>NC_045030.1:147469407-147469960 GCF_008632895.1 Mastomys coucha | reverse complement strand
AAAGAATCCTTTGAATCTCAATTTTTGGCTGACACAGAGAGATTTTATACCAGAGAAAGTACTGAATTATTACAGCAGAACCCAGTTACTGAATATATGAAAAAGGCTGAAGCTCGCTTGCTTGAGCAACAGCGGAGAGTTCAGGTTTACCTCCAGGAGAGCACACAAGATGAACTAGCACAGAAATGTGAGCAGGTTCTCATTGAAAAACACTTGGAAATTTTTCACACAGTGTTTCAGAATTTGTTGGATGCTGACAAGAATGAAGATTTGGGCGCATGTATAATCTTGTATCTAGAATTCTGGATGGCCTAGGAGAATTGAAAAAACTACTAGAGACACATATTCATAATCAGGGTCTTGCAGCAATTGAGAAGTGTGGAGAAGCTGCTCTAAATGACCCCAAGATGTATGTGCAGTGCTGGACGTTCATAAGAAGTACAATGCCCGGGTCATGTCAGCATTCAACAATGACGCTGGCTTCTTAGCCGCACTTGATAAAGCTTGTGGTCGCTTCATAAACAACAATGCGGTTACCAAAATGGCCCAGTCA
>NC_045030.1:147466947-147468302 GCF_008632895.1 Mastomys coucha | reverse complement strand
AATCAATACATTGGCTCCCTGGTTAACAGCTGTCATCTGAGGCAGCACACGAGAGTGAGTCTGAATGGTCCCACGTGTAATCTGCTATGAAAACCATTTGTATAGTGTGTTTCATTTTTCTAATGTGTGAAAATAAAGAAAATTAAAGGATTTCTGTACAAAAAAAAATCTTATAACCTAGTTAATTATAGTAGGACAAAACATAAAATCCATAACTATACAAAATAAAGTCTCAAGAGATTTAAAATAAATGATGTCACTACTTCCTGTCATGATCCCTGTTTTGGAGTGCAGTAGATGTACACAGTGATACTCCTTTGGTGAAAATGACCTTCTTTTTTCTAGCAGTCATCAACTGCAAATAGCTTCTGGGTTAATGGTGATTTGTTGTATTCATTGTTTTGTGATAGTACTACTATTGTCTGGTGTGAACTTGTGTGCATAATGTCACAGTTTTCCAAATGGTAGGAAAGGGCATGATGAACACATGTTATTTAGGACTGAATATTTCAAAGTCTCTCATACTCATCACATTGTTCAGTTATGTTTCTCTTTATCAATTATCATCAACTGCACAAAAAAGCTTATACAATGTCAATTGAGTGAGACAGTAATATATGACTAGATAATGTTAACATTAAGAATGAACTAATATCAATATTCCCTGATCTGAGTATTAGGAATAGATTTCTCCTATAGCAATGAAGTATGTAATATCAGGTGCCTGTCCATGTAAGCAGAGTTATTTACAGGATCTAGTACTACTACTTGAATTGGACCCTGAGTCTAGTATAAATGTTACATTTGTGAAACATACACCAGTATATCTTCCAAGCAAGACACTGTAGTTCTAACAACTTACATCTATGTGTTCTTGCTGGTTATAATCATCCTGTATTAACTACTCCAGTATCTTAAAGTACCATGCTCACTAACTACATGCACGGAAAACACAGGAAATATTCACACCAGCACATCTAAATTGGAAGAACAGAGACAGAGAGAGAGTCAGAGACAGAGCAGACAGTGTGAAGGAGGGAGTAAAACTCATAGACATATAAAGACACAGTATCATCATTACCAAAATAAACAACAGGAACAGAAAAAAAAACAGGAATTAACAATCAATGGCCAATAATATCTCTCTATTAATCAATAAATAGACACAGATTCCAGTATGGAAATGAAATGCATCCATCTTTCAAATGCTTACAAGAAACACTCATTGGCATGTGGATTTACTTCAAGGTCTTTGATTCAATTTTATTTTAATATTATTATTTTTTTTAATGAACAGCCAGTTTTAATTATGCAAATACAAACATTAAATGGCATTTAAAGAATAAGAGTATACT
>NC_045030.1:147428080-147465732 GCF_008632895.1 Mastomys coucha | reverse complement strand
ACGCAGGGATTTTTTTTTTTTTACTTTCTTGGTTATAGTTACACCAAGATATTTTATATTATTGTTATTTGTGGCCACTATTAAGTGTATTCCTTCTCTAATTTCTTTCTCAGACTGTTGATAGATGCTATCTATGAGGGATTATGATTTTTGTTACTTGAATTTGAATCCAGCCACTTAGTTGAAAGTATGTACCAAATTGAGGGGTTCCCTGGTGGTATTTCTGTTGCTGCTTCTGTATAGGTCTTATAATCTGCATATAGCAGAACTTTGATTTCTTCCTTTAAAAATTGTTGCCCTCTTATCATGTTTAGTTGTATTATTGCATTGGCTAGAGCTCCAATGCTATTGAATAGATTTGGAGAGAGGAGACAGTCTTTTCTTGTCCCTGATTGTAGTGGAATTGATATATTTCTCTCCATTTAATTTGATTTTGACTATTGACTTGCTCTATATTTCCTTTATTATATAAATGGATGTGACTTGTATCCACAATCTCTTCAAGAATTTTATCAGGAAGCATGTTGGATTTTGATAAGGGCCTTTACATCACATAGATGATCATGCTGTTTTTCCTTTGTTTAGATAGTGGATTACATTGATGGATTTTCCTCTGTCTAACCATCCTGGAATATGTGTAATTAAGCGTTACTTCACTTTGGTGGGGGGGGTGATCTTTTTGATGGACTCTTGGGTTTGGTTTGCTAGTATTATAGTGTTTTGTTTTATATAAATGAAGGATTTTTTTCTTAGGAAATTGGTCTGAAGTTCTCTTTCTTTGCTGAATAATTGTGTGCTTTAAAGCCCATGCTAATTGTGGCCTCATAACAGATATTTGGTAATGTTTCTTCTAATTCTGGCAGTATGATGAAGTCTCACTGTGATTATTGTTTTGTTAACATGAGACAATCTAGAGTCATCTGAGCAAACTGTACCTTCATTGAGAATATTCCCTCATGATAATGAACTATAGAAAATTCTATTGAGTCCTCTCTTGAGGAATGATTCATATAGGAATATCAAGCTCTCTGTGGACATTGCCAGTCTGAGTCAGCTGGTGCTAGGTTTCACAAAATGGCAAGCTGAGGTACCATTCAACCTATGGTATTCCTTAGTGGTCTCTGCTTTAAGTAATGCCTCCTGGATTCTTCCATGATTCCTAATGTGTGTTACCTCAGTAGCAGAGAGTGAAGCTCATGCCATGCTTTTTCTCAAAATTTACCTGTAATTAAGCACAACTGTATTATTTTTAATAGGTGAAGCCTAACCTGAAGACATATGGCTCAGCCATTTTCTCTTGTAGTTAAGCTCTCCAAATGCGTTATTTCAAGTGTCATCCTCAGTGTGGCTATATTAAATCTGGTCACATAGCTTCAGCAAATCTCTTGTGAACCCCTCATAAACCAAAATATACTTTAGATACAAAGACACCATTAGCATCTGTTAGTAACCCACTACAGTTC
Organism: Mastomys coucha; assembly: GCF_008632895.1. Classification (NCBI taxonomy): domain Eukaryota; kingdom Metazoa; phylum Chordata; class Mammalia; order Rodentia; family Muridae; genus Mastomys; species Mastomys coucha. The sequence continues at coordinate 147,464,269 of NC_045030.1, read as the reverse complement.
TTAACCCTTGGTGAAGATTTTTTGTCTTCTTTGACTAAAGAGCTCGCCTCAATTTCTCCTCTGTCCAAAAGATGCACATGATCCCTGGACTAGGTCCTTTCTTGCAGCTTCTGCATCTAATTTCCCCAGTTGGTTCTCTAGCTCCCAGATTGACTTTGACCTCTATATACTCCAAGACCTAATTCTAATCTACATGTTTTGTACCAGTTTGCATGCTTGGATCTACTGCTATTTTCCTGCCAGTGCCCTGATCACCCTTTAATGCCCGGTTCATGGAACTCTGTTCTCCATCAAACTTCCTGGGGTTTTATACCATTAGAAAGCTCACATTTGTAGTTATCATAGCAAAAGTCCTAGCTAAGTCTGGGTAGATTACACTGACATGTTATTTGTGGGCAAGTCTAAATGTACCCGATTGTGCCACCTCCAAATCTGTGGCTTCCTCAAGGACAGGTAGCATATACACTGGGATTCAGTGTTTAATATTCCTCAAAGCAATCCTAATACTGACTGTGAATGTTCACAGTCTTTTAGGCTGCCTCAACTTGTAGTCTGATCATAACCTTTCTCACCAGAGTCACCCATTTTTAAAATGTCTTTCTCTGGTCACACAAGTGCTGTATCATGTTTTCTGGGGGGACTTTAGACATGACCAAGCCTGACTATGACAACTTAATTGAAACTGCCTGCAGTTTCATGAACAGGGTTCTCCTCAGCCATGAGGGAATAAAGGACCTGAAATAAAGGGTTTGAAATGCAAAGAGAATACATGAAGAAGCCAAGTTGCATACAATCAAGGCTCCACTTTACTGAGAATAAACCAGGGTTTTTATAGTCACAGGAGAAACTAAAAACAAATCTCTAGATTACACTACAAAGAAAGTTCAGGTGCCAAAGTCCCCAGGTTCAGAAGATCTTCAGGTAGCTGGCTGGCATCCTCAAGTGGTGGGCGTGCCCAGGTGGCTTCAAAGACAAACAAAGAGTCAACAGGGGGCATCTGTCTTAGCTCCCAGGTGTTAGCCCCCAAGCAGAAGCTACCAGAAGTCTGATGGCTGAAGTGAAGGGGGAAGTTAACACTTAATAACCTAGATTCATTGGTGATATTTACAGTCTTGTAATCTTGCATCATGCATGAACATCATTGCATGGCTGGCTATAGTCTACTAGTCCCTGCATGAACTTTTCATGGCATATTCTTTAAGAACCAAGAACAACTTTCAGGTCTATTCTTCCAAACCAAGGTTTATATAGACCCAACTTTTACTGTTGAATTTTTTATCCTTATTCAGCATAGACATCTCTTCACTCCCATGCCTTCATCCTGTAGCACTGATAACCATTTTCTTTCATAGATATATCAGAACAAAATTACTTCTTACAGTTACCAGTGTCTAAGTCCTAGATATGAATGCTTAGATGAGAGAATGGCTTTTCCTGGTGCTCTTCTCCTCGAGATTGTGTACCATGGCCATCAACTCAGTGCCATATCTATCTGAGGTCACACAGCTCCTGGACCGAGTTTAAAAGTTATATCACACAAAAACAAGCATACTGGCACCATGCCATTTGTGGATGCTTGCCACAGACCACCCCTGTTGGGTATGGGGGTCTCTGGAATGAGGGTCCTCAAGGTTAGGTGGGTAAGGATTTGGTGGTGACAAACAGAAACAAACACAGAGGCAGTTTGAATATTTGTGTATTTTGCATCTCTCAAACAAGGGTTTTATGCATAAAGAAGCAAGTATTACAACTGTGAAAGGCTGTGTTCAGTGAAGAAGTAAAGTAAAATGGATATTGTTATAATCTTTTGGCACAGTAAAACACAAAATCATCCAAATATTACAACTTCAAAAAAGTATATTCAATGAAGTAGCCAGGTAGAACAGATATTATAATCATTTAAAACAGTAAGATACAAAAATCATCTATGGCTAATGGCAAATTTCCAAGAACAAGTTAACCAATTTTTATGATCAGTTACTGTTTAACATCAAGTTTCTGTTTTTCTATAAGTTTTCAAAGCATAAATTTAAGCTGTTTTAATTCTTTTTATTTAAGGCTTTCTTGAACAATATACTAAAACCTACTTCTGATGACACACTTGCAGCCATATAAAATTTTATTGTTGAGAATTTGTATATTTATCAATAATATCTTATACATGATTTATAAAGTGAGACACTGATTTTCTAGGAGATAAGGTGACTCCATCTCAAGGGATGGATTCATACCCATTATTCTCTCCTAGGCTATTAGGAACATCTCATAAATAGGAAAATGAATAGAAAGATAAAACAGGTAAGTTGCCAAGAGAACTATGGCTCAATAATTTTTTTACCAGCCAAGAGTACCACAACCAGTTCCAGGAGGCCTCATTCTTTTAAAGTCTATCACTTCAGTCTGTGGAACTTGTCACACAGATCCTACTGGGGTTGATGTAGCAGATGATCTTTATCAGGATTCACAGATTGCACACAAATTTGGCCATGTGATGATGGGAACTGATTCTCCAGATTTAACATCATAGTCCTTCAATTTCTATCTTCACATGGCCAGAACTCATAGCATTTTAACCTTGTGAGGTCCAACCAACTTTTCCACTGGCATGTCCACATATTCCACACTTTGCACAGATTTGTAGGTTTACTTTCCTGCTATTCTGTTTAATAATTATATTACTTTGCCATTTCTCTGTTCCCAAGTGTACTTTCAAATAAAAACATTGCTTGCCATATTTGCCCTAAGACCCTCAAAGTATTGCCCCAGGACCTTACCCACATTCCAATAGCTAGCTCAGGTATGTCAAGCAGTTAAGGAAACCCTATGCATGTATAACCAGATGGCATATTGATATTTTGCCTAGTTACCACCCCATAATTAGTGTCACCCTATAGCCTCATAACTGTACTCTCAGTATTACTTCTGGTAATTATGCTACTGTAACTATTTTCATAATGTTCTTCCAAAGAAAACCTTTCCCAACTTTTCTAGTGCTTATTTTCTGTGTTTGCAGATCTCTAGCAAGGATGTCAGAACCATCCCTATATGCAAGGTGTATTCTGTGGCCATGAAACTCCTTCAACACATTGTTCCTGTGAGTTCCCTGAGGAAAGCACACATGTCTCATTTACAATGTCCAATTAATATCTGCATTCACCGAGAATGTCAACTATGCCTGATGAGGCACCACTGAACCCAATTGCCACCTGTAAACACACACTTCCACAAATACAAACTACATATGCCAAACACATACACGCGCGCGCGCGCGCACACGCGCACACACACACACACACACACACACACACACACACACACACACTTCTGTGGAATGCCTCACTTTGGGTGCACAATATGTCTATCAGCTTTGCTTCATTATTTCCAAAGAACATTGACACTTTTGCTGTTACCACACACATGCTCAGTCTTAGCTCTGCCAGCCAATTCTCACACTTTTTTTTCCTGGGGGATGTCTCCAGAATCAATCCTGCCTGGGCTATCTCAACCTTCTCAATTACATTTCTGGATATGTAGCTCTCACAACCTCTTTTCCTGTCAGAATCCCCTGAACATGAGTGTCATCTCAGAATTCCCAAGCCTAGGTTCTTGACCCCTGTACCTTGGGGTCATTTTGGCACTTTTTCCATTTTTTGCAATAAAATGTCCAGATATTTTTCCAGGGTAATATTAATATCAGCTCCATTTCCACAGCCGATTGCCTACCTCCTACCTTGCAACTCCCTAGCTGGATCCCCCTGGCAAAATTCCCCCATGAAAATAACCCTTCTCCTGTCAGATGCACATGCCCTGACTTCATTATGGAGGAAGAGATCATGCATCAAATCTGATCATGAATTACAACTAACCTAACATAAATTCACAAACCAGAGCGAGCCCTACCTTACCCAATCTAGTCTCCTTGATAAGATTGCTCTTGCACAGGGTTTTTAGGTTTCACCTCACTGTATTTATTTTCTCTGCATCCATCTTCTTTTCCTCATGTTTCACCTGCCCTTCATTTGTTTCTGATTTTTTTTATCTTTGCCTCTTAGAAAAGTCTATTATTTTACTTTTAACATGTATTTTTATTATTTTCAATTATGTGTTGGTGTGTGTGCCTTCATGTAGGTATGTGCATATGAGTGCAGGTGCTCAGGGTTGTGAAGCTGCCTGATGTGGGTGCTGGGAACTACATTCTAGGCTTTTGGAAGAACAGAAAGTCATCTTTACTGCTGAGCTCTCTCTCCAGACACACACTGTTCTTTTATTAGTTCTGAGTTTGGCCATAAAGAGACAGTTTCTATTCTACTATTGTTCCCTTGATTATTCTTTCTTTAAGAAATAGCAATCTATTTTTATTAAAATCTACTTTTCTTATCATTGGTGTTCAACTATTTCATATATGTTGTTTTTCACATATTATTGACTTCTAATGACTACTAGATATTTTATATTAAGTTTCTTTAGTTTTTATGGTGAAATATGTGTAATACAGATTTCTATTTTATATATTTACTTTTATGGTATGTAGGGGGGAGCATATGTGCATGTTGTATGTGGTGCATGAATGTGAAAACAATATTATAGGGGATAAGTACAGTGTGTCAGACTGTGCGATTCCTAGAGAAAGCAGAGGAACATATCAGAGAGAACACAAAAAAAGACTGCTCTTGTACCTTCATTCCCTATCATTTCTGAAACTAAGCCTGCCTGCACCATCTGCATAAACTCATTTCCTAGCTCTGGGAGGAAAGGTTAGGCAATAATTTGTTTCATAATGTTCTCCAGTAGTGCCATACAAATTGTCCCTTTTCTATAGCTTCTCACTAGGTTTCCCCATCAAGTAGTACCCATGCTGTGCCTGATACAAGTCTTTCATACTCTGCAACATAGCTCTGAAAGCACACATTGCCAACAGATTCATATGATGAGATGAAAGGATAAATGCTAGAATTATCCACATACTCCCAGGTCTTGTTTTCTTTATTTTCTTGACATAAACCCCAAAACCACATATACATGGTCTATCTCCACAGTTCAGGCCCTAAATATGGGTGAACTGAGGAAACATCAGTTTTTCAAAGATATTCTATGAAGTTTCTTTTTTTTCATTTTAGTTATTTTCACTACTTATTTTATTGTATATTTTCTTTATTTACATTTCAAATGTTATCCCCTTTCCTCATTTCCCCTCCGAAAACCTTCTATACCATTCCCCCCTTCCCCTGCTCACCAACACACCCACTCATGCTTTCCAAACACTGGGGCATTGGACCTTCACAGGAGCAAGGGCCTCTCCTCCCACTGATGCCCAACAAGGCCATCCTCTGCTACAGATGTGGCTGGAGCCATGGGTCCCTCCATGTGTACTCTTTGGTTGGTGGTTTAGTCCCTGGGACCACTTGGGTGTCTGGTTGGCTTATATTGTTGTTCTTCCTATGGGGTTGTAGATTCCTTCTGCTCCTTCAATCCTTTCTCTAACTCCTGCATTGGGGACCCTGTGCTCAGTCCAATGATTGGCTATACTTGTCAGGCTCTGGGAGAGCCTCTCAGGAGACAGCTATATCACTACTTGGTCTCCACAATAGTGTCTGGGTTTGTTGACTGTATATGGGATGGATCCTCAGGTGGGGTAGTCTCTGGATGGCCTTTCCTTCAGTCCCTGATCCACACTTTGTTTCTGTATTTCCCCCCATGAGTGTTTTGTTCCCCCTTCTAAAAAGGATCAAAACATTCATACTTTGGTCTTCCTTCTTCTTAAGCTCCCTGTGGTTTATGGGTTATATCATGGCTATTCTGAGCTTTTGGGTTCATATCTAGTTATCAGTGAGTACATACCATGTGTGTTCTTCATGTCTGGGTTATGTTACCCAGGATGATATTTTCTAGTTCCATCCATTTGTCTAAGAATTTCATGAAGTTATTGTTTTGAATAGCTGAGTAGTACTCCTTTGTGTAAATGTACTACATTTTCTGTATCCATTTCTCTGTTGAAAGACATCTGGTTTCTTTCCAGCTTCTGACTATTGTAAATAAGGCTGCTACGAACATAGTGGAACATTTTTCCTTTCCTAGGTAAGGTCAAGGAGTCAGCACAATGCTCAGGTGTGTTTCCTAAGAATCAATCAAGATTTGTTATCTCTGCAACAGGAGGCATTGTACTACGCATGTATTGTCTTGTGCTTCCCTCTCACCACTGGGGTATCAGATCACTGCCAGTGGAGGTAAAACACACATGAGCTTGGCCAAGTTCTTATCTTCCTATTTGGTATTCTGAGCTCCAGTCATGACACCACCCACTCAGAAGAGGCAGAACTCAGCTTAAGATAGGGATACCAACCTGTGTTTCTCCAGGTAAGAAATGGTTCAAGCTGGGCCCTAGAACATGATTCTCAAACTCCTGTGCACCCAGATGATCCAGGGAAGCTTGAAGACTTGAGAACTCAGACTGAGGACTTGAGATGAGCCAGAGGTAGGAGGAATATGGCATAGCTCATGGGTGAAGTTGAAATTTAAGGATTCTTTTGTAAGACACTTATGTTGGATGGAGTTTTGCTGGTGCAAACATGTGAAGGAACATGTTCCTGAAGAGGACACAGGTGAAAGGCTAAGACATACTCATGAAGGATCCTTTCACTGAACCACACACAGGTAAAAATGTATCTTTCTAAAGAAAGCACATGAAAGGACACTTGATGAAGGATTCTTCACTAACTGCCTTACAGTGTGTAGTTGAGCTCCATATTTCAGGACTCCATAAGAGAGAATGCACCAAAAATTTTCAGGTAGTATGCTACAGATTCTTGCTACTTCCTGGACTCAGGTTTATTGGCAGAGTGATATAAGCTGAGACATGCTCACATATTGAGGCAAGACACATGCAGAGACAAGATCTGTGGAGGACACAAGATGTTTGGGGGGTAGTATAAATAGAACTTAACAAATGGTGACAGAGAATGAGCTTAGCTTGCTTATAGAGTTTGTTGGTCTTGAATCATCACTGATCTTTGTTTTGCTGAGAGAGGCACAGCCAGTAACTTCTCCTTGTGTTCCTTCTGGTCCCTCCTGCTGACTTAATTAGAGGCTGAGGCCTGGCTGTCTCTACTAGACAATACCTGTACTGTTGATTCATGTTTGCTATCCTTACTCTACCAAATGAGACTAATGATACATCCATAAGTGTTTGTTAATGGATTGAACTACCACTACTGATCTGCACCTGACAGTGCAGATAGAATTTTCTCCAAAGAACCATTTCTAAATAAACAGGTCCACTTCACCCATATCCTTCCTTTTTTTACTACCCTAGGTGGACTGTGAGCCTGAAGGGAGGTTAAAGCATGTTTCAGAACCATCATTAAAAATAGATGTTGAAAAAAACCTTACAGTTACAAAGGAGTGATTGCCAGGAGTGAAGAAGATGCCTTCAGTAGGAGACTTAGGTGCAGCTTGTGGCAGTCCTTGAAGAAGGAGAAAGTTCTTACTTGTCCAATCTGTTTATTCATGGTGGAAAAGGTGCATACAACCTACTCAAAGAGGACCATAAATTAAATACTTTTTGCAGGAGGGGATGCCTAGGAATGGAAGGTTATTGGCTAAAACCTCATGGCCCATCTAGATACCTCATTAGCATGGAGAACTCTGATCTCTATGCTATATGACCCTTTGTCTTGGTCTTCTTAGTGGGGTGTCATAGTCATGTGCTCCAGTACAGGAACCAGGTTGGAAGCAGATTTTAAAGCATAACATTCTCAGTTGTGAGAATTGCTGGGATTCCTTAATCTGGTCTACCTTACCAGTTATTCTGTCTCATGACATGGTTTCACTTTCCCCACAACTCCTCTTCTTTTCTTGTTACTAATGGAAGATGTCATTGGAGTGACTGGTTTTCATGTTCTTAGAAGTTAAATTTTGGGGTGTCTAGGGTGTAAGCATTGAAATAAACACAACATAAGCAGAGGGGCATTGAGGAGTTGGGACTAAGAAAACAAGGGATTATTGAACCAAATTAATTATTAAGTGGATTGAAACCAAGAGCAAGGTTATACAGAATTTTTGAAGATATTAACAATGTTCTTTAAACAACATTTGATTTATCCATATAAATTTAATGTTTTCATTACTAACATGTAATTCCTCAAGTTTAGTAGCCATTAGGCTCCGGCAAGAGAGTTCATCTGTCTATCATTTGTGGATCTCACCATCTGCTTGTCTTAAAAGCCTCCAGTCAGATGATATGTCTAGACAAAGGCAAGTCTGTGGCCCCAGGCAGGTCCAAGATAATGGTGGGTCAGTCTCCATCTGGACTGCAGTAGTAGCTCTCTTTTCCTTTTTGTAGAGAAAAACCTGCAAAATAATCATAATAGGGGAGAAGAGTCCTGGCAGGAAGAGGCCTGGCAGTCTGTATGGGGTGGTAGTAATATACAAGTTAATCTGTAATAGTTTGATTGGGAGTACATCAATTGTCTGTTGCTATGGTCCTAAAAAAAGGCAAGGGTGTTGAAAGGATTTTAGTCTTGGAAAGAATTCTTTAAATGGGGAGTTAACTGTGTTGCATTAAGGAAAGCAGAAAGTGGAGTTGGGAATTTATCTGCTTTAGGTAGCAGAGGAAGAAAGTGTATAATTATTCATTTATCTAGGATAGACAGTAACAGCTTGTCTGTAAAAAGAAACTGTCTTAAATAGATAGGATTATTTTATCAATTAAGGATTAAATAATGGTTATTTAACATTGTTTGACATGTGAGGATAGATTCAATATGAATGGTGAAGCTTAAAATTAATTTTAAACAAGTTGAAAATTTTTAGAACAAATTGGGGTAAAAAGCACACACATTGTTTAAGGTGTTCCTGCCAGGGGAAAGGACAAGCATTTAAACAAAGAAACATGAAAAATTTTTGGTTAAGTGGTTCAGGTATATTTTTTTTTCGAATTCTCAGCAGCAAGATCTCATCCATTATCTTTTGCTTGGCATGCTCCTTTCACCTAGGTGGATGGGAAGGAACCTACTCTGCCATACTGATGCTGCTGGCCATTTGGTCTAACAGGTAGGTGCTTTTGTTCTCCATATTTTTCCTTGAAGGTACATTTAGAAGGCAGGGAGTGTGCTGTTTTGTGTAAACCCTAAAAGTAGAGTGGAAAGAAAAGAAGTATATTAAATTGGTTGGTACCATATCTATAGAACTGAGGTCAGGGTTGGGATCGGAGTCTTTGTTAATTGCTGATTGGATTATCTAGATTTAGATAAAGGGGGGCATTCAGTGCACTAACTCCACTTGAAAACAAAAGTTGGAAAATGACAAAATATCTGTCTTCAGAGCTGGAGCAGTTGGTCTTTCAGTCACGGGCTACTCACACTCATGGTTTAATCCAGATCTCAGATGTGTGTCTGCGTAGGCTATCAGCTGTGGTAGGCATCAGCTGGTTAGTTCCATGTCATAGCACCAAATGTGGTTCTGTGCTTCTGCATCAATAGTGGGATGCTTGAATTCTGCTCAGGGAGGCAAAACATAGAAGTGCTTGCCTATGTTACTTTCTTTTGGGGTATCAAAGCACATTGGACACTACCACTTTCTCAAGGGAGGCTGAAAAATGGCAGAAAATAGGGTACCCAGGCCATGTTTCTCCAGGTGAAAAACTGAAGACTGGGACCAAAGTGGTGGTTCTCAAATTTCTGGGTACCCAGGCACTGCTGAAAACTGTGAAGAGTTGAGATTGAGGACCTTGGGCTTAAGATGATCCAAGGAGAGTGCAAATCAGCTTAGCTCAGGGGTGAGTGCCAGGATTATGAATGGGTCTTGTGCTGGTGATTTAGGTGCAGCTCGATACAACAAAGGCTTCCACCCTTGTGGCACTTTTTGAAGGAGACAGTCCTTGCTTGTCCAATCTGTTTATTCATGGTCAAAAAGGTACATACCATTTACTCAGGGCGAACCACAAATTAAATACCTTTTAAAGGAGGGGATACCCAGGAAGGGAAGCTTATTGTCTAAATGCTAGAGGCACATCTAGATGCCTCATTAAAATGGAGAAATCTGGGCTGTATGCTGTGAACAGTGGTCATGGTCCTCTTAGTGGGGGTCATGATCACATGAGGACAGGAACCAGATTCAATTATGAGAGTTTCTGGAGTTCCCTAATTTGCTTGAGTTCACCAGTTTTCTGTCTTGTGACATGGTACCACTTGCCATACCTGCATGTGCCCCCTAGATTTCATGTCCTTTGTGAATTCCCTCAAAACTTAGCTCAGCTACACCAGGTACACCCTATCCAGACTTGACTTGTGTACACAGATAACATGATACTTTGTCTGCTGAACTCTGTTCCTCACTCATTAGAGAATTCCCCTCATTCGCAAACCTACTTATAGATAGACAGATGATGGCACCAAATCTGTCTAGTGGTGATCTTTTTTACCATTAATTAATACTCTTCTACTAAGTGTTGTATGTAAGGCACTAATCTATGGATATATCAGTATTTATTTAAAAGTCATCTTAGTTCAATCTTCCTTGAGCAGAACAATAAAAGATTTCTAAGTCTATCTAGTATCAGGCTCCTTTCCACTTAAGCATATACTCTATGAGTTCCATCTCATGAAATGGGACATAAATCCATTTAAATTATGGTGGTTACTCGCATAACATATATGACACAGTTATACCAATATATCCCCAAGCAGGTCACTGTCATAGTTCTCAAGATTTGCAGCTGTTTGATATTAATAATAAGAAGTAGCCTAACATTGATTATCACAAATACATATCAATAGGGTGTGAAGCATGTATTTGGTATGAGTTCTAGTGCTCCATGTTCAACTACATAAAAATTATTGTTCTCCAAAAAAGTGTGACAATATCAGATTGTAGAGAATCATGAATGGCATTGAAAAAGCCTTTGGTGTTCTTGGGAGTTTTTGTTTGTTTTGATTTGTTTCAGGAAGTATATTGTTTATGAGCCCTATTCACCAATGGTTAAAAATAATGTATTCCATTCTGTCACCTGAGAATTTATTGAAGGCATAATATGTCTAGTTTGGGAGTTATATAACAAATGATGTTGTGGTGCTGTTTAAAGTCCTTGCATATGTGTACATGTATAAGAAGGTATTTCATTAGTGGATTTCCATGTTTTTAAAATGGTCTTAGTTGTTAGGATCTGAGCTTCTCCATATAGAGTTATGGTTACCTTTCTTTGTTTAGGCATCAATTTCCTTATGAAATTATTTCACTTGTCACTTGTTTGTTTATTTTTGCAACATGCATTAAAGATGCAAATTTTCCTATTACTGCTTGTCGGCAAAAATCTGAGCACATTATCATAGCCTTTAGAGTTTGGGATATAAATAAATTAAAGAAATAAAAAAGTTAAGAGGTAATGAAGATTAAATAACCTTAAACACAACCTGAGATTGATGCTTGATTTAGAACACATTTATTTAGAATGAGTTGAGGGCTACATGAGTTTCCTGGAGGAATAGGAAATATCTCAAGGAACATTCTCACAGATGCTACAAATGCAGAGTTCCTCACTTTAGATCTTGATTAGTGCTGTTTTGGAAGCACAATTGGCCTTCACAGAACTTTGTAGTTTCAAATACGATATCTCAGAGACAAACATCATCACACCAAAAAGTGACATGATGGATAGCAGGAGACCTAATGGCAACACAGCCGTTAAATGTTTACTTTGTAAGGCTTCTTTCTTAACAGGAAAATCAGGTGGAAAATCAAGAGTGGTTTGGCCATACAGATCTACATAGTGGTTCCAGGTCACAGAAACAAATGTGAATACACTGCTAACAGACAAAATTAAGGAAGAGATCTTGTAGCAATATATCTGCATCTCCACAAATGGGTGTTTCTTGCAACTGATCTTAATGGCCATTGCACTGAAAACCAGAACCAGGGGCATCATCAAAATGGCCCATACCATCAGGTTCTGTGCATACAAAAATTCAGTTGAAATGTTCCAAGTTGAATCAATTGGGGTATGCACCAGGATCGTGGTTAGTGTCCCAGAGATGTTAACATGTTGAGAATAATATACTTCCCACAATCCAAAGGACACAAACTGCACCACATTATTGTCAAATTCCCACAGTCGCCAGCACAAGCTGCTTGCAATGAGTATTTCAAACACAAAAACTGATAAGCTGATAAGGAGGCCACTCAGCTTGTAGATGAACTCCTTCCAACTGTTAAATTTTAAGATGATGTTGAACAAGTATAAAGTCAAGGCAGGGATACAAAGGAATCTGGGAAAACAAAAAGTCACACTTTAAGGAGCACTAAGATCTCATAACCTCTTTTTTTCACATAGTTGAATATAAGTATTCTTTGCATTAGTGTTTAAAATACTTCAAGTAAGGAAAGACAATCCAGCCTCATATAGCTGTCTCCTGAGAGGCTCTGACAGTGCCTGACTAACACAGAAGTAGAGGCTCACAGCCATCCATTGACCTGAGTACAGGGTCCCCAAATGAAGGAGCTGGAGAAAGGACCTAAAGAGCTGAAGGGTTTGCAGCCCCTTAGGATGAACAACAATATGAACTAACTAGTACCCTCAGAGTTCCCAGGGACTAAACCACCAACCAAGTAGTATACATGGTGGGACTGATTGCTCCAGCAGCATGTGTACAGGAGAGGATGGCCAAGTCGGTCATCAATGGGAGGAGAAGCCCTTGGCCCTGTGAAGGTTCTGTGCCCCAGTGTAGGGGAATGCCAGGGCCAGGAAGCAGGAGAGGGTTGGGCGCTGCCAGGAAATCCATAACAATGGAAGGATTGCCATTTACCAGTGGTTTTCTTTGCATACCAGTGTATCTTTCAAATACTAAACTAAGTATTTATTAGCTAAAAATTTTTACACTTGGAATTAATAGTAAGAAAAAAGAATATGTAATGTGACATGCAAGGTGGTATTTTTGTCTTCTATTTTTTTCAGTTACTAAATATAATAAATGAGAGCAACAAGTACAAGAATTGTTGAATATCATTTCTAAATTACATTGCATGGCTATCATATAACCATTGGAAAATGAAGTCTACTGTAAGAACAAGCAAAATAAAAAATGATTCACATGTTATGAAAATGCATGTCCAAATTCCATACATGAAACATTTATAGTCTTATATATGCATATATTCTTTGACACACACATATGCACACAAACATACAAACTTACAAAATGATAGGAACATAAAAGATACCTGCCGAAAGTAACTCTATGTAGATCAAACTAACACTGTAGAATATCACACTTATATATTTTTTCTGAAATCTAAAATTTTTAAATTGGTAAAAATATTTTATATTTATATGACTTTCCAATTCTGTACATATCTGGGACAAGGTTATGCCTCAGTAGAAAAGTGATTTCTGAATGTACAAAAGATCCTGAATTCATTTTTCAGTGCATGAAGAATTGAAATTGATAATTTGCATGTAAATCCTGAGGGCTTGTTGACATTTCCATAATTTACTCCTAATGTACTCATATGTACATTCTCATTGATGACCTCTATTTGATTGTTATATATAAATTAACTATAGCATGTATATCTTTTAGCAGAAGATAAAGGCTCCACATGTATTGTATGCACAAATTCATTTAGATCTGTCCTCAATTCAGACCTTTGGATCTAGTTAGTGTTCATACTCATGGAAAATTATTCCTTGAGAGATGTCATAGGGTACTTGGGAAGAATGCCAAAGGGCTAAATGTTTACAGCTACCACATATGTGGTAAATTTCATTGCCACTGTCTATTCAGAAGTACTGGGGGTACTAAAAACAGGATCTCATTGCTAGAAAATCTTCCCTCCTGGGTACCCACTAATGGACAGTTAAGTGGAATGTGCTTTGTAACTTGGAGAAGAAGCTAGCTGTACCACTTGAAAAGTTATAGCAGAAAGATGTTATTTCAATCAATGTGGGCCTCAGTAATACCCTTCTCACACCTTGTTACTTGTCAAGGCAGATTTGTGGTAGTGGACTACAAGAGCAGTGAGTTTTGATTTACAACTTGACTCAGGTGGAAAATGCTCTGCCACACAAATGTGCTAGTGTAGTAGCATCTAGTTCTGCTCATATTTGAATCCCATGCAATAGATGCATCTGTTTCATACAGACCCAATTTGAAATCCCCCATTTAATTTACTTAAAGTTTTACCTTCGTGTATCAAGAGTAAGGTGATCCATTTGAAAGATGCTGCTATCATAAATATCTTCCAACCAACAGAAAATGTTGAACAGAAATGGAGTCACACAAGAGCTGAATCACCTTCAAGAAAAGAAGTTCTGTTAAGTAGACATTTCACCTCAAAAGAGTGTCTAACCAACCAAGCCTGGCTCACACAACCCTTTACATTTCTATCCTGTACTTTGATTAGGTGGAGACTCAGCCATATATACTTTATGGAAATGAACATATCTGATATTCTTAAACTTCTTATCAGATGCAGGAAATGATTATCTACTTTTTATTGTTAGAAGAATAGAAGTCTAAATCACATACTCAACTTCAGAAAACTACACATGTGTATGGGTCAGCACAAGCTGAAGAACCCTCTTATACAAGTAGGACTTCCTGACACTTGATATTGCCAGATATACATACACAGAAATGTTATCAACAAACTGCTCAATCTTATGTCAGTGGCCTCTGTAGCCCTCTTTATCTTGGGAAATAGGAAGTTATTACTAATAACTACATAAAATATTAAATACTTGCCTCTATATCTTCCTTGAAGTGTAAATGTTAGTGATTACCCAGTGTTAGAGAGTGATTTTAAAATTGCTTACATTTCCATGACAACCAGAGGTAATGGCTCATTATGAGCAATGACTCAGAGTCAAGATACATAGTCTTAAAGGGACAGAGAGGCCTATGTCCTTCTCATATGTGAGAAGGCTTAGGGAAATAAATTATTTCATTTTTAATTTAGCAAGATTAACCATAGAGTGTAATGTGATTACAGATTTCCCCTTTGATATTTTCAAGATCCTTCCTCGCTTGCATAACATTCCAACTTCGTGTTTGTGTGCGTGTGTATGTGTGTGTGTTTGTGTGTGTGTGTGTGTGTGTGTGTGTGTGTGTGTGTGTTCATGTATCCCAAACCATACAAACTCTTAAAACCTAGTTAATTATTTTTGGAACAAACATGAAATTGTTAAATATTCCCTGTCATGGTGTCCTTGTTCTGGAATGTAATAGATGTATTTAATGATTCTCCTTTAGTAAAACTGACTTTCTTTTTCCCAGCAGGCATCAAATGCAAAGAGCTTCTAGGTTAGAAGTAATTCATGTGTTCATTACTTTTTTAAAGTACTGCTATCGTCTGGTGTGAACTTGTGTGCATGTTGTTACAGACTTCTATATCATGAAAAAGGGCATGGTGAACAAGTGTCATTTAGGAGTGAATAAAACAAACTCTTGTACACTATGCTCATTGTTCAGTTGTAGATAAGTTTGTTAATTATCATCTACTCCAAGAAAAAGCTTTTAGAATGTGGATTGAGTAAGGAAGTAATCTACAAGTAAATTAGATTTATATTAAGAGTGATTTTATTTCAATGTTTCTAGATCAGAATATTGGTAGTAGGTTTTCTCTATGGTAATGACATATCTAATATCAGATGCTTGTGCACTTAAGCAGTGTTATTAATGGGTTCTATCTTTAAATATGGACTCTGAGTCCAGTATGAATGTAGAGTGTTACTACCATAACCTTTGTGAAAATTACACCAGAATATCTTCCATGCAGGTCACTAAAGTTCAAGGACTTGCAGCTATGTGGTTTTGCTAGCTGTACTTCTCCTGTAGTAACAATTCCAGTATCTTATACACCATGTTCACTGTCAAAAGAGGTGAAAATGAGTCAAATTAAGAATTTGTGCAGCTTCAGAGACATCTCCAGAAAACCATAACCAATCAAAATGGAGAGTTTTATTGCCCAGGCTCAATGGACATATCTACAAAATTCTCTTGCCTCTAAGGCTTAGAGAATACTGTGGAACATGGAGTGGAAAGATCATAACAGCCAGAGTATCATGCAGTTAATTATGAGATTGTCTTTCTAAGTTATATCAGAAGACAAAAAAAATAAAATCTCACCATCATTACTGTCAAAATAGGAGATGCAGAAGAATGATTCCAAAGAATATGTTAAACCAGGAGGAGACAAACTCATGAGGCCTCAACCCTACAAAATGTATTATAGGTAACTTAGGAAAGCTGAAAATGGGAGAGGTGATGTGATCCAAGAAGGATAGCGGTCTCAAATAGTCAGCCTTGAAAACATTCACACAGGTAGCATCCATTATCAGGACTAAATAGCAATGTGTATTGCCTGTGTGTGTGTATGTGTGTGTGTGTGTGTGTGTGTGTGTGTGTGTGTGTCTGTCTGTCTGTCTGTGTCTCTGTGTCTCTATGTGTCTGTGTGTGTCTGTGTGTGTGTGTGTGTGTGTCTGTGTGTGTCTGTGTGTGTCTGTGTATGTTCTGAAGGAATAAAGATGCAAGGAGCATACGTCAGCATAATAAAGGCAATTTAAAGAAACCCACAACTAATATAAAACTAAATGGAGAAAACCTGTGACTGGAGAAAATGTGATATTCCCTAACAAATGAAATTCAAATAATATCTATTCACAAATCTAGACCTACAGAATGTAACAGAAGAACAACTAAATTCCAAAGAGGCTAAGGACACTCATGAAAACAGAAAAAAATGTTCAAACCAGCATATCTAAATTATTGCAAGAAAACATATACACATGTCAGAAACACACACACACATAGTTGACAGAGAGAGCAGGAAGCAGTGAAACTCACAGACAAATAATATCACACTACCACCATCACCAAAATAAACAAAGACAAAAAAATCACAAATTAAGAATTATTAGCTATTAATATCTCTCTATTCACCAGTAAATCAACACAGGTATCAGAATGTAAATGAAATCATAATCCACTATTCAGTTGCATACAAGAAACAATCACTGGCATGTGGACTGACTTCAAGGACTTTGATTCAACTTTATAAATCAATGTCTCTGGTACTATGCCAATACCATGCTGTTTTGATTAATATTGACTTGTAACACTTTGAAATCTGGAATGACAATACCTCCAGAAATCTTTTTATTGTATTATATTTTTTAGCCATGCTGTGCTTTTTGATTTGCTTTGTTTTAGTTTTCCACATGAAGGTGAGTACTGTACTTTCAAGTTCTGTAAATAATTCTGTTGGAATTTTAATGGGAATAGTACTTTGTTCATAGATTAATTTTGTTAGATGGCCAATGACTTTGAATCCTTCTGATTCATGAACATGGGAGATTATTCCAACTTCAAAAACTTGAAGTTCTTGTCATGCAGGTGATTTATACTCTTGGTTGTAGTTACATCTTGATGTTTTATATTACTTTTGGCCATTATGAAGTATATTGCTTCCATAATTTCTTTCTCAGCTTGTTTAAATGTGGTATCTAGGAGAGATTATGATTTTTGTGAACTAAATTTATATCCAGCCACTGTGTTGAAAGCATTTACCATATAGAGGAGTTCCCTGATAGAATTTTTGTTGTTGCTTATGTATGCTATCTTATCATCTGCAAATAGAGGAAATTTGACTTCTTCCTTTTCAAGTCATACCTCTTTTATCTCCTTTATTTGTCTTATTGCTTTGGCTAGAGCTTCAAGCCTATTGAATAGATAAAGCAAGAGGAGAAAGCCTTTTCTTGATCCTCATTTCAGTGGAATTGCTTTTAACTTTTAGTCATTTAATTTAATTTGGCTATTGGCGTGCTGCATTTTGCCTTTATTATATATATAGGTACATGTCTTGTATCATGTTGCTATAATTTGCAACCCCAAAACACACAATCCAGTTAGCACAATTACAGTCTATGAGTCTAGATTAGGCATATCTAACACTATACTAATTTATTCTCCAGCTATATGATCACTTGCTTCTTGTAGTTTCTCTTGGCCACTTGATTCTGGGTACATCATAGCTTTCTCTTCCTCTTCTCCAGTACTCTCTTCTCCTGTTCTCTTCTCTATCTCCTTTCACTCTCAAACCTCCAGTCCTAGCTTTCCCCTACACTGCAGAATCACAGGCTGTAGCCTTTATTTACCAGTTAAAAGTGTGATAAAAATTTTCCATGAGATCACCTGAGTATGTGATGGATCATCGGGGGTAACCTCTTGAGGAAGCAGAATAAACATCAGAATAGAAACAGCATTAGTACAATAAGAAACATTTCCCCTTTTTGTCCAATTTAAAAGGCTCCTTGTTTTATAGTAACAACCAATATATAGTAGGAATGATTTCATAGCAATCATTAAAACTATTATGCATGAATTACACTTATAATATTAGTCCATTATACTTGGCAACAAGATAAAGACGTTTTTCACCTACCATAACTAAAAGAGTTTATAATTATGTACATCAATACTGCTTGAATTTAATTTGTATTACCATCTTAAATCCATTCTTCTAAATCTGGAACATCTTTTTTAATGTTAACTAACTTAAGTTCAATTACGAGACTATAACTAGTCTTCAAACCCATCAGAGATCTGGGAAAGAATTAAACATTACCTGAATTTTTAGGAAGTACAAAGACATAGCTTCCAAAGCTTATACAAATTGTAGAGACAGCTGACAGCCTGGACAGTCTCTCCAATATTCCTTAAAACATTAAAAAATGTGTCTTCAACTTTCTGTCCCCAAACCTTAAGTGAAGCAGCAGTTACTGAGGACTAGCTTATCCTATATTGGCAGAGTTTAGCAGTTGACTATCGTACACCGAATTTACCCTTTTTTGCACAGCATATTTTCTATAGATGAAATTAAGATAAATTTTTCCAAGTGGCTAATTTGCCATAATTGGAGCAACTCCATATGGAGGCAAAGATGTGCAATATCTTCTCTGAAGTGGGATGGAGATACTGTCAGGAGCAGACATCTAGCAGTTAAAAGTTATTTTAATAAGGAAATAGCATTAAATGCCATATTACATGGATTTCTGATGCTTTTGATGGTTTTCTCAACTTCTTCAAACATTCTTTCAGGTTATTTGTACCTGAATCATCCAATATGGTATCATTCAATATAATGATGATAGTGCATTAAGGAAATTGTTTGTGAATCATCTCCAATGGGTATTGTACAAAATATTGAAACAAGGTAGGGCTATTTAACATTCCTTGTCACAGGACTTTCCAATGATAACTTTTTATTGGACAACTTCTATTCAAGGTAGCTACTGAGAAAGCAAACCATTCCTTATCATGACCATGTAGAGGAATTGTGAAAAAACAATCTTTTAGATAAATCACTATGATAGGCCATTCCTTAGACAACAGTGAAGGCAATGGGATTCCAGACTGCAGAGAATCACTTTCTGAATAAACTTACTAATTGCTGTGACATCTGTCAACATCCTCCATTTGCCAGACTTCTTTTTAATGAAAAATACAGGAGAATTCTATGAGTGGGTGGACTCTATATGCTGAGCCTCCAACTGCTTCACGACTAGCCATTCTAGTGCCTACAGTTTTTCTTCTGTCCTAGATCATTGATCAATCAAAATGGGTGGGTCAATTAACACCTTAGTGATAAGGCTGTTGGTGTTTTATCAGGAGTGGCTCCTTGATGTAAAGCTGAATTTTCATCCCCTGTTGTATCTTATTTATAGACAGCCTTGACAATATGTAACTGTCTTTGATACAAACCATAACTAATTTGATTTTATTACTATGACCCTTACCAGTGTTTTGGCCAGCTTCTGAAGCAGAAGGGATATTAATTTGTGTTTTCCAGTGTTGTAACAGATCCCTTCCCCATAGGTTTATGGCTATATCATCATGTACTGCCTTAATTTTCCTATCTGATCTTCAGTACCCATATGCTTAAGCCATATGGTGCTTTGCTTTATTTGGTATAAAGTCTCAATTCCTTGAAATTGTATGTCTACTTCCTGAAGTGACCCACTTGCAGGCCAAGATTTTGGAGAGATAATAGTGAATCTGCTCCACTGTCCATCATTCCTTTAATTTCAGTATTGTTTAATAATATCCTTAGCTTGGGCCTCTAATGCTCTTTAAAGGTTTTCCAAAATATTTATCTTTGGCCCCTTTTTGGGCTTTTTGAATTGGCTATAGAATTTGGTTCAGCCGTATTATCTGGTCGTAGAACATCAGTTTTCAGAGCAGTGGTGTATAATTGTCCTGAGGAAGAAAACTCTACTTTTTTGGCATTGAGGCCTGTAAGTCGCCCCTCCTGGGAGGTTTTATAATTTTTTGAAAAAGTGTTACACCATGTTTCTGTTGTTGATGCACATTTCCTAGTCAAATGTTGGCTTATGCCACACCTTTAACATATTCTAAGACACATAGGCTCCATTTGGGTATTAATTTGGTTTTCTGTGCAGTTGATTTTGACATGACCCTGTTCACCACAATTATGACTTATTAAATATTCTAGGCCTCTATTAGCAGCTTTTTCTATTATGGTCATATCAGGTGAAGGGGTCTAAAATTATCTGTATATCTAATCCAGTCATCTATTGATGCTGACCTTGCCTCAATGGTCTGATTAATTCATTGCATTCAGCATTCATACTTTCAAAAGCTGCAGACTCAGTGCCTTTCTTGCTGATGGATCCCATATACTCCTTTTTATAGTGGAAGTCAACCTTCGCGAAAAGTCAGGGAATGTTTCCTTTGGAACTTGCATAATTTGAGAGAATGTTTCAAGTCTTTTTCTGTTTCCATGATCTTGTCACAGGCATTCACGTCTACCAAGCAACATAATATCAAGGTTTCTTCATTACATTTGGGCTGCACCTCAGCAACATGACCCTTATGAAGCAGGTGATCTTTACAAATATTTCTACCTCTATTTTGTAGTGCTATCTCTTTCTCCAATTCACTCTACCATGAGAACCACTGTAAATGTGAACCCAGTTCTAATACTGTGTTTGACATATCCTTCCAGTCTTTGGGGATTATTCTATTTTTAATCCCCAAGGCATCAGAATTTGTTTTACAAATGGTGAATACATTCTAAAATTAGTGACACTTTTCTTAAATTTTCTCAGTTCTAACACATCAAGGGGTTGCCATTTGAATTCTTAATAACTCTGTGGAGTTTGATCATCTGCTAATCTCCATTGTATACTAATCAGATGAACTAAAGTTTGTTTTCTAACAACCTTTGGTTAGCTTTCTCTAATTTTATCTTCTGTCTCTACCTAAGTATTTTCCTGAGGCTTCTGTGCTTCTAAGTTCCCTCTGTCTTTGTTTGCATTGCGGGCCAATCTCAGGTAGCCTGCAGTGCAAGCAGTTTGTAAATAATGTCTGGCAGTTCTGTGTCCTTTTTAGTTGTGGGAAATGTGGGAAAGTGAGCACTGAAAGGCTGAATTGGGCAGAGACCTCTGGAACAGATTTGGTTCCTGTGAGAAGGTTTTGGAAAGTTAGCTGCCATTTTGTTCAGCTGTGAAGACTGCTTCACTGGCACTCACACAGCAAACTCCATGGTCCTTCTTTAGCCTCAGGGAAGCTCAACCATGCTGTGGTCCTGGTGCTGCTTAAGTCCCATCTCAGGGCTGGGGTGCTGCCTATGGTTGCCTAGGTTTGCATGGGGCTTTCAGAGGGAGCTTCTCAGTTAATTCTCTGTAGTACCCTTAGACGCCAGTCAGTACTTAATTACTTTCTACCTTGCTGCAGCTTTAGACAACAGCCCTGGTTGTTTATACTTGGGTGGGTGGACTTTATCTCAGGTTAGTTAGGTTCTGAGCCACCACTCTTAAGGAAGCAGAATTTACATCAGACTACAAACACCATCTAGACAAACCACAACACTATTCCTCATCTCTCCAAGATGTTTATCATGAAGGGATTATGGATTTTGATAGAAGTTTTTTCAGCATGTAGAAGATTGTATGTTTTCTTTCTCCTTCCAGATTGTTTATATGATCAATTATATTGATAGGTTTTCCTATGTGAACCATTAATGAATGCCCAGGGAACTATTAATGTCAGCTCCATTCCTACAACCGGTTGCCTAGCCCCTAATTTGCAATTCCCTATCTGGATGACCATGGTGGAATACCCCATGAAAATAGGCCTGTATTTATCATGTATGCATGCCCTGGCCTCACTATGGAGGAAGAGATCATGCATTAGATCTGATCATGAACTGCAACTAACTGAACATGAATTCACTCATCAGAGCCAGAGCCATCCATACCTTCGCAAATATAGTCTCCTTGATGATATGGCTCTTCACCATCATCCCCTGTGATTACTGAATCCAAACCTACTTGTATAACCTCCACAAACTCATTTCCTATCTCTAATGGAAAAGGTCAGGTACTAAATTTATTCATAATGCTTTCCAGATTCTCTCCTGAGAGAGCCATGCAAAATTTCCCTTATCTTCCTTTGGTGACATTGTTCCTTGCTGAGGGCTGGCCAGTCTGGGCCTCCCTCAGTCCACGGGGGAACAGGGTCCTAGTCAGGTCGACAAGGCGTTGGCAGAGAAATAATGGCAGAGACAACATATGGAAGTGCAGAATCTGAGTGTATTTTTCAAAAATGGCACCAGACGTTTACAGTCATTACCAAAGAGAAATGAAAAATCTGGCAGCTCAGCAGTTAGGGTACATCTGAGGCCACCTGAAACACACTGAGTCTATGCAGCCACCTCTTCTGGACAGGCGTTGCACCCCCAGGCCCGAATGCTCTGGGCCCGGGGGTGTTGCAGAGTGCATGAGGCTCGAAGCTTGAATGCAAACTCTGCTGACTGACTTACACTGTCACATACACACACACACACACACACACACACACACACACACACACACACACACACACACACACACACACACACACACACACACACACACACACACACACACACACGCACGCATGCACACGCACGCTTTCTCTCTCAGCTCAAGGTCCTGTCATCCTTAGTAAAACGCCCACTATGCTAATCTTCTGGGTTAGTAGAGACATGTCTTTGGAAGTCTCATTCTTGCTAATTGCTAGGAGTGGCTGAGCTGTCATATGTGACAGAAAATGAGGATTCTACTCAACCTTGCCCTGGGATAAGTCTCCCTTTCTGTAAACTTCAATGCCCTACCCACAATGCCAAAGGCAATTAGTCTGGATGGGTAACATTCTTTATGAAATTCCAAGCCAGGGTTTGGCTAAGATGTTGGAACATTGGTAAAGGTCAGAGCACAATGTCTAATTTTATCTAGCTATTAGTAAATCATATCATGGTGAGCACTTAGCAAGCGAGTTCGCAAGGACATATCTGAGCTACCTCTGAGTTAGGGGATGCCACAAATGAACTCCAAGAGACTAGATTCCTTTGAAGCTTTTGCCTCTGGTCTGTGGCCAAGCTTTTGGGCTCATCACAAGATTTCACTGGAGTGGGCATGGCAGTTCCAGAACTCAGTTTCAGCACTGAGTATTCCCCTTGCCTATTCCAAGGTGAATAGACTCTGAGACATTACTCTGCAAGCCACACATCGCTTACAAATTCATATGATGAGCTGGAAGGCTAAATGCTAGAACTATTCACACAGTCCCAGGTCACATTGTGTTCTCTAATTTCTTAAAATTAACCACAGATGCACATATAGAGGCCTACCTCAACAATTTAGGTCCTAAATATGGATCTATGATGGAAATATCAGTTTGTTTAACCATTGTCACTCTTCCAGACAAGAACTTCTGTCAAGGAGTCTAAAAGCACAATTATCATCTGTGTTTTCTAAAAACTAAACAAGGTATGTCATTTATCCAACAGAAGGCATAGTTCTATGCATGGGAGTGCCTCCAGTACCATATATCCCTGGTGAATTCGATTAAAACTTAGCCCATCTATACCAGATAAGCCCTGTACAGCCTTGATTTTTGTACAAAGATAACATACTGGCTTTCTCTGCTGAACTCTGTACCATACTTACTAGAGTACATACTTCCCCTTACTTCCAAACCTACTTGTATATAGGTAGATGATGTTACACTGAATTGGCCTTGGTGATGCTCTTTTACTTAACATTATTTAATACTCTTCTATGATGTGTTGTGTGTACAGCACTAACCTATAAGTATATCGGTATTTCTTTAAAATTGATTTTATTTCAATCATTCTTGAGTAGAATAATATTAGGGGTTTTCTATGTCTATCTAATATCAAGTTTCTTTCCACTTCAGCATATATTCTCATGGGATGGGCCTCAAATACATTTAAATTATAGTGGTAACAGATAAAATTCATGACGTTATGGAAACAATATATCTCTAAGCAGGACACTATTGTAGGTCTAAGGATGTGCATCTGTTTTATATAGACAATAGGAACTGGTCTAACTTTCATTAGCATGCATACAAATCAATAGGGTATGAGGCTTGTATTTGGAATGTGATCTATGTCTTCATGCTCAGGAACAAAAGAAATATTGTACTTGACAAGACAGACATAACATCAAGTTGTGGAAAATCATGAATAGCATTGAAAGACGATAATGTTCCTTTCCTTTTTTTTTTTTTCAGGAAGCATACTGTTTATGGAACTTTATTCACCAATGCCTCAAAATAATGTAACCTAATCCTGTCAGCTGGGATTTTAAGGGAGGAATAATATGTCTAGTTTGGGAGGTATCATGCCCATAATGTTGTGACACTGTTTTAATTCCTTGCAAATGTGTACATATTTAAGGAGGTTCTACATTCTTGGTTTTCTATAAGGTTTTTTAAAAAGGCCTTTGTTATTGGTTATACCTGGGGTTCTCCACACAGGAATGTTTGTACTGTTCTTTGTATAGGTGTCAAATTCTTTATGAAAAAAGTCTCCTAGCACTTATTTTGTTTATCTTTGAAACATACATTTCATTACAGAAGTACATTTGCCTAATATTGCTTGTTTGCAAAATCTGAACATATTATCATAGGCTTAAGAGTTTGGGACATGAAAAGTATTTAAAGAAAGGAAGGAGTTAAGTGATATTGTGGGAACTGAGTAAACAGGGACATCTCAGAAAAACACTGGGAGGCCAGGAATCTCAGTCAAGCTTAATAAGATAAGCTCAGGAACTTTGGGAAGATGGCAGAACTCTCCAGAAGGGAGAAGATAATTAACATTCCTCAGATCACAGGGTGAGAACCAAACTGAGGTTAGGGACAAGTTCTGCAGGGTAGACCTTTGCCTACCATCCAACAAGGGAAGTCCTTGACACCTCATTCCCTGAAGACCAATCATTTTAAAAAGTCACACTGTTTTGCCAAGCACATTTTGTCTAATGGCTGCTGCCCTGTAAATTGTATAAAAGCTCACTGAATAAGCTGTGTGGGGTCGCCTCCTCCCTTTAGGGTCTGGGATGGCCCCAGTGCACTGGAACATTAAAAATCCTCTTGCTTTTTGCATTGATCAGGCTCCTTGTGATTCACTCAGGAGATCTCTGGTAAGCTAAGGCTTGACAGGTTCTTACATTATAGAGAATGAAGTAATCTTAAACACACTCTGAGAATCAATTGATGTTTGATATAGAACAAATTTATTTAGAACAAGTTGACGACTACATGAGTTACCTGTAGGAATAGGAAACTTCTCAAGAAGCATTCTCACAAATGTTGAAAGAGCAGAAGGCATCACATTAGACCTCAAGAAAGCATGGTGGATAACAAGAGGCCTAATGGCAACACAGCCATGGAATGTTTACTTCATAAGGCTTCTTTCTTTCTTTTCTAATTAATTCATTAATTTATTTTTACACTCCATATTTTATTTCTGCCCCTGCCAACCCTCCTACTGCTCCACATCCCATACCTCCTCCCCACACTCATGTCTCCATGTGGATGTCCTCACCCCCCCATGCCACCTGACCTCTAAACTCTCTGGGGCCTCCAGGCTCTTAAGGGTTAGGTGCATCATCTCTGAATAAACACAGACCCAACAGTCCTCTACTGTGTGTGTGTTGGTGGACTTATATCAGCTGGTGAATGGTGCCTGTTTTGTGGTCCAGTATTTCAGAGATCTCCGGGGTCCAGATTAATTGAGACTGCTGGTCTTCCTACAGGATCAACCTCCTTCTCAGCTTCTTTCAGTCTTTCCCTAATTCAACAACAGGGGTCAGTGCTGCTTCTATCCATTGGTAGGGTGCAACTATCTGCCTCTGACTCTTTCAGCTGCTTGTCGGGTCTTCCGGACAGCAGTCATGCTAGATCCCTTTGTGTGAGCACTCCATAGCCTCAGTAATAGTGTCAGGCCTTAGGATCTACTCTTGAGTTGGATCCCCCTTTGGACTTGTCACTGGAACATCTTTTCCTCAGGCTCCTCTCCACTTCCATCCCTGTAATTCTTTCAAACAAGAACAATTTTGGGTCAGAGTTGTGACTATGGAATGCCCCCCGTCACTCATTTGATGTCCTATCTTCCTGCTGTGCGTGGACTCTATAAGTTCCCTCTCCCTACTGTCAGACATTTCATCTAAGGTCCCTTCCTTTGAGTCCTGAGTGTCTCTCTCACCTCCAAGGTCTCTGGTGCATTCTGGAGGGTTCCCCCAAACTCCTACTTCCCAAGGTTGCCTGTTTCCATTCTTTCTGCTAGCCAGCAGGCCTTCAGTCCTTTTCCCTCACCCAATACCAAATCAGGTTCTGCTCTCCCAACCCACTGCCTCTTCCCATCCACTTTCCCTCCTGATTCCCTTCTTCCCTCCCCACTTGTGATTGCTTTCTTCTCCTTCCCAAGTGGGACTGTGGCATCCTCATTGGGCACTTCAGCTTGTTGACCTTTTTGAGTTCTGTGGACTGTATCTTGGGTATTCTGTACTATTTTTGGCTAGTATCCACTTATTAGTAAGTATATACGATGCATGTCCTTTTGGGTCTGAATTACCTCACTTAGGATGATATTTCCTTGTTCTATCCATTTGCCTGCAGAACTCAGGATGTCCTCTTCTTAATAGATGAGTAGTATTCCATTGTGTAAATGAACTACATTTTCTGTATCCATTCCTCTGTTGTTCAACATCTGGGTTGTTTCCAGCTTTTGGCTATCACAAATAAGGCCGCTATGAACATAGTGGACCTGTGGCATGGTAGGGCATCTTTTGAGTATATTCCCAAGAGTGGTACAGCTGGGTCTTCAGGTAGATCTATTTCCAAAACAGGAAAATCAGGTGGAAAATCAAGAGTAGTTTAGCCATGAAGATCTACCATGTAGTTCCAGGTCACAAAACCAAATGTGAACATGCTACTAACAGACAAAATTAAGGAAGAGATATTGTAGCAATATATCTGCATCTCCACAAACGGGTGTTTCTTGCAACTGATATTAATGGCCATTGCACTAAACATCAGAACTATGGGCTTCATCAAAATGGCCCATACTATCAGGTTCTGTGCACACAAAAATTCAGGTGAAATGTTCCAATTTGAATCAATAGGAGTGTACAGCAGCATCTTGGTTAGTGTCCCAGATATGTTTAACTGTTGAGGGTAATATACTTCCCACACTCCAAAGGACACAAACTTCATAACATTGTTATCAAATTCCCATAGGCACCAGCATAAGCTTCTTGCAATGAGTATTTCAAACATGAAAGCTAATAAGCTGCTAAGGAGGCCATTCTGCTTGTAGATGTACTCCTTCCCACTGATAAATCTGAAGATAGCATTGAGCAAGTATAAAGTCAAGTTAGTGACACAAAGAATACACAAAATAGTCACTGTAAATGGAACACTAAGTTCACATACACCATTGAGTCCTGGGAACCTCTCCCATCCCATGTATCTGGGACTACATATTTGTTAACCCTGCTCCCATCCTATGCAGATGCATATTTCTATTCAGTCTCCTGGCCCTCTGAGTTGCTCTTATGTTTCCTTGCATACCTGATCCTGGCCTTCCTTCTCCTACTCCTCCTCTCTCCCATCCATGTCTCTCCCACCTTCTACCTCCAATGATTATATTGCTCTGCCTTCTAATTGGGATTGACACATTCTCATGTAGGTCTTGCTTTCTGTTAATCTTTTTTAAGAGTAGTGCTTATATCGTGTGTATTCTGTACATTTTGGCTGATATCCACTTATCAGTGAGTATATACCATGCATGGCACTTTTGGTCTGGGTTACTGAACTCAGAAGGATATTTTCTAGTTCCATCCATTTGCCTGAAAAATTTGTAATGTCCTTGTTTTTAATAGCTGAATAGTATTTCATTATGTAAATGAACCACATTTTTGTATTCATCTTTCAGTTGAGGGACATCTCTGGTTGTTTAGAGTTTCTGGATACTATGAATAATGCTGCTGTGAAAATAGTAGAACATGTTTCCTCGTAGTATTGTGGAACATCTTTGGAGTATATGCTCAGGGGCCGTATATCTGTGTCTTCAATTAGAAATATTTTCAATTTTATAAGGAACCACCAGAATGTTTTCCTCAGCTGTTGTAGCAATTTGCAATTCCACCAGCAATGGAAGAGTGTTCTTCTTTCTCCAGATCATTGCCAGTAGGTGCTGTCACTTGAATTTTGTGATCTTAGCCATTCTAATTGGTGTAAGTTGGAATATCAGTGTCATTTATGATTTGTATTTCCCTGATGTATAAGATGTGGTTCATTTCTTTAAGTGCCTCTTACCATGCAAGGTTCCTTTGTTAAGAATTCTCTGTTTAGCTCTGTATCCCATTTTTAACTGTTTTAATTTGGATTTTTGGAATCTAGCTTCTCTAGTTCTTTATAAATTGTGGATATTATCCCTCTGTGTGATGTAGGGTTAGTCAACGTATTTTCCCAATCTGCAGGTTGCTGTTTTGTCCTATTGATAGTGCCCTTTGCCTTACAGAAGCTTTTAATGAGGTTCCTTGTGTCAGTTTTTGATCTTAGAGCCTGACCCATTGGTATTCTGTTCAAGAAATATCCCCTGTTCCAATGTATTCAAGGCTATTTCATATGTTCCCTTCTATTATTTTCAGTTTATCAGGTTTCATGTTGAGGTTCCTCATCACTTGGACTTGTGCTTAATACAAAATGAAAAATATGAAAGAATTTGCATTCTTTGACATGCAGTCATCCAGTTAGACCACCATCATTTGTTAGGGATGCTTTCTTTTTTCAACTGTATGGTTTTGGCTTTTTTGTCAAAGATCAAATGTACACAGGTGTGTGGGTTTATTTCGGGTTCTTCCATTCTTTTCCATTGATATACCTGTTTGTCTCTGTACCAATATCATGTGTTTTTATCACATTTGCTCTGTAGTACAACTTAAGGTAAAGAACAGTAATTCCTCCAGAAATTCTTTTATTTTTCAGAATTTTTTCACTCTCCTGGGATTTTTGTTTTTCCATATGAAGTTGAGAATTATTCTTTCCATCTTTGTGAAGAACTGTGTTGGTACTATGGTGGGAATGTCATTGAATCTGTAGATTGCTTCTGTTAAGATGTGCCATTGGCCAGACCAGCCTTGGCTCCTTAACCCATGGGAGAAATAGGGTCCTGGTACTTAGGCTGGCAAGAAGTCGGCAGATTGACAAACAGACACAACACAAGGGAGTGTTGGATCTGAGTGTACTTTTTCAAAATAGACATTAGACATTTTTTAATTAACAGACCATAGCAAATACTTTATTACAAATAATTAAATCTCTCCACATCTCAAACAGTACCAAACAGCATTTTGTAATTTCACTAGATAGCACAGTAGTCATTCAATGCTAGAAGTAAGGACAGAATTAAACTTGCAACTCCTGACCTGGTATCCTTTCCCCACATCACCCAACTGTGTGCAACAAGCATCTCATCTCAAAACTTTTCTGTTTCAAATTTTAAGTGCAGGAAGTTGAGAGGGATAAAATCCAGTGAAAACACATTAATGTCAATTCAACATAAAAAAAAACAAAACAAAATTTAAATTAGTTGTCTTCAGGAAAGAGGGAAAGGACTGCATTGGGTTGAGTCAAAACTATGGCAGGGTTCTTTGCTATACATGCCATGTTGTACTCTGGAAACTATCTGTCATATTTGAAAACAAAGTAGCTTTTGTGGATTTTGGTATTATAAACCTGTGGTTTAATATTACCCAAATTTAATTTAAAGCATCTTTCCAAACCAAACAAACTGTAAAACCTTAAAGGCAAACATCCCTTAAGGAGGAAGTCACTTGTTATAAAACTGTTAGGACACTCAAGCAAGGCCCCACTTGAGATTCGTCAGCATGAACTTGAGCACTTTTGTCCACTGCTCCTCGAAGTTAAACTGGGTTTTGATGGAATAGGGGCCGCCACTGCCTCTGGTGTCTTCAATCTTGCCTTTCTCCACGTCCATCCTGTATGGAAGACAAAATCGAGTCTCTCCTTTTCCACCTCTTCTTTGAACTGCTGCACACAGTCCAGAAAAGCTACCATTGCATGGTCAAACTTGTTGTCCTAGAAAAACCGCAAACTCCCAGAACAGTATAATGGCAACTCCTTAGATTTGTCTGTCAGAGACTCCAGATATGAATGACTTCCATAGGGAACAAGTTGGTACCTCTGAAATTTCAGACCCATCTTATTGCCCAAAGCATGGAGTAGCAACACTGTCTGGCCCCAGGCAGCATTGATTTCATTCCATTCCACAGGAACACTGGGCAAGCGACCCAGTCTGAAATTATTGATTGTGCCAAATTGTCCACTGTGCCAGATATGGAAGGTGGCATTGAAGACATTGGTCTTCTTGAGCTTGTCCAGCTGCATCTGGGCATATCACATCTGGTTCTCTACACTCTTGAGCTCATCACCCAGCTCCAGCTGCTGCCTTTTAAATTCACTATATTCCCGCTGGTACTGAGCTTCCTCCTGGTCCAGTCTCTCTGCCTCAGCCTGGACCTTCTCCAGGTTCTCTGCCACCACCTTGAGGTTTTTTCCCACGTCTTCCAGCTCTTGGATCAGCCTCTCCTGCTCCAAGGCCAGCTCCTTCAGCTCCCTCTGTAGCTGCTCACTGTCATCCTCATTCATTTGCTCCAGGATCTCCAAACAGCGTTTGTAGTTCTGACATTCATTTTCAGTGACATTGAGCTGAGTGTCCAGCTGGTCTAACAGAGTATCTGTGCACTCCTCACATAGTGGGTGATCCACATCTGTCTGGCCCGACATGATGTCAAAAAGGTCTCCAGTGACCTTGAGTCTCCGGCTGAGGTTCTCCATGGTGCCACCATCAGATGCTTCCCCGAATAGAGTGAAGCTGTTAGCACTTTCTGTAGACATCATCCTGACTGGGGGAACGAATCTTCCAGAGACACCATCTTGGCGAGCTTCAATAAATGACTCCTGTGAGCTCTTGGATGGTGACCCGGTCCAAGATCTTGAAGCTCGTGTCCAGTTTCAGAGGCTGGCTACAGCGCTGGCACACAAAGCTCACCTGCATGGTGTTGCTCGATGCCTTAGACCCCTCCATGCCTCAGGACCCCGGAGCCCACCACCCGGGCTCGTTCTACCGCGGGGGCACAGTGGCCTCGTGTCTGTCCCAGAGCGAGACACCCCCCGACAGCAGATTTCTATGGTCATTACAAAAGAGAAAGAAGAGTCAGGAAGTGTAACATTCAAGGTACATCGAGGTCATCTGAAATACAATGGGTCTAAAGCCGCAGCTGCCTCCTCTGGACAGGCACTGCACCCTGGGGCTCAGAGCACTTGAGGGAGAGGCTTGAGCGCCTGCCTCACAGTACACTAGGCTCAGAGTCCAGCCCATTCTTAGTAAAATACCCAACTATGCTAATCTTCTGGGGTAGCAGAGATATGCCCCAGAGGTCCCATTCTTCTAATTCCTGGGAGTGGCTTAGCTGCGATTCTAATGTGGTCTGCATTACGACTGAAATGTGGACCCAAGTTGAACTTGCCCTGGGATTACCAACTCCCACTCTGCAAACTTCAGTGCAGGACCGCCTTCATTATCTTCCTAACAATGCCAGAGGCGATTAGTCTGAATGGGTAACATTCTTTATGAAACTCCAAGTCGGGTTCAGTTCAGGATATTAGAACATTGGTGAAGGTCAGAAAGAACATCAAATT
Organism: Mastomys coucha; assembly: GCF_008632895.1. Taxonomy (NCBI): domain Eukaryota; kingdom Metazoa; phylum Chordata; class Mammalia; order Rodentia; family Muridae; genus Mastomys; species Mastomys coucha. The sequence continues at coordinate 147,432,188 of NC_045030.1, read as the reverse complement.
TTTGCTTAGCTATTAGTAAATCATACCTTGGGTCACCTCTATATCTAATAGAAAAAGAAAGCACGCAAGACCTTCCATGACTATTGCAAGGAAAAATCTGGACGACATCTGATTTAGGGAATGCCGAAAGGCTCCAAGAGACTAGCCTCTTTAAAGCTTTTAGCCTCATGAACTGCTGTCATGAAGACTCCACTGGAGTGGGTGTGGCAAAGATGGCCATTTTTACTATGTTAAAACTACCAATCCATGAGCATGGGATACCTTTTCATCCTCTGAGGTCTTGTTCAATTTCTTTCTTTGGGAACTTGAAGCTCTTTTTATATATACTTTTCACTTGATTGGTTAGAGTTACATCAAGATATTTTATATTATTTCTTTCTATTGTTAAAAGGGTATTGCTTCCCTAATTTCTTTCTCATCCAATTTATCATTTTTATAAAGGAAGGCTACTGATTTGTTTGAGTTAATTTTATATTATTCCACTTTGATGAAGTTGTTTGTCAAATGTAGGATAACTCTGTTAGAATTACTGGGGTCATTTATGTATACTGCCAAGTCTGGGTTAGCCCTGGTGGAAACATAATAACATGGAGCCTGCCCCTGAGAAAGTTCCCAGATGTGAGCCTCCAAAAGATATGGAGCCTGATTATAGAAAGAGGGACAAGGTCCCTGCCCCTAGGACAAGGCCCAGGTATGAACCATCATTAATATTAATGGCTACTGTTGGAATATGGCTTATTTGTGTAATAGAGAATTCTCTGTTTAGCTCTGTACCCCATTTTTAATTATTTGGCTTTTTGTAATCTAACTTCTTTAGTTCTTTATATATTATGGATATTATCCCTCTGTAAATATTTTCACATTTTTCCTAGGAATGGTCTTCCTGTTAATATTTAATATTCTATTTCTCCAGGAGAAATAGAAACAGCAGGAGTTCAATAGGTGAAGGCCTGGCTAATGTCTCAGCAAAATGGTAAATGCTTGGACCTTCAGGACAGCCTTTAATTATTTGGGAAAGATCTCTAGATACATAAGATCAAAAATATACAATTTCTCAGCGGGGCAATGGTGGTGCAAGCCTTTAATCCCAGCACTTGGGAGGCAGAAAAAGTCAGATTTCTGAGTTTGAGGACAGCATGGTTTACAGAGTGAGTTCTAGGACAGCCAGGGCAATACAGAGAAACCCTGTCTCAAAAAACCAAATATATATATATATATTATTTCTGAACTATGCAAAATGTAAGGATGTAATATGAATTGTGAAAGATTTCCACAAATCTAAAGGAACAAAGGCAGATTCATTAATGATCCAGCTTGACTGAGGCAAGCACATACAATGGCAGTAGACTCCTGAGTTCAAGATCACCCTGGGACACAACAAGCATAAGCCCAAGTATGGTAGAAATAGTAATTTCTGAGCAGGGACTCACCCAACTATTATCGTTTGTGCTCTTGGGTGGTCTCTTGGGGTCTGGATTACATCTGTCCAAGACCTTCTGTATTTTAGTGTCTTTCTTGAGAAGTCTGGAATAATTATTATAGGTCTGATATAATAATGGCTTTTTTCCCTTACAGTTTTAAATATTCTTTCTTTATTCTGTACATTTAGTGTTTTGATTATTATATGGTGGGAGAATTTTCTTATCTGCTCCAATATGTTTGGTGTTCTGTAGACTTCTTGTATGCTTATGACCATCTCTTTCTTTATGGTAAGGAAGTTTTTCTTCTATGGTTTTTCAGAAGATGTGTCCTGGCCCTTTGAACTGGGAATCTTCACTCTCTTCTATCCCTATTATTCTTAGGTTTGGTCTTTTCATGGTATCCCAATTTTCTTGGAAGTTTTGGGTGAGGAACCTTCTCCATTTTCTATTTTCTTTTGCTGATGTGTCAATATCTTCCACAGTATCTTCTATGCCTGGGATTCTTTTTACCATGTCTTCCATTCTGTTGGTAATGCTTGCATCTGTAGCTCCTGATCTCTTTCCTAGATTATCTATCTCCAGGGTTGATTCCATTTGTGTTGTCTTTACTGTTTCTATTTCTAATTTTAGGTCTTGGACCATTATGCTCAATTCCTTCATCTGTTTGTTTGTATTTTCCTGTATTTCTTTAAGGAATGGATTCATTTCTTCTTTAAAGGCTTCTATCAGTTTGCCTGTATTTTCCTGTATTTCTTTAAGAGAGTTATTTATATCCCCCTTAAATCCCTCTATCATCTCAATAAGATGGAATTTTAGGTCAGAATCTTGTTCTTCCTGTGTATTAGGGTAGCCAGGACTTATTGTGGTAGGAGAACTGTGTTCTGATGGTACCAAGTTATATTAGATTCTGTTGCTTACATTCTTGGGCTTACTTTTATCCACTAGTTATCTCTGATGTTAATTGGCCTGAGTGTCTCAGAATGGAGTAGTCCTCCTTGGAGGCAGTCAAAGTTGTGTGACCTGAATTAGAGCAGCCTCATGGGAGGCAGGAAGTTCTGACTCCATTTAGGCCAGGACTCTTCTGTCCATGGTTAGAGCAAGACTCCTGTGTCCCTGTGTCCATGTGTTTCTGGTTAGGAAAGACTACCTTGGAGATGGGCTGGCTTTGGGTTCTTGCGGAAGGCATGTTGATCAGCCATGGGTTTAGGTGAAGATGCAGATGAGAAGGATGATGGAGCTTGGATCTGGATAGATCAGGTATCTGCTAGGTTAGGTGGGGGGTCCCTGGAAGTGTGAGTATTAGGTAGTATTGATCAATGTATGTGAACATTTGTCAACTTAATTACAAATGCATCACTACTAATATTTCTTTTCTAATGCACCCTGTAACTTATCTGTTACTCTCTTTTTTTTCTTTTTGTAAGCTTTTAATGCATTATGATGAGAAAAGTTACATGATTTCAATTTATCTGAATTTGTTAACATTTAAAAACGTATTTTAATTAAATAGAATTGAAACATATTCTTGTTTCCCTTTTGTACCACCGCTCCTCCCATAGACCCCCCTTCAATACCTACATTATCTTTTTTGTCATATTCCTTAAAATTTTAAAATATTATAACAATAAAAATAAGTATTATAAAACTTTTTTGATATAAAACAACAATCAATTCAACAGTCTTATGTAGATGTTTGTCTACAGCAATAGTGAAAATACATTTTTCTCAATATAAATTTTAAATAACTCCAAACATATTAGCTGTATACTTAAAAATAATACAGCACTACTAGTATTTTCTTAAATGAACATAAATATATAAAGTCTTTTTGTTTGTTTTGTATTTAGTAGAGTTTAAAATCTTGGCTCTTACTGTGGTACAAGCCCAAAATAAAAACAATTTTTACACATTGGGTTTCATTGTAATAAGGCTGTATTTCAATGACCCTCACATCACCAAGGGATTTTACCTCCATCGTAGCAAAGCTGAGAGTTGATAGTTCTGCTGCACTAAGAAATGAATTGTAGGAATGATTTTTGGATACAGACTTCCTACTATGGTCAAAGCTATTTGACTGGAGTGAGTGACTTTATACTCAGGCCACAGAGAACAGGTTGCATTCATTTAAGAAATGGTGTAGGTATTAAGATAGTCTATCCATAAAGTCATTCGCCAACTGTTTCAATGAACAATGGTTCTGCTTGGAGGGTGGCACAGACGTTAGGTGAGGGTAAGAATTTGGTTCATTAGCTGTGATAATTTGGAAAAGCATTCATCTCAGAGAAAGAGTAACTTATAAAGTCCTCTTCTTCAAACTTGATACAAGTTTTACAAATGTCAAGCAAAGCAATCAGTCTCACTTTTTGTTGTTCTCTTACAAGCCAACTCCCTAATTAATCGTCTATGTTTCTTTTGGGTATATAAATACATTTGAAATATATAAGCTGTTTTGAAAACCATAGTGTAGTGTAAAAACATGAAATAAACAATACTACATATAGAGAGGCTGAGACAGGAGAAGCAAGATTTCAAGACCCTTATGTTGTACACAGCAAGACACTGTCACAAACAACAAGCTGACAGTGTATATAGATTGTACAATGTTGGTCCTATTTCTCTAATTACCAAATTAGAGAGATCATTGGATGACAATCAACAAATTTCCAATTACTCATATAATTGGATTT
>NC_045030.1:147422227-147427475 GCF_008632895.1 Mastomys coucha | reverse complement strand
TTGGTCTTCTCAGTGCGTCCTGGATTTCCTGGATGTTTTGGGTTAGGAGCTTTTTGCTTTTTGTATTTCTTTGACTGCTGTGTCAATGTTTTCTAAGGTGTCTTTTGCCCCTGAGATCTCTCTTCTATCTCTTGCATTCGGTTGGTGATGCTTGCATCTATGACTCCTGATTTCTCGCCTAGGTTTTCTATCTCCAGGGTTGTCTCACTTTCTGATTTCTTTATTGTTTTTATTTTCATTTTTAGATTCTGGATGGTTTTGCTCATTTCCTTCACTTGTTTGTGTTTTCCTGTAGTTCTTTAAGGGATTTTTGTGTTTCCTCTTTAAGAGCTTCTAGCTCTTTACCTGTGTTCTCCTGCATTTCTTTGAGGGTGGTATTTATGTCTTTCTTAAGGTCCTGTATCATCATCCTAATAAGTGATTTTATATCTGAATCTTGCTTTTCTAGTGTGATGGTGTGTCTAGGACTTCCTATGATGGGAAAATTGAATTCTAATGATGGCAAGTGACTTTGGTTTGTGTTTTTTATTTTCTTATGCTTGCCCCCTGCCAACTGGTTATCTCTAGTGCTATCTGCCCTTGCTAAATCTGACTGGAGCCTGTCCTTCCTGTGATCCTGGTTGTGACAGAACTCCTCAGGATTAAACTGTCTCTGTGATCCTGTGATTCTGGGATCCTGGGATCCTGCCCTTGTTAGATTACCTGGGAGTGTAGCTTTCTCTGTGTGTTGTGGGACTGTCTACAGAGCTTGTGCCCTAGTTCTGGTCAGAACACAAACACAGACAGACTGGAAGTAATGCGAATCACTGTGCTGGCCGAGTTCCTGTGTGCCTGGTCCCACTGGTCCCAGTTACTCCTCTGTTACTCTCTTGATGTAAACAATATATAAAATGAAAAGCAGCCTAGTCTTAAAAACTGTGAACATTTGAAATAATTGACGTCTCTTAAATTCCAGTCTTTCTACTGTGGGATACTGTCTTAGTTGGGGGGGGGGGGTGGTGTTTACTGCTGTGAACAGACACCATGAACAAGGTAACTCTCATAAGGACAACATTTAAGTGGTGCTGTCTTACAGGTTCAGAGATTCAATCCATTATCATCAAGGTAGGAAAATGGCAGTATCCAGGCATTCATAATACAGGAAGAGCTGAGAGTTTTATATCTTCATCTGAAGGCTGTTAGCAGAATATTGGCTTCCAGGCAGCTAGTGTCTTAAATCTCACACCCACAGTGACACACCTAATCCACCAAGGCCACACCTAATCCAATAGGGCCACACATTTAATAGTGCCACTCCAAAGGCCAAGCATATATAGACCATAACATTCCACTCCCTGGCCCCCAGGCTTCTTCAAATGTATGAGTCTATGGGGGCCCTACGTAAACATAGTGTAATGCAAAATATATTTAGTCCAACTCCAAAAGTCCCCATAGACTGTAGCAGTCTCAACAATGTAAAAAGTCCAAACTTCAAAGTCTTCCTTCTGATATCCATCCAATCACTTTACTATAATTCTCCAAAGCCAGACAGGAAAATAGTTGGGCAAACTCCAAACTCTGCATCTCTATGGCTGATGTTAAAGTGATGTTCAGGTCTCCAACTCCTTTTTCCTCTATGTTTACTGCAAGAAAGTTCTTTCCCCTGGGCTGGATCCACTCCCTGTTAGCAGATAACCCATGGCTCTGGCATCTTAAACATCTTGGGGCCTCCAAGGCAACTTCAACCTCCAGCTTCGTGTTCCAATGTCTGGGATCTATACATGATCTTCTATAATCCTCTGATGGACTGCCATTAATTCCCCAGATCTGCCCTTTGTAGCACTCTAATCTCAGGTGGATTTACTCCACTGCTTCTACTGTTCTTGGTGATCAATTCATGGTACTTGCATCTCTAATGTGTTGAGTACTTCCACTACAACTAGGCTGTATCAAAAGCCTCTCATAGTCTCTCTTCATGGTGCCAAGCCTCAACTTCTTGCATGACCCCTTCAATCCTGGGCCACCAACTGCAACTTCCCCAATGGCCTTCATGGCCTCTCACAGTGCCAAGCCTCACTGTTCTTCATGACCAAAACCAGTACCACCTGAGTTACTCTTACACGTTACCAAGTACAGATACAGCACAAAGTACAACCTTGGATATCTCTATCACATAGCTTCTTCCTAGAAGATTTCACCTCAATGCTAGCCTTTTCTTAATCACTGCTAATTTCTTAGCTCCAGCTAACCAGCACCAATTGTCCAAGTAGTCCTTTCTATTTTGCACACTAAAGCCAAAGCTGCCAATTTCTGCTACTTGCTAGGACTGGAACATGGTCCCTTTTTTCTATTACATTATCACCAGCTTTCTGTTTTCCAACTCCTTAACTACCTAAGCTTGGCTATTTTGGAACTTGCTTGATAGACTGAATTTGAACTCATTGATCTGCATGCCTGTCTCCTAAGCACTGGGATTAAAGGTGTGGTCCACTCAGCCTGGATTTAAGTTTTTCTTTACCTAGAACTTGCTTTAATCTAGGCTGGCCTTGAACTTGGAGATCTGCTTGTCTTTGCCTCCTGGGATTAAAGGCTTGAACTACCATGCCTGGATCTAAACTTAACTGAATGGGATCTTGCTCCCAAGATCACTACTTCTTTAATTCAATTTAATATCCTTGAACACAGGATTCAGCTTCATTTCACTTCCTGGAGTCAATTTAATACTCAAGTCATATATTTTATAATTTTTCTTTCTCAGTATGCTATGCTTGTTTCATGATACTTAACCAGAGAACAAAGTCTATGATGGGTGTTTCTAAGACTTCTTTTGTCAATGGAATTAATTTGAGTCTCTTCAACTTATTCTCAGGCAGACTCTTCAGACAAGAGCAAAAGTAGTCACATTCTTCGCCAAAATACCATAAAACAGTCTCTAGGTTATATATTTAAATTTGCCACTAAAACCTCTTGGGCTAGGTCTGCACAATTCAAATAACTCTCAGAAACAAAGTTCCATATTTTTACTAGGATAGCCCAATAAGCCCCATTTAAAGTATTACAATGCTTTCCAAATCTAAAGTCCTAAAATACACATTCTTCCAAATAAAAGCATGGTCAGGTCTATCACAGCAAATACCCCAGTCCCTGGAACCAAATTCATTCTTAGTGTTTTACTGCTGTGAACAGACACCATGACCAAGTGCTGGCTTACAGGTTTAGAAGTTCAGTCCATTACGATCAAGGCAGGAACATGGCAGCATCCAGGCATGCATGTTACAAGAAGAAATGAGACTTTTATCTTCATCTGAAGGTTGCTAGCAGAATACTGGCTTCCAAGAAGCTAGGATGAGTGTCTTAAAGCCCACACCCATAGTGACACACCTACTCCAATAAGTTCACACATACTATAAGAGGACCCTCTAATAGTACCACTCCCTGAGCCAAGCATACATAAACCTTCACAGTTACTTTACAAAAAGTTAAATACTATGTTAGATTAAGAAAGTAAGAATGAAGGCACAGTTATGATCAAACCAAAGCAATGTCAAGCAACACCATTGTAGGCAATTAAATGCCCAATGTATGTCACTCACTCAGAATCTTCTTGTTTTCCAAAGTATTTGATAGCTCTGTCTCTATCATCAGCTGCATAAGATTATTTTCTCAGTTGATCTACCAGGTTAACCACAGACATGTTTTTGCCCTTGGTTTTCATACCCTTTCCTGACATTTCCAGTATATTGTGTGAATAGCAAGTAAGATTGTCCTTTTTCCAATCACAAGTCCTGAAATTTCTTCAGAAATTATGAACTTGTCTCATGTTGCCAAGTCTTAGTTTCTTCCCATGAACCTCTTGTTAACTAAACAGTACCATCCCTCATATGTTCTGAATACCAGAGCCAATTTTTGCCCTCAAATGTTTTCCACAGATCACATTACTCCTTGGCAATATTTTATTCGTGAATCTTCACTGACTCATATAGGGGTTGTTAGAAACCAGAAAGTCATTCTCCAGTGATTCCACCTCTTCCAAAAAAGATATGTTGCCCCCAACAGTTCCATAAACTGAAGATAAAGCAGTCAACCATATTGCTAATGGGGCCATGCTGACTCGAACTACAACCCCTGTCCTTTCCTTGGTCATAATCCTGGCCTACTTCTGGATGTACTCAATGAGTAATGAATACTGCCTTTGTCTAGTGATCTTGAGAGCATCTCTACTACCAGAGTCATTACCACATGCCCAGGCAAATCTCCTGTCATACAGCTCATGTCTTGCCATTTCTTGGTAAGTTTGATGAAAATTTGTTGACAGTGGCCATCCACACAGTCATATCTCTGGATGTTCACAGATGATATTGATTTTGTTTGGAAATGACAAGATCATTGTCTGTCAGAACTTTCTCATTACTTCCAGACCTAGCATCTATCACACAGCTCTTGCATATATTTTTGTTTTTTTCAATTGATAAATATTTATTTTATTGAATTAATAACTTTAATACCATTTTAAATTCCTTTAACTTGCCAAGTATGGTAAAAAGTACCTTAAACATACTTTTTTCTTTTAAAAAATACTTTTATTGCATTATGATGAGAAAAGTTATATAATTTCAATTTATCTGAATTTGTTAACATTTAAAAACATATTTTAATTAAATAGAATTGAATCGCATTCTTGTTTCCCTTTTGTACCACTGCTCCTCCCAGAGACCCCCCTTCAATACCTATAATATCTTTTTTGTAATATCCCTTAAAATTTATAAAATATTACAACAATAAAAACAAGTATTAAAAAAGTTGTTTGATATAAAACAATAATCAATTCAATAGTCTTATGTAGATGCTTGTCTACAGCAATAGTAAAAATACATTTTTCTCAATATAAATTTTAAATAACTCCAAACATATTGGCTATATACTTAAAAATAATATAGTACTACTAGTATTTTCTTAAATTAACATGAATATATAAAGTCTTTTTGTATGTTTTGTATTTAGTAGAGTTTAAAATCTTGGCTCTTACTGTGGTACAAGCCTAAAGTAAGTACAATATTTAGACATTGAGTTTCATTATAATAAGGCTGTATTTCAATGACCCCTCACATCACCAAAGGATTTTACATCCATCGTACCTAAACTGAGAGTTGATAGTTCTGCTGCACGAAGAAATGAATTGTAGGCTCGATTTTTGGATACAAACTTCCTGCTATGGTCAAAACTATTTGACTTGAGTGAGTGACTTCATTCTCAGTCCACAGAGAACAGG
>NC_045030.1:147422011-147422217 GCF_008632895.1 Mastomys coucha | reverse complement strand
TTTGGAAAAGCATTCATCTCAGAGAAAGAGTAACTTGTAAAGTCCTCTTCTTCAAACTTGATACAAGTTTTACAAATGTCAAGCAAAGCATTCAGTCTCACTCTTTGAACTCATTGATGATACGTAATCAGAGAACTGGTTGTTCTCTTACAAGCCACCTCCCTAGTTAATCATCTATGTTTCTTTTGGATATATAAATACTTTTG
>NC_045030.1:147408280-147420600 GCF_008632895.1 Mastomys coucha | reverse complement strand
AAGTGATTTTAGATCTGAATCTTGCTTTTCCGGTGTGATGGTGTGTCCAGGACTTGCTATGGTGTGAATATTGGGTTCTGATGATGGCATGTGACCTTGTTTATTTTCTTATGGTTGCCTCCCACCATCTGGATAACTCTAGTGCTACCTGCCCTTGCTAAATCTGACTGTAGCCTGTCCTTCCTGTGATCCTGGTTTTGTCAGAACTCCTCAGAGTCAAGCTGTCTCTGTGATCCTATGATTCTAGGATCCTGTGATCCTGGGCTTGTTAGATCACCTGGGAGTGGGGCTTCTCTGTGTTGTAGGACTGGCTGCAGAGCTTGCGCCCAAGGTCTGCTCAGAACACTAACCAGACATACTGGAAGGAACCGAGTCACTGGGCTGGCAGAGTTCCTGTGTGCCTGCTCCCACTAGTCCCAGTTACTCCCAGTGTTGGGACAAATGTTGGTTCCTGCTCACCTCTGATCCTGGGTGTGTCAGAATGCCTGTGAGTGGAGCTTCCTCTGGGTGTTGTGGGACTGACTCACATATTTTCTATTGAGAGTATTTACAAAGCATATCAATCTATACTACCTCTACTATCCCAAGTCTAGCTCTAGAGGCCCAGATATTACAATCATTTTCATGGTAATGATCAGCACTATCCTCCCACATTTGTAGCACCATTTCTATACCCAGTATCATAACCCTGGTTGCACAGTTCCAGAATTAGGTTTCAAATTTGTGTTTTTCCATCACCAACTCTGACATGCTTCCTTTAATACTCTACAGCTTAGCTCCAGATGTATAGATCATGTGAGGAGTTTTCCTGGTGAATTTTCCAAACATCACCTACCTGAGCCATCTCTATATTCTTGTGTCTATGTTCAGGCATATAACTCCTGAGAAGGTTCTTTATGCATTCTCCAAAAGCAAATTCTCCTTACATTCACCTAACAGCACTTCCATTATCCTGCAAGGTACAGCTCATGACTCATGGTACATGAATCAGCATTCACCTCTGAGTCCCTTAAATCAGCTAGCCCAAACATTATCCACACTCTAATGCAAAATATCATATCCAGAGATCATGTAAATTAATTGCCTTGACAGCTTGGGAAATCGTTGCCTACCAGCATCAATTATGCCCTCCCAGGAATAGCTAGGGGTCATACTATGACTGAACAGGGTTTTCTTCATAAGTTATACAGTAACTTAGAATGTCTCCCTCTTTGCCACATATTTCAAGGACTAGCGATATTGCACAGATATCATAATGATTATTCTGATGATGTTCACAAAAACGATTATAGTTAGCAACATACTCCCAGCCTCTGTCTTTTCCATACTACTTGGCTTAGATCTAATCAAACAGTCATGGCTCTTTATTTCTAAGCCACATTACACTGTTATTTCCATGACAATTCGCACATTATTTGTGACAATATTTGGCTTATCTACAGTCACATAGCTCAGCCACTATTTCTTCTTAGTTTTACCTTCACTTTTCTTGTCAGACAAAAGCCTGCTCACTCCAATTGAAACACCTCATGACCAACTATGAATGAACAAATTGTTATTTGTGTTTACCTAGTGGGATCCACAGAACTTCCTCCTATAGTGCCATATCCACACTGCCATTCTTAGCTGTGGTCACTCAACACCTGCTCTGGAATTCCCTGGTGAGTGCCTTCAGAAATCTTTCTACCTCGGTTATAATATGCTCAGGATTAGCTGTGTCAGTATAACTCTCTCATGAGTTTCAGATGGTAGAATCACCTCTAATTTTGCAATGAATCCATCACAATATTCTCAAACATATGTTTAGCCATTCAGTTCCTGAACCAATTTTCTCAGGCTGTTTCCAGAACCACTTGTAAGAACATATCTACTCTTGTAAGAGTAACTCCACCAAGCTTAATTGCTTAAAACAAATTTAAAGATAATTTTAACAGAACTTTGTATACCATCTTCATTCCCATCATCAGGCATAGATTGTCCTGTACCTCCATAGGTTAATTTCTTTCTAAATTCCACAGGGCCATGTCTTTCTGTAAAATCTAAATACTCTAAGTATTGTTAAGCAGATCCTGCACCAGATCTATCTAGTGCATTGACCTATTTTGCATGGGCTTCAGCCTATGGAGATAAGGACTGGAATATTATATCTTAAAAGTAATATGTTTGTGGTTTACAAAATGACTCATTTGGTAAAAGAATTTGCTAGGATCCATAAAAATGTGAGTTTAAATGCAGTGATATGGCTTATGAATCAATAATACCAACTCTGACAAGCTGGCATTTTCTATACAATATTTGGGCCACCAAAGCACACTGGAACCATCTTGGCACTTGTGGTATTTACAGCCAAGTGAATAGATGGCTACTGTCTCCTAGTAGAGAGAAGGCACAAATGGCATAGCTTCCAAAGTGCATAGCATCTTCCTACTCCAAGATGGCAGCACTGTCAACAAAACAAAGGCTAAGACATTCAGCTTTCACTACAAATATATATATATATATATATATATATATATATATATATTTAAATGTCTCCAGATATGATGTGGTTTATTTTTAGAGTTGAGATTTCAGCTTGCTTACATTACATATTCCACATTATATTTGTTATGTTTATTATTGCAACATGAATTTCACCAGTACTCTTGACTGATACTGCTTGTTAGCAGTAACTGAAGACGTGATCATGACCTCTAGAGATTACAAAGAGAAAAAACATATATAGAGAGAGGAAGGTATTTAATATAAGTAGAAGTGTTCAAATTATAAGCACACCCCCAGGAGAATAAGTTTATGTTTTATTTTCCTGATTGGACCAACACTGGTGTCTTAGTTTGGGTTTTACTGCTGTAAACAGACTCAATGACCAAGGTAACTCTAATAAAGTCTGGGGCTGTATTAAAAGTTCAGAGATTCAGTCCATTATTATCAAGGCAGACACATGGCAGCATCTAGCCAGATATGGGCATAGAGGAGCTGAGAGTTCTACATCTTGTTCCAAAGGCATACAGGAGAAGTCTGACTGCCAGAAAGCTAGAAGAAAAGTCTAAAGGCCCACCCTCACAGTGACAAAATTTATACAAGGCCACACCTACTCCAAAACAGCCACATCTCAAAATAGTGCCACTCCCTGGGCAAAACATAGTCAAATCACCACATTCCACTCACTGGTCCACATAGGCTTGTTCATATATATGAGTCTATGAGTCACACTTTGCCATAGCATAATGTAAAATATATTTTGTCCAACTTCAAAAATACCCATGGTCTATCACAGTCTCATCAATGTTTAAATGTCCAAAGTTCAATGTCACTTCTGAAATTCACATAGTCTCTTAATGTAATCCCCTATAAAATCAACATCAATAGGCAGATTGTATGCCCACAACATCACAGCATGTTCAAAAACCATCTGGACTAACTCTAAACTCTGCATCTCCATATCTGTTGTCAAAGTTCTTTTCAGATTTCCAAACCCTTTCTGCTTTGTTGACTGCAGCACAGTTCTTTTCTTTTGTGTAGTTCCACCCTCTAATAGTGGCTTTCCTCAGAAGATATTCTATTGATCTGACATCTCAATCATACTGGGGTCTCCTAGGCAACTTCAATATTACAGCTTCTTGTTCCATTGTCTGGATCTTCTGGGTTCCTATAAAGGCCTTAGGTCACATCCATGTCTTCTCTTTGTAGCGCTCCAAGGTCTGGTTTCTTCCATTCTACTGCTGCAGCTGTTAATGCTAGTCATCCTATGGTACTGACATCTCCAATACCTTAGTGTCTTCTGATGTTACTAGGATTAATTAATACCCTATCTTTGTGGTGCCAAGCCTCAATTTATTTGCATAGCCACTTTAGTCCTGGGCTGTCAACTGCAACTGAGGCTGCACCTTCACCAATTACCTTTCTTGGTTTCTCACAGTGCCAAGCCTCAGATGCTCTCAATGACTCATTCATGCCTACAAAACCAGTACTATGTGTGTGACTCTTCCACATGACCAAGTCCAGCTGCAGTCCAAGGATAAACCTTGGTTATCTTTGGAACATGGCCTCTTTGTTCTCTAGAAAAGATTTCACCTTGGTGATGCTGGTCTTTGCTTAATCACTAATTTCTTAGCTCCAGTTAACCAGTATCAGTTGTCCTTGTAGTTCCTTCTATTTTGGATTGTAAAGCCAGTGCCACATGGTCAAAACTGCTGACTTCTGCTGCTTGCTGTGCTGCTGGAATATGACTTCCTGTTCTACTACATCATCACCAGCTTTCTGCTTTCCAACTCCTTCCCTACTTAATCTTGGCTGTCCTGGAACTTGCTCTGTATATTGACCTTGAACTCAGAGATCTCTATGACTCTCACTCCTGAAAACTGGGATTAAAGACACATGCTACCAAACCTGTACTTTAGGTTTTCTCTACTTGGAATTTTCTCTGTACTAGGTTGGCCTTGAACTCAGAGATATGCTTGCCTTTGTTTCCTGGGATTGAAGGTGTATACCACAATAACTAGCCCCATTCTTACTAGGATAGATTTTCCTGGCTACTATTCCTTAAGATCCAGGTCAAAACCCTGTGTCTTGCAGGGTTTTCAATTGCAAGCATAAACAATAAGTTTAGCTGGGTAGGATCTTCCACTCAGTTCACCACTCCCTTAATCTTTTTAGATCCTCGAACACAGGATTCAGATCCACTTCACATCATGGTGCCCCTGTATTACTTGAACAATATATTTTGGGGGGGGGGCACTTAGCTAGCTATTCTTGATCAAAATGTTCTTCATGAGTGGAAACCAAAGTACAATGTCTATTCTGGGCTTTTCTTTGTCAATGCAATTAATCTGATTCTCTTTACCTTAGACTTAGCCTCATGAAGGCTCCCCAGACAAAGGCAAAAAGCAGCCACATCATTCACCCAATTACACAGAACAATCTCTACATTACAAACAATAATTCTTCTCATCTGAAAACTCTAGAGCCAGGCTTCAACAGATCAAATCACCCTCAGCAACAAAGGCCTCCCTATTTCTATTAGGATAAGCTATTAAGCCCCACTTAAAGAACTCCATCGTTTCACAAACCCAATGTTGCCAGGTTTACATTCCCCAAAACAAAAACATAGTCATGCCTATCACAGCAATACCCTATTGCTTGGTACAAACTTCAGTCTTAAGGTTTTACTGCTGTGAAGAGACCTCATTAAAAATGCAGCTCTTATAAAGAACAACATTTAATTGGGGCTACCTCATCAGCCAGAGGTTTAGTCTACTAGTGGGACCATGTCAAGGCCAGGCAGACATGGGGCTGGAGGAGCTGAGAGTTCTACATTTTGTTCCAAAGACAAACAGGAGGAGACTGACAGTTAGGAAGTTAGGAGGAAGGTCACAAAGCCCACTGCCTCAGTGACACACTTCCTCCAACAAGGCTGTACCTAATCCAACAAGGTGACACCTCCTAATATGTGACACCTCCTAATAGGTGTCAACAAGGTAACACTCCCTGGGCAAAGCATATTCAAACCACCACAGCTTTTGACATCTATACAACCAGAGCTAAGTCTGGGATAGGTGAGATAGCACCCTTTAAGAAGTGCAGTACATCCATTGGGTTACGATAGTTAAGACTGAGAGTGTGGTAAAGATAACAACAAAAATGTTCTTTGCATATCATAAAGCAAAGCTGATATATAAATATATGAGGTGTCCATATTGAGACACCCCAGCCAAGTCTTTGTCTGCTTCTGTGGGGGGAGGGGAGCATGTGTATTGTGTTATATGTTTCTGTGTATAGACAAGATTCAATTAATATGAACAAGCAATTGAGGGAACCTACAGATTTTGGCATGGGAGAATGTTCACAGCAAATATTGACAATTTTCTTGGGAAGTTTATAAGAAAGGGTTTGCAGCCCCTTAGGATGAACAACAATATGAAGTAACTGGTACCCTCAGAGTTCTCAGGGACTAAACCACCAACCAAAGAGTACACAAGGTGGGACTCATGGCTCCAGCTGCATATGTAGGCAGAGGATGGCCTAGCCAGTCATCAATGGGAGGAGAGGCCCTTGGTCCTGTGAAGGCTCTATGCCTCAGTGTAGGGGAATCCCTGGGTCAGGAAGCAGGAGAAGGTGGGTTGTTGAGCAATGGGAGGGGGGAATGTGTTTTATTATTCTTGAGGGGAAACCAATGAAGAGGATAACATTTGAAATGCAAATAAAGATAAATAAATCTAATAAAAAATAAAAGGTAAAATATAATTGTTTGGGATTACAAAATATTCAAATATGCTAGTGAAAGGCTGGAAAATCTTAGAATTTAAAATGAGGGCATTTAATACAAATGTATGGTGTATAACCTTTACCTAAAAGGACATGGAGGGCCATTGTAGCCAGCCAGAAATATAAAATAGCCAGTTCCAGGAACCCAGAGCCTCAGGCTCTGGTTCCAGATACCTGCACCTCCTGAATGATCCACAATGAGGGCAGAACTAAGAATGAAGGTCTAGTGGTTTATGAGACTCTCCACCCTGTCAACCAGTAGATGAAGATTACATTCCTAGGAGGAATATGTTCCCCTCCCTAACTGAATACCTAGGGTCAGGTCCCTCTGAAATTTTCCACTGTCCTTGGATACCCCAACACACAGGAAAAGCAAGTTATGGATTTAAATTCACATCTCATGAGGCTGATAGAGAATTATAAGAAGGACATAAATAACTCCCTTAATGAAATACAAGCGAACATAGGTAAACAGGTAGAAGCCCTTAAAGAAGAAACACAAAATACCTTAAAGAATTAAAGGAAAACACAACCAAATGGGAGAAGGAATTGAACAACACCATCCAGGATCTAAAAATGGAGGTAGAAAAAATAAAGAAATCACAAAGGGAGACAACACTGGAGATAGGAAACCTAGGAAAGGTATCAGGAGCCATAAGTGCAAGCATCACCAACAGAATACAAAAAATAAAAGGGAATCTCAGGCACAGAAGACACGATAGAAAAAAATTGACACAACAACTAAAGAACATGCAAAATGCAAAAAGATCCTAACTCAAAATATCCAGAAAATCCAGAACAAAATGAGAAGGCCAAACCTAAGCATAATAGGTATAGAAGAGAGCAATGATTTCCAACTTAAAGGGCAAGAAAATATCTTCAATAAAATTATAGAAGAAAACTTGCCCAACCTAAAGAAAGAGATGCTTGTGAATATACAGGAAGCCTACAAACACCAAATAGATTGGATCAGAAAATAAATACCTCCTGTCACATAATAATTAAAATGCCAAATGCACAAAACAAAGAAAGAATATTAAAAGCAGTGATAGAAAAAGGTCAAGTAACATATAAAGGTAGGCCTATCAGAATTACATGAGACTTCTCACCAGAGCCTATAAAAGCCAGGAGATCCTGGTCAGAAATCATACAGACCTAAAAGAACACAACTGCCAGCCAAGACTACTATACCAAGCAAAACTCTCAATTACCACTGATGGAGAAAATAAGATATTCCATTACAAAACCAAATTTACACAATATCTCTCCACAAATCCAGCCCTACAAAGGTTAATAGATGGAAAACTTCAACACAATGAGAAAAACTTCACCCTAGAAAAAGAAAGAAAATAATTTTCTTTTAACAAACCAAAAAGAAGATAGGCACATAAAACACAGTCCTACCTTTAACAATGAAATAAAAGGAAGCAACAATCTTTTTTTCCTTAATATCTCTTAATAACAATGGACTCAATTCCCCAATAAAAAGATATAGATTAACATACTGGATACATAAACAGGACACAACATTTTGCTGCATACAGGAAACCCACATCAGTGACAGAGGCAGATACAGCCTCAGAGTAAAAGACTGGAGAACAATTCTCCAAGCAAATGGTCCCAAGCAAAAAGCTGGGGTAGCCATTCTAATATCAAATAAAATCAACTTTCAACCTAAAATTATCCAAAAAGGTAAGGAAGGACATTTCATACTCATCAAAGGAAAAAAAATCTACCAAGAAGAAATATCTATTCTGAACATTTATGCTCCTAATGCAAGGGCATTCACATTTAAAGAAAATAAAACTTTACTAAAGCTCAAAGCACATATTGCACTGCACACAAAAATAGTGCGAGACTTCAATATCCCACTCTCATCAATGTATAGATCATGGAAACAGAAACTAAGCAGAGACACAATGAAACTAACAGATGTTATGAATCAAAAGGATGTAACAGATATCTATAGAACATTTTATCCTACAACAAAAGAATATACCTTCTCAGCACCTTATGGAACCTTCTCCAAAATTGACCATATAATCGTTCACAAAACAGGCCTCAACAGATATATGATGATTGAAATAATCCCATGCATCCTAGCAGCTCACCACAGACTAAGGCTAGTCTTCAATAACAACATAAACAATAGAAAGCCCACACACGCATGGAAGCTAAATGACACTCTACTCAATGATAAATTGGTCAAGGAAGAAATAAAGAAAGTAATTAAATACTTCTTAGAGCTTAATGAAAATGAAACCACAACATACCCAAATTTATGGGACACAATGAGAGCAGTTCCTCAGAGGAAAACTCATAGCTCTGAGTACCTCCAAAAAGAAACTAGAAAGAGCATACACTAGGAGCATGACAGCAAATGTGAAAGCTCTAGAACAAAAAGAAGGAAATACACCCAAGAGAAGTAGACATCAAGAAATAATCAAACTTGGGGCTAAAATCAACCACATAGAAACAAAAAGAAAAATACAAAGAATCAACCAAAGCAGGTTCTTTGAGACAATCAACAAAATAGATAAACCCTTAGCCATACTAACTAAAGGGCACAGAGGCAGCATCCTAAGTAACAAAAGCAGAAATGAAAAGGAAGATACTACAACAGAAACTGAGGAAATCCAAAAATATCATCAGATCCTACTACAAAAGCCTATACTTAACAAAACTGGAATATCTGGATGAAATTGACAATTTTCTACACAGATACCAGGTTCCAAAGTTAAATCAGAATCAGATAAACAATCTAAACAGTCCTATAACCCCTAAAAAAGTAGAAAGAGGTATTAATAGTCTCCCAAACAAACAAACAAAAAAGCCTAGGACCAGATGGGTTTAGTGCAACTATTCCACAAAATATAAACTGACAGAACACTACCCAATTCATTCTGTGAAACCACAATTACACACAAAGGCCAAACAAAGAAAGAGAACTTCAGACCAATCTCCCTTATGAACATTGATGTTAAAATACTCAATAAAATTCTTGCCAACCAAATCCAAGAACACAGAAAAATGATCATCCATCATGATCAAGTAGGCTTCATCCCAGGGATGCAGGGATGGTTCAATATATGGAAATCCTTCAGCATAATCCACTACATAAACAAATTCAAAGCAAAAGAATGTATGATCATTTCATTAGATACTGAAAGAACATTTGACAAAATTCAGCATCCTTTCATGTTAAAAGTCTTGGAAAGATCAGGAATGCAAGGCCCATACCTAATCATAGTAAAAGCAATATACAGCAAACCAGTAGCCAACATCAAAGTAAATGAAGAGAAACTTGAAGCTATCCCACTAAAATCAGGAAATAGACAAGACTGCCCTATCTCTCCCTATCTATTCAATATAGTAATCAAAGTTCTAGATAGAGCAATTGGAAAACAAAAGTAGCTCAAAGGGACAGAAATTGCAAAGGAAGAAGTCAAAATATCACTATTTGCAGATAATATGATTAAGTGACCCTGAAAATTCCACCACCTAACTCCTAAAGCTGATAAACTACTTCAGCAAATTGGCAGGATATAAAAGTAACTCAAACAAATCAGTAGCCTTCCTATACTCGAAGGATAAACAGGTTGAGAAAGAAATTAGGAAATGGCACCCTTCACAATAGTCACAAATAACATTATATACCTTGTTGTGACTCTAACCAAGCAAGTGAAAGATCTATATAACAAGAACTTCAAGTCTCTGAAGAAAGAAATTGAACAAGATCTCAGAAGCTGGGCAGTGGTGGCACATGCCTTTAATCCCAGCACTTGGGAGGCTAAGGCAGGCAGATTTTTGAGTTTGAGGCCAGCCTGGTCTACAGAGTGAGTTCTAGGATAGCCAGGGCTAGTCAGAGAAACTCTGTCTTGAAAAAAACAGAAACAAAATAAAAAAAAAGTTCTCAGAAGATGGAAAGCCCTCCCATACTCATGGATTGACAGGATTAATAAAGTAAAAATGGCCATGTTGCCGAAAGCAATTCATATATTAAATGATATCCACACCAAAATTCCAAATTATTTCTTTATATGCTTACAAAGAGAAATTTGCAAATTCATTTGGAATAACAAAAACTCATGATAGCAAAAATATTCTGAACAATAAAAGAACTTCTGAGGAAATCATCATCCCTGACCTCAAGCTGTATTACAGAGCAAAAGTGATAAAAGCTGCATGGTATTTGTACAGAGACAGGCAGGAAGATCAATGGAATAGGATTGAAAACCCAGAAATGAACCCACACACTTATGTTCACTTGATATTTGACAAAGGAACTAAAACCATCCAAGAGAAAAAGGACAGCATTTTTAACTTATGGTGCTTGTTCAACTCATGGTCAACAAATAGAGAAATGCAAATTGACCTATTTTTATCTCCTCCTACGAAGCTCAAGTCCAAGTGGATCAAAGACCTCCACATAAAACCACATATACTGAAACTAGTAGAAGAAAAAGTAGGAAAGTGCCTCAAAAACATGGGCATAGGGTAAATTTTCCTGAACAGAACACGAATAGCTTATGCTCTAAGATCAAGAATTGACAAATGCAACCTCATAAAATTTCAATGCTTCTGTAAGGCAAAGTACTCTATCAATAGGACCAAATAGCAACCAACAGATTGGGAAAAGATCTTTACCTATCCTATATCTGATAGATGGATAATATCCAAAATATACGAAGAACTCAAGAAACTTATCTCCAAAGAATCAAATAACACAACTAAATACTGAGGTACAGAGCTAAACAAAGAATTTTCAACTGAGGTATATAGAATGGCCAAGAAGCACCTAAAGAATGTTCTAAAACCTTAGTCATCAGGGAAATACAAATCAAAACAACCCTGAGATTATATCTCACTCCAGTCAGAATGGCTATAATAAAAAACTCAGTTGACAGTAGATGCTGGCTAGGATGTGGAGAAAGAGGGAAACTCCTCCATTGCTGGTGGGATTGCAACCACTCTGGAAATCTGTTTGATGGTTCTTCAGAAAATTGAACATAGTACTACCTGAGAACCCAGCTATACCACTCCTGGGCATATACCCAGAAGATGCTTCAACATGTAATAAAGACACATACCCTACTGTGTTCACAGCAGCTTTACTTATAATAGCCAGGAGCTGGAAATAACACAGATATCCTTCAATGGAGGAATGGATACAGAAAATGTGGTACCTTTACACAACAGAGTACTACTCAGCTATTAAAAATGATGATTCATGAAATTCTTAGGCAAATGGTTAGAACTTGAAAATATCATTCCATCCTGAGTGAGTGAAACCAATTGCAAAAGAACACACATGGTATGATCTCACTGATAAGTGGATATTAGCCCGAAAACTCCAAACACCCAAGATACAATTCATAGATCACATGAAGCTTAAGAAGAAAGACCAAAATGTGGATACTTCAGTACTTCTTAGATGAATAACAAAATACTCACAGGAGCAAATATCGAGGTAAAGTGTAGAGCAGAGACTGAAGGAAAGGCCACCCAGAGACTGTCCCACCTGGGGATTCATCCCATATACAGTTACTAAACCCAGACACTATTGAGAATGCCAAGAAGAGCAGGCTGAAAGGAGCCTAATAGGGCTGTCTCCTGAGAGGCCCTGCCAGAGCCTTACAAATAAAGGGCAGATGCTCACAGCTAACCATTGAACTGAGCACATGGTCCCCAATAAAGGAGTTAGGGAAAGGACTGAAGGAGTTGAAGAGGATTGCCACCCCATAGGAAGAATAACAATATCATCCAACCAGACCCCCCAGAACTCCCAGGGACTAAGCCATCAACAAAGGAGTACACATGGCCCCAGCTGCATATGAAGCAGAGGATGACCTTGTCATGCAGCAATGGAAGGAGAGGTCCTTGGTCCTATGAAGCCTCAATAGATGCCACAGTGTAGGGGAATTGAGGTCAAGGAGGTGGGAATGAGTGGGTAGGTGGAGGAACACCCTCATACAAGCAGAGGTAGGGAGGATGGGATGGGGTTTCTAGAAGGGGGAAACTGGGAAAGGGGATAACATTTGATTTGTAAGTAAAGA
>NC_045030.1:147407056-147408094 GCF_008632895.1 Mastomys coucha | reverse complement strand
AAAAAAAAGAAAAAAGGATGAGAAACACAAGATATCATGTGACTAAGCACCTTCATAGAGGCAGATGGAGGGATAGGGGATTTATGAAAGGGAGATCTGGAAAGGCAAAAATATCTGAAATGTAATAAAAGAAAATACCCAATAAAATTAAAAAAAAAAAAAAGATCATTCATGGGCTGGTCTGAGGCTCTGCTACAGATGAAGAAGAGGTCTTCCTTGTCTGGTCTCCAGGGTAAAAAAGTACCTAACCCTGTAGAGACTTGATGCTCCAGTGAAAGGGGATGATGGGGTCACCCTCTCAGAAGTGGAGAGGAGAGGTGATGGGTTGAAGAATTCTGGTGGGAGAACCATGAAGGGGGAACACTGTGGATGTAAATAAATAAAATAATTAATTTTTAAAAAAATAAAATGAGAAACACAATAAATACCTTTAGGATTTTATGGGATGATATTTTGAAAGGAGTGATAGAGTTGGATTTAAAGGAAATTGATAACTTGTCAGTTATAATTATTACAATATTGAGTACCTTGCTTTACTATGGATTTTCAGGAGGCTGGGCCCTAAATAAAATAATAATAATAATCATAATAATAAAAATAAATAAATAAATAAATAAATGATCATTAGAAAAGGGTTAGAGGAAACATTGGAAAATATGCTAGAACAAAAGAAATATTTGGCAAATGAACTTGTTAAACTGAAATATGTGCATCTTACTATAGACATATATTCAGGATTTCAATAGGCAACTGCCTTAGCTTCAGAAATGGCTGATTTTGTAATTGCACAGTTGTTAGAAATTATGGCCATTATAAGAATACCCATACAATTTAAAATGGAAAATGGTCTAGCATATGTCTCTAATCAGATAAAACATATATAACATAAAACATGTTACAGGCATATCATGCAATCCTACAGGACAAGTGATTGTGGAGACATCTAATTGAAATCTAAAATAGATGATTAACAGGCAAAGATAGGCAACAAACACCCCCACAGATAGATGGCTGCTGAAATATATTGGATTTTGTAAA
>NC_045030.1:147400848-147405775 GCF_008632895.1 Mastomys coucha | reverse complement strand
AATCCCACCAGCAATGAAGTAATGTTCCTCTTCCTCCACAACCTCTCCAGCATCTGCTGTCACCTGAGGTTTTTATACTAGCCAATCTGACTGGTGTGAGGTGAAATCTCTGAGTTGTTTTGAGTTGCATTTCCCTGATGACTAAGGATGTTGAAGTTTTCTTTAGGTGCTTCTCAGTCGTTCGTTATTCATTAGTTGAGAATTCTTTGTTTAGCTACGAACCCCATTTTTTAATAGGGTTATTTATTTCTAGGGAGTCTATCTTCTTGTATTCTTTGTATATATTGGATGTTTTGTTGTTCTATTTTCATGACAGGGTTTCTCTGTGTAGCCTTGGCTGTCTTGGAACTCACTCTGTAGAACAGGCTGGCCTTGAACTCAGAAATCCACCTGCCTCTGCCTCCCAAGTGCTGGAATTAAAGGCGTGCCAACCACCGCCTGGCTATATTGGATATTTTAAGGAAGTTCTGACATCAGAATTGAAAATTGGAAATGTGTTAGGTAGGGGAATGGGATATGCCTATATTTCTACAGGAAAAGAAAAGTTATAGGTTCCTTCCAAGTTGATAAAAATCAGACAAGACAAAGGGTGATCCCTAAAGTCTGGCCATGGACAGGATGAAGGAGATTAAGAAGATAAACAAGATAGTTGATGTATGGGTGTTGACATATATGTATCCATAAATTGAGATAGCTCTGGGACTGGCTGAGACTTAACTGTCTATAAACAGCCAATAATACTTATTGGGTAAAAAATTCTTCTTATTCATTATTAGATACCACCCTTTAAGATGATATGAATGGAAAATTGTATTGTAGTTTGATTATGGGATCAAACTAACCTTTAAAGAAAAGCAATTGTCTTTCTTTATTGATCTTTCTTAACTGATATGTGCACCTTGCATGTTCCATATTAATGTGTTTACAGAAATATGTGTTACTTGTAAGGTTTATACATGGCAAAATAAAAGAGGAGAAAATGAAAGAGAGAGAGAGGGAGGGAGGGAGGGAGAGAGAGAGAGAGAGAGAGAGAGAGAGAGAGAGAGAGAGAGAGAGAGAGCCCTGACAAGTTTCATACTCTGGAATCCTGAAATTCTCAGACCTTCCACTCCAGCTCCTTGCTAGATTATACCTCAATTACATTGAAGCTGTTTCCACTATAAGACTTGTTTCCATGATATTTCCAGAACAGATAGATCTCCCATCCAGGCTTTCAGACTGTTACAATCACTACTTCAGCTAAGCCACGAACATTCTCAGCACATAGAGACTGGAAGGCAAATGATGCCAGATAGTCCTCCTTTGATAAAACTAAGTATGTTATTTCACGTTGGACCCCCAGAAGGGAATTCTTCACCCCAGTTCAGCTAGAAGAAAGCAAAGGAAGATCATCAGCCCAATCTCTTAGATTATCCTAGGCAGTTCTGGTTATTTTATGAATTATAGATATGTTATTCTAAGGGATAGTTTGTAAATGTTGTAGCTTTGTATGGAGAGGAAACTAGTGATATCAGACTCAGAAATTTCGACCATTCCTTTCTTCTTCTCTACCCTTCTTTCTTAAGTAAAGGAAAGGGGGTGAAATAGAAAATGGGAGCTATAGTAATATAGAAATAAGAGGAGTAGACAAATGGGATGTTATTAAATGTCCTCTTAAACAAAACATTGTATAACCATAATATTATATTGATAGAAATCTTTATGATTTATGCAAAATTGAAGTTATAATTTCTTAAATTGGTAGAGAATTTGCATACTGATAATGGGATTATGGTTTTCACTAGTATAAATCTATATATTGATGAAAATTTGAAACTAATATTGTTAAACAGACAGACATTGTGCCTATGCAACTCATTTAAGAATACAAGGCTTTCACCCAGTGCTTCTAATAGCTGTTATTACAATCTGATTAGGATGACTGTTAACATAAATTAAGGGACAGATAGCAAACTCATAGTTATGTTAGATTCTGATTCAATTATAATAAAGTGTTTTCAACTTACTCAAAGAGAAATAGCTAAATGTAGTTAAGCTTTAATAATTCAGATATACTTTACACAAATACATAGCCTTCAAAAACACCAGAAATCCACAGTATGTGGCATTTGATCTTCTTTCATTATTAAGGATCATTTGACCCCAAGAAATTTCTGCTCCTGATAGCTCCCTCCTTCACTGTTCAAAGAAGCTATTGAGCATGTTTACCTCCAGGCAAGGGTGCTTGTGAGGGCAAGGTCACCACTGGCAGAAATTGTCTGTATCATCTACAGGCAAAATACTGTCCAGAAAGGAAAAACAGATGTGGAACAGTTAACTGCTCAGCTCTGCCAAGACAGGATAAACTAATCCTTCATAGGTTCTGCTTCATTCCGAGGTCTGTCAGACCATTCTGGGCCAGAAGGCTGAAGACAGATGCTTCATTGTTATAAGAAATTAGGGGCTTTCCAGGCAGTCAGGTGTATCTACAAATTATTTAAGTTTTAGAAGCTTTGTTTTGTGCTTCTTATATGCTCAGATAATGTTTAATTCATTCTCTGACTTCTGACAGTGTTGAAGATTAGTTATAGTCTCATAAGCAAACCTAAGTGTTCAGTATTGAGATGTATGATATATATTTAAAAGGATAGTTTTCAGGTGGCAATGCAAACTAAAATGAGAACATAGTTATGGTATAAAATTGGAAGCTCATGAAGTTAGGGTAAATGGTAGAACACTTTATCTCAATTTACAAATATGATAGAATGGGTGTTAACTGTATATTATATTTTACCATTTGCATAATTGTGAGGGTTGTGCTCAATATCTGAGAGAAAGAACATTTTGATTAGACAAAAAGTGAGAAATATTGTGGGTTGCCCTGGTGCTGCTTGTATTTTTATGTCAATTCTACTTCCTTACGTGTGCTGCCCCCTAGGAGGGGTGAATCTCATACTCTGATGATCTCACTGAACCTTCTTCCCATTCTAACTCGTCAAATAAAGTCTAGAGCTGATGATTCTACAAGGGAGGGAAAAGGTAGAATGGGAGGTCTCAGTGAGAGATGCATGAAGAGGAGGTAGAAGGAAGATGGAACAAAACCACATGGCCTAAAAAAAACTCAAGTAGCAAGGGGTCTCATAGCTGGAGAATAAATTAGCATAGTGATAGGTTTGCCCAATTTAGGCATATAGCTTATAAATATAATAACTGAATTGTATGATTTTATACAGGCTTATTGGGGTAAGAAATTTCCACAGAATTCCCCCTAGGTTCTGTGTAAACACAGCATGTCCTCAGGTACACAGAATCATATGCTTATGTACCCAACTCCGCACAAACTCACACGATACATAAGTCTAAATTTATATACGTGTGTGTGTGTGTGTGTGTGTGTGTGTGTGTGTGTGTGTGTGTGTGTGTGTGTTCTTGTGAAGGATTCAGTTTGGAAGTTACCCAGAATGATAAAGCCTTTGAACTATCCCACAAGAAAAAATATGTAGATTTACACAGAATCTAACTAAGTGTGTGTACAAAGACAAATCCCCAAAGAATGCCTATGAAAGCAAGTGGAACCTGATACTTGTGGGTAGAATTAGCTCCCGTCTGTATTTTCTGTAAATACAGCAGTATTAACTGAAGAAATATGAAGGTTGTCATTGGGATAGAACACCCATCCCTCCATTTCACATGAGGTTCTCTTCTCCATCACAAAGGGACCTTGTTCAATATCATTCTCTTTCTAGAAAGAATGAAATAAGTTTTCCAGAATGCTGTCTTTAACACAAGCCTGTGTTATCAACTTACCCACAAAAGTAACACAAGGTACACCATGGCTGCTTAGATCACTATTCCAACTCTTTCTGTCTATGGCCTGATAGAAAGTATATGCATTAGACCTACTGTAGAGAAATGGCATGAGGAGGCTGCTCCCAGATTGCTAGCTGTTAGACAATGAAAGATTTCTATCAATTTTAACATACTAAGATGAGGAGGAAGCATATTTTCTCAAAGAACATCCTAGTGTTCTTCCAACTAAACTGCAAACCTAAGGAATGCCCTTTGTGTTTCTTTGCTCATGAGAAAGTAGCTTCATTTCTTTATTATAAGAAGCAACACATCTAAGAGTTGGACTGCAGATAGATTTCTCAGATTGTAAGGAGGTTTGTTTTACTTGGAACCAGGATAAGCTATTGCTAGGAAAGCAGCACCTGGTATAAATTGGAAAGTGTTGGAAAATGTTTACTTTGCCTTTTGAATAAATGATACTGAAACATTTGGTAAATTAGGTATTCTGTGCTATTGCTGTGTATGCCTTGGGTGGGTCTATGCCTGTGACCAGCTGAGAGCACAAACCAGGACAGACAGAAAACTACTTGAAACACATCATTCCATGAGTAGTAGTAGCAGACTGCATATATGGAAGAAACAAAGAAGAACACATACATTCCTAGCTCTCTGCTTCCCTAGCACAAATAGTGACAAGAAACTTCATGAATTTTATACCATACCTTCTCTACTGTTAATATACCCTCAAATTTTCTGAGTCAAGAATATCCAAATATCTATGCCTTCCAACATTTGCCTATGACAGGTATTAGTCACAGCAATGAGATGAGAAGTAATACAAGATATTGGTCCTGGTAGAAGACATTTTTACAGTAAATATGATTATCCAGGCCATGAATTCATAAGATTTTGGAGCTGGTCCTTTACTAAAATCTGGATGTGTCTGGAGCTGTACTGCAGAAATGAACTTAACTGCTGTAAAGCAGTTTAATGGGCAATTTGGTAGAGAGGGTTTAATGTCAGGAAGATGAGAGAAATGACATTAGGGGGATGATCATGGGCTTCAAAATGATCAAGAACTCTAAGGGGAAAGGTGACAGTTGTCATTCATGTTCTGTGATGACAAAAACCTGGCTGAATTTGCCTGTCTCCTAAAAAT
>NC_045030.1:147386046-147400743 GCF_008632895.1 Mastomys coucha | reverse complement strand
TGTGAGCACTAATCTTTTAGAGGAGGAAATACCAAAGTAGCATAGAATTCATGCTGTGGCATAGAAAATGCTGAGAAATCTGGATCAATGCTCTAGTGAAAAGACCAGGACTTGAGTTTGGAAACTTAAAGTCCCTTGAAAACTAAAATTCCAACCTAGGATCCTGCTAAGGGAGTCACTTGCTTCTGGGCTTCACTCTCCTAGGAAAGTGCCTCCCTGTTTTGTGTATAAACTAGCAGCTGTCAACAAAGACTGCAATAACTCATTAACCTCACTGATTATTACTTGGTGTAATAAACTCTGACACTATTACTGATGCTATGATTTCCTTGCAGGCAGGGGCATAGCATGGCTGTTCTCTAAGAGGCTCCACCAGCAGCTGA
The DNA here is from genome assembly GCF_008632895.1 of Mastomys coucha. NCBI lineage: Eukaryota > Metazoa > Chordata > Mammalia > Rodentia > Muridae > Mastomys > Mastomys coucha. Next base: position 147,400,360 of record NC_045030.1, on the reverse strand, counting down.
GACAGATGCAGATACTTAACAGCCAAGGTCTGAGGTTGTTGATCCCTATGGAAGAAGTAGGGGAAGGATCGAATGAGCTGAACGGGATGGCAATCCCTTAGAAAGATCAATGGTGTCAATTAACCTGGACCCATGGGAGCTCAAAGAGAATAAGGCATGAGCCAAAGAGTATACACAGACTGGGTCTAGGTCCTTGGCACATATGTAGCAGAGGACTAACCACTCTAGCCACAATGGGAGAGGATGTAGCTATTCCTGTAGATACTTGATGCCCCATGAAAGGGGGAGTCCCAAGGGAGTACTACATGCTTAAAGGCAAAGAGGGAGGGGGAATGGTTGAATAAATCTGTGAGGGAGTCTGGGTGGTGCAAAAATAAAGCATGTAATTATCAAAAAAGAAAACAAAGAAATATATATTATTTTATTGAATTTTAAATGCATTAAGGATTTTAGGTTTTACATAATTAAGACAAAATAATTAACTTGAACAATAAAAACAAGGAATGGACTTGGCAGCCCTAGTCAGAGCAAGCAGACAGAGATAATAAACTTCCATCCATGTCCCATATATAGGCTGCCAGTACAGGTCTGCTTCAGATTAATGTGAATCTTCTTGTCTCAGAAGATCTGTATTAAAGGCTTATCTTCTCACATGAAAAATGTACAATAGAAGTATGTCATTGGACTTAAAATGATTTCATTTTTAAAAAATCCTTAGAGGCTTTTTCAGTCATTTGTTTAGGTTACTTCTACATATGCTCAAGGGAACAACCAAAAATAGTCTTCACAGAGTACTAATAAATTACAGAGGATATTTGTTTCATGACTTAAGAAAAAACTAGTTGTAGAAACTTCTTTTAATCACTTCATATGTATGCGTTGAAAACAAGTCATTGCTCAGAATTAAACTTCTATCAATAGTAGTCATGGAAACATAAGAATGTGTACAGCTACTTATTTCTCTTAAGGGTGGCAGTTGCTAACATTTGGACTTCCTAGAAGAGAGACAAATAGGAAAGAATTGTATATCTTCTCTGTGGTTTTAATTAATTACCTTCACTATTCTAGGACAGAGAATGCCAAAGAAGGCCTCTGACATTTAGATCTGGCTACTGTTAGACATTCCTCCCATTTGAGTATATTTGGCTGAATGTCCTAAGGGTCAGAGGCCCAATGTGGAAATATTTTCCCTTCAGGTCCTGCAGTGTATAACTTACTGATGTTTTACATGGGAATTAGTGACTCTGTGTTATTTGACTGCATATTACATGAGACTGATAATAGTGTGGGTAACATTGGAGTCTCACTAATATTCTGGAATGTTTAAAGTAGATTTCAACTAAGCAAAACACGAATTACTAATGGGGATGACTTGCCAGCCAGGCTTTGTTTTGAGCAGAAATTTGTGTCTAACAGAATGTCTTTCACCAGGTTTTTCACCACTACTTGTGACTCCCTCTCTGATCAATATTTCCAGAGACTTTGAAGATTGGTGATATTGTCACCCTCCAAATGGGTCAATTCAGCCCCAACACAAAAAGGTAAATTATGATATATGAAGGTTTTCTACTTGGTTTTTATAGAATGTTTGTCTATACTCTTGGGGTTCACACAAGAGCAAAACTATACCCTGCCAAGTTAGCTAATTTGTCTGGCATAAAATCATTCTCCATTCTGTTTTAATTTCTCCTCCAAATCATACTTATTCTGTAGTCTGCTACATGAGATCTACTTGACAAAATGAACATTTTGATGATTCGTAAGCCACCATCAGTACAAAAGCTATCATACTGATGGAATTTCCCAAATGGCATACCTACTGCTTTAACCATTTTAGAAAGCATATTCCATGGGAGACCATGGAACATTGGGTAGCTGATATTTAATGTGCACTGGCAAGAAGATCTCTACTATAGACACTCACCCTTCTGCATGAACAATGGCAATGAAATTATGCAAGCATTGGTATTATTGAAGGACTATGCCTTTTTCCTTTGTGTTAAAGAACATATCAGGACCTCTCAGCAAAATTTTCTCATTTTCCTTTTATTACACTAATAGATCTGCACTGACAAAAGTTCTAAATAAGTTGCTTCCTAGTATGAAGTATCAAAGATGACATTATTATGTTCCAAGTATTAATGTTTTGTGTCAAAGATGAGATTACCTCAACAAAATACCTCCACGTTCTTTATAATTTGTACCTAAATAAAGTCAATGTTCACAAAGTACAATATTGAATAAATAGCAGATACAGAATTCCCCAATCCATGACTCCTGATCTTTTATATTCATACATTTTGTAGTCTTGATGTTGTACAGATTGAACTCCACAAACCACCTATGGTAGGAGATCAACATTCTCTCATCAAGTTTTTACACCCAACTAGTTATGCATAGAAATTTAAGATTGTGTATATGCTGGTGTAAAATATGAAATATCATACCTACCTTTACAGAGAAATGCAAACTCTTAGGGTGATATTCAAAGAGTTATGACACTGGCTATTCCATCTACCTTGATATACTTACTATTTCCTTTGTTCCATAATTTATGTTCATACATCTTTGGGTATTTAAACAAGTCATGTATGTTTATGACATAAATGGGTATGTCATATGCATTATTTTTCTCTTGTGTCTTTCATTTAAGGATTATGCAGTTATTACATTGCTCTTGTAAATTTCATGCAGTAGTCCACTATTAATAATTTAAGCATTCCTCTGTTTGGAACACTCACTAAGGTTATTCACAATTTTTCTGTTTTTCAATGAGAGATGCAACAAGCATCACTCTAAAAGATACTGCAAACTTTTAGTTCATTATTAGCTCTAAATATTAAAATGCATGGTCAAGAACCAGCAACATAACAGCATTTGAATGATACTGTGAAATTATTGAACAAAGCATGTACCAATGGAGACTGCTGTCACAATCACAGATCTGAAGTCTTCTTATTCATACTTAACTATTGAATAGAAGCCTAATACACATATAGGTTGCTTAAATACAGAATTGTGAGAGCAGAGGCAAGGAATGAGTAATTCATACTCTGGAAACTCATTCTGCTTTTCACACACTTCATGTTCTTGGTTGATTCTATATTGTACTATCTCATCTTCAGATGTGCAGTAGTGAAAGAGTGGATCTTCAGAGTGACTGGCTTCCTTTGCAGCCTATCATCTTCAGGATTTGGAGTAATACTTGCAAGCAGCAAATACTGGCGCCTCTGGGAATTCGACAATAAGGTTGTCCAGCTTGTCTACATCGGACTCTGGGAAGCTTATTACCATTGGGAATTTAACTTCTCTGGTACTGAGACAATAATTCTGGTACACAGCTCTGTCAACTCAACCTGGACAATTTCACCTGAATTTCAATGTGCAAGGAGCCTGATGTTACTGGCAATGCTGATAAAACCTGTTGTTGTGATTTTTACCTCAGCAGCCATTAAGGTCAGCATAATCAAAGCCTCAGTCCCTGAGATTCAGATAGTGTGCTACAAGTGCTCTATCTTAATTCTGATCCTCAGCAGCCTTTGCACCATTATTTCTGTCACCTGGAACCATGTAGTAGATCTCTATGGCAAAACCACCCTTGACTTTCCACCAACCTTTCCAGTCAAGAAAGAAGACCTGATTAAAAAACACAGCACATATGTGTTTCCAATTGGGCTCCTGACAGCCACCCTGTCACTCTTTGGTGCGATTATGTTCCTCTTTGAGATAAGGGCACTGAAAGTTCAGAGTAAGCTGAATGCCCAGCATGCTTCCAAACAGGCGGATGATAGGTCCATAAATGAGGTTCCTGGTGTTTGCACAATGTGCCAGGAGAGTCCCTGACAAAATTTCCTAATACCAAAACAGTACTCCTGTGGTTATTTACTTATGTAAAATAAAGTATTTCAATGATTTCTTGTCATTTTTCTTGAGCTTTTGTCTTTTGCTTGTTGAATGTGTTCCCTTCTTCGAAGATATTCAAATCCTAAACTTTCAATTCCAAGATCATGCATTCAGTGATTGCCAACTCCCTTCCTATTCCTTAAAAACATGCTGACAAAGTGAAAATTCCATAAACCAAAGAACAAAACCTAAGGTGACAGTTTTCTTGAAAAGCAAGCAAGCAAACAAACAAACAAAACCAACTCATAGGAGTGGAAATATGTATCAGGGTGTAGAATCTTAACCCCTAACTTGTATTGAATGTAGAGCAGCCCCTCTGAAAGTTATAGATTCTTGAATGCAGGAAAAGATACTATTCACTGAGCACGCTTATAGCCTCTGAAGATTTTCCTAGATATGATTTTCTTAAATGCTCAGGTTTTTCCAATGTGTATGGATGCACAAAATCAATCCCTGTGGGAAAAACCTGGAGAGTATATGGGCATGATTTTTGTGTGTAGAAGCTCTCTGGAGGTTAGAAAATTATACTTGATATTGCTAAGTCCCAAATAATTCCCTGGATCCACTCAGTTCCAAAGAATAAACAAGTGCTCTGACAGAAACTATAAAATACCCTATCCTAATTGTAGAGACAATGGATGGAACAAATGTTTGGAATTCAGCAGAGGAGAAAAAGGATTCAGCAAGAGTAAGGAGTGAGACAGTTGCAAATTGTGATCTCGATCTCATAGCTCTGATGGAGTAGCAATCAGACTGCTTCTGAAGCTTTGACTTACTAGCAACAAGATTGTGTCTTTATACAGCTCTTTCATAGAACACAGTCAGACTAATAGTTATCAAAATGGTACAGATTGTGTGTTTGGTTTTTCATTATATGTACAAACTGATAGATCCAGTCACAACTGGAAAATAGAAACCAAACAGATTTTTTATTTTTATTATCAGTTCTATAACTCCAGTTGAAAGACTCTAAAGAATGTCCCCTCCAAAGCATTTTCTGTTTTATATGACAGCTGCTTTTTATGCTGGTATTGTTTCCAGTTTTAAAGCACTCCAGTCAAACAGAAACTATCTGAACCAGTCTTCTTCTGAATAGCAAATCTAATAGCTAACTGTTTTACATTTCATCATCTACAAAGATCTTCATCAATCTCTGTTAGTTACAGAGTTCTGTTCCTCCAGGGAGTATGCCCTGTATGACCCATTCTCTTCAAACTATATTCTCAGAGAACCAGGAATGTATTATAAAAGGAAACTATGAATCTGTGAAGTAGTCTCCTGAGCAGTCAGAATTTTTCTATTCTCTATGTTAACCTTGCATCAATTATACTGTTTGAGTTTGTTCAGAGGCAGACACACCAGGAAGAATCCTGGAATAATAACCTCATCTAGCCATGTACTTTCCTGTGCTTCATGATCTCAAGTGTATAAGGAAGATTTACACATAGGGACAGATAAAGCTAATTTTAGAATTTTACTAGAAGTACTCAAACATAATTTTCTCAGAAAAAAGTCCTAAAATGAAGCATAATGCAGAGAGTCCCCAAGAATGTAACAGGAAGACTGCAAAACCCAAAATGGACAGATCGAATGACAGTGATTGCATCATTCAGGTTTGCTTGAACTGGGTCAAACAATTGTCCTGGCTTTATGTTCTTCACTGTTTCCAGTAGTTATGGGTGTACCACCTCAGTTTAGATATATTGTTTAGATGCATTCTCTCCTGGGTTGTTGGGCACTGATGATTTGAATTGATGTTTTCCTCTATCGTTTTCATTTAACAGTCACAAGTGTTAACACACTTGTGTAGATATAGATGTGGGCAATATTTCTCTGCTGAGCCAGCTAAAGACAGGCCATGTGCTTTTGCTTCTTCACTGCCCTTTACATACAAAGGATAAATATCTAGAGAAGAACAATCCATAAGTTGACATTGCAGAATTCTTAAAAGTCTTGGCTATCTTCCTGAGTACTTATTTCACATACTTAAGGAGGTTGAGCTTCTGAGTATGTTGTAGACCATATATATATGCATATATATATATTAACTCCCCATGAAACTTGGTCTTTCACTGCCTTTACCCAAAACACACTGTACAAGATATTTGATTGACATAAGCAACTCAAGGAAGCAAATGTATATTTTGGCTTTCAATTTGAAGGACTGCTACACCATGCCTGAGAGAACATTAACCTGAGGTTGTTTGACCCAGTGTAACAGTAGATTGAGCACAGATAAATGGTCTTGGTTCTTATCTAAATTTTTACTTTTCATGCAACCTGGGCTCACAGACCATGGAATGATGACACCTACAATTGGAGTCAATCTTCCCAACCCATGAATCTATGGAAGTGAATATGGAAATCTTTAGAGACAAAGAAGAGTGTGACTTGATTTCTTTTTTTTTTTATTCTAGACATTGTCTACTTAACATTCAAATTTAATGGTCCTGTGCTAGTTTGATTATGCTTGGTCAAGGGGAAGTAGCACTATTAGGAAGTGTGGCCTTGTTGTAGAATGCATGCCACTATGTAGGGAGTCTACATGATCTTATGCTCAAGAACCTGCTAGTGTGGCAGAGAGAATCTTCTCCTAGCTACCAGTGGAACAAGTCTTGCCCTGGGAGCCTTCAGATGAAGATGTAGAATTCTCAGCCACTCACTAAACACAATGTGTGTCTGCTTGTTGCTATGCTTCCTGCCATAATGCTAATGCATTGAACCTCTGAAACTGTAAGCCAGATCTACTTACTGTCCTTTATAAGAGTTGCCTTTGTCATTTTGTCTCTTCATAGCAATGAAACCCTATGATAGAATCCAAATAATCTTCTTTTTAATTGAACATTTTTATGTATCACAAATGTTATTTACATTGCCCTCTGAATCTCTGTGAGCCTCTCTCTCTGTGTCTCTCCATGTAGTGTGTTTGTGTGTATGTGTGTGTTTGTGTGTGTAGAAGAAATATTAGAAGTATATTGGACTGTGAAATGCAGTCTGTGTTCTGGTTGAGCAAGGCTTACACCAGAGACCCAGTAGAAAATTCTACAAGGGACAGAACAGTGAGCTACACTCCCAGACATTAGGTGCCTGACACAACGAGGCCTCCATTATCCTGTAGATCATTCATGTAGGGCAATGCCCTAAACTCCTAGTATTCTGAATGGACTCTACCCTCACAGTCTTCTGACTACAGTCATCTGACTACTTACCATACTGGAACAATGGAATAGGCCTTCCCCTAAAGAACTACCTCTATTATCCTGCAAGAAACCTCCCAACATTCCCAACCATCAGGCCAGACCAAGGACTCTCACCTGAGTGAGAACGAACCAGCTCCTTCTCTTCCCACCCTCCCTTTTCCCTCTTGGTCCAGGGTCACTGCCACCCTGGGGCCCCCGCCCATTCTCAGCTCTTCAGTGGTGTCCAGCGATGTCCTGCCATGCAAGGGCTCTTACAACAAGCCAAGCCAGTGATCTCCATGGAAAGCCTCCAGCATTCAGGCCCAAAGACAGCATCAGGTCTGAGACAGGTAGAGCAAATGCTGTAGTCACCTACCCAGATGGGAAAATACCAGGGTTGTGAAGAGTCACTAACAAAAAGTAAATGTTAGTGTCCTGAGCATATTGTAAAAGCAACAGTCTCAAATTCAGGAAGACAGAAGGGATGCAAGGTTCAGTGTTAGAAAACATGAACTGAATGCTAACATGGGAACAGAGAAGCAACAGTGTCAAAGAACAAGATAAAGTGAGAAGCTAAATAGTTAACCTGAACACAGTTCCCATTAAGGGTATGGGAGTAACCCAAGAGGTATGAGTCCTTGAACCTCTCAGGCATCCTTTCTCTATATAATCTCTGATAGATGCACCCAAACCTTGTCTTCCCTTCTTCCATGAAAGGTTAGTCCATCCTGTTATCTTCTATTGGAAAGTCCATTTTCCTTCTCCCAAAGGTCTTTTATCTTTATTAGTTAATAAATTTATTCAATTTGCATCCCATTATCAGCCTCTTTACTCCCACTCCTCCAATCCCACACCTAATAGCCCTATTCCCCTTCTCCTTATCCTCTCACCAGGGGGAGTTCTCCTGCATATAACAGCACATCAAATTTCTGCAGGAATTGGACCTTCCTTTCCCATTGGCCTCAAGGTAGCCCAGTTTTGGGAATGGTATCCATAAATAGGCAACAGATTCAGAGACAGCCTTGTTTCAGTTGTAAAGAGACCAATATGTAGATTAAGCTGCACATTTCATATATATGTGCTAGGCACCCATGCTTGTTCTCTTGGTGCTTCAGGTTATGGGAGGCACCAAAGTTCCAGTTATGCTGACTCTATTCATCTCTCTTTGAAGCCATTATCCTTTTCATGTCCTTCAATCATTTCCCTAACTTTCTCACAAGACTATGTGAGCTCCATCTGTTGTTTGGCTTTGGATCTCTTCATCTGTTTCCCCTGGCTGCTGAGTTGAGCTTTCAGAGGATAGTTAGAATAGGATAATGTCTGTAAGCATAACTGAGTAACACTAATAATGAGATGGATCTCAATTTGGGCCAGCCACAGGTTGGCCTTTCCCTCAATCTCTGCACTATCTTTGTATCTTGTATTAATTCTAAGTAGGACACATTGTGGGTCAAACGCTTGTGGGTGGGTTACTGTCTTTATCTCTCCACTGGGAGTCCTGCATAGCTACGGGAGGTGGCCAATTCAGGCCCTATCTCCATCACTGCTAGGAGACTCAGTCAGAGTCTCCCTATAGACTCTTGTGGCCTCATCAATTCCATGTATCTGACAGTTGCTACAGATGCCATTGCTCTCCATACACCTGATTCCACAGTCCCATTCCCATTTTTCTTTCTACTCTTACTCAGTTATCTCCCCCTATCCAAATTTGATAACTATTTTATTTCCCATCTGAAGAATATTCAAGTATCCTCTCTTGGGTCCTCATTAATATTTGGCTTTTTCAGGTCTGTGGATTGTAGTGTACTTATCCTATACTTTATGGTTAATACACTATTATAAGTGAGTACAAACCAAGCATGTCCTTTTGGGACTGAGCTATCTCAATCAGGATGATATTTGCTGGTTCCATCCATTTTAGGTGTATCAATTTAAAATTTTCTGAGAAAACATCATTTTGATTTCCAAAGCGGCTGTACAATTTTGGACTTCAACCCTCAATGCAATAGTGCTTGCTGTGAACCACATCCTCACTAGTAGGAACAGTCACATTTGGTTTTAATCTTAGCCATTTTGATTGGTATAAGATGGAATCTCAAAGTATATTTGATTTTCATTTCCCTGTTACCTAAAGAGTTTGATCATTTCTTTAAGAGTCTCTTGGCCATCTGAGATTTCTCTATTGAGGATTATATATTTGAATCTGTCTGTTTTAAAAACAAGAGCAGCCCATTTATTTGCACTCACATGGGATACCTAGTACTGATGTTGACTCCCTCAGAGCAGGAGTCTTCTGTCATGGTTGTTGTCAAAGATATGGAGCCTAGGAGAGGGAGTGTAGTTGAGAAATTGGCAGGGGTTAAAGAGTATTAGCTGGCGACTGGCCATTTCTTACCTGGGGGTCCTAGTAACAGATTGGCCTCCAGTAGAGTGGAACTCTTCTGTAGGGACTATTGGCTGTGATATGAACCCAGGGAGAGGCCATGCAGTTGACACTGGAGCTCTTACTACCTGTGTGGCTTCTACTCCCACCAGTATTTCCAATATCTGCAATGAACAAAACAAAGTATCCGTTATGTCCATGTATGCTTAAATCCATGACCTCTTCACTGTGTGTGATCTGAGAGGTTTATATCTTCATAGACAGAGCCCAAGATTTATCCAATCTGATCTCATTGATTTTATGTTTTGTTTTGTTTTGTTTTGAGGCAGCTTCTTACTGTGGTAGTCCAGGCTGGATTGCCATTTACTATGATGGATGAGATTAGCCATGGTTCTGAGTATAACATCATGACATGTTACCACATTCTCTGGTTTTTACATTATTTTGACATATTTTATAATATATTCTTTGACCATTTGAAGGATGAATATTGTGGTGATTTCTTCCTACTGCAAACATGGCAGTGAGACCATAGCAGCAAATGCTCCCTGTCTCTTAGGATAGTACAAAAGATCTCACAGGCTTGAGACCACAAGAAGAGAGAAAGAAGGAATAGGACCCATGGAATAGAAAGTAAACATGCAGGAAAAGAGAAAGGAGAGCCACCAAGGGCTAGGTGAGCCATAAAAATGTGACCATGTAGGCTGTACAATTGGAGCTAAGAACAGCCTAGATGAAACATAGTAAGTAATAACTTGGGTAATTGATAGGAAAGTTGAATATAACAGAATAAATGGTAGGCAGCTGCCCAGCTATTGTGCTGCATCAGGAAAAAATTATAATGTAAAGTCTGTGTGTGTCTTTCATCTAGGAACATAAATGGTGTAAGGCGGGGAAGTGACCCTGTGCTGTAATATTTAATATTAATCACTACACACATACTTCCAATATCCAGGTAAGAACAGCCAAAGTACAAATGTGGCATTAGAGTGTAGATAATCTACAACATGAGTGTCTTCCTAATTTGTAAGGAGCCATCATACGAAAAGCTAATAACAAGCAGATGATCCTCCTGAGATGACTGCCTTAGACTAAACTCTATATCAGAACTCTGATAGACAAGGCCCAGGAGATTTCTCATTTAGGAAAGATTCCTTCTATTAATATGCTTTCCTATTATTATTAAACATATATAACAATCACTGGGCATTAGTGTACCCCTTTTGAGCAGATCTCTGCAGATCTATGAAGATGTACAGCTATATAGTCAAATAAATGAATTCTTTGTTCTTTCTAATATTCATATAATAATTCCTAGAATTATATCAGTATTTATTAAGCTCTGTTATAGTTGGACTACTATTAAGTAATTTTCTGATAGTCGAAACTACAATGAAAACTCTGCCAATATTCCATGTGTCAACAGTTAATTGCTTCTAGATAGTAACCAGACCTTCTCCTACTCAGAGCACATTCTAAGAGAAGTAAAAACCATAAAACAAATGTTATAAATGGAGTGATAAAAATTTATTATAGGAGCTAGGACAGAACATAAAATATTGACTGGGTTTATCTATACAAACTTCACCAATGACCTAGTTATGGTTTTAACTTTCAAAGAACCTATGTAGCTGTGACAGGTGATGAATGTTTACCCAGATAATTACTCTTAATCGATTTGCATGTAAACATTGTGCGTTGCAAAATTCTACTTCATCTTATGATTTTATTTTCTGTGTGAACTTGTGATGAACTTCATAACATGTGATCATGTATTCTGAAAGATTTTTAAGTGCTGAGGACAAAGAGAAGAGACAGAACTAAGCTTAGGAGAATTTTTTAGACAGAATCCTTTAGACAACCAGACATGAGCTCAAGAACCTAGAAGTATAGGCATAGTATTGGGAGAAAATGCATTGAGAGTAAGAATGTTATTGTGACATCAGAGCAGGAGGCGAGAGCAAGATTAGAAAGAGAATTCAGAGGGAAATAACTTAGAAACTAAGAGAGCAATATGCAGAATACATAGGGGAAAAAAAAGGAAGCTGCAGAGAAAGCAGAAGGAATAGGCAGGCTTCTCCTTACTATGGGACAGAACCATTCTTTTCTGTATAAGAAGGCAGGCTTAGTCTTATGAAAGGAACAAAGCTTTCTTCTAATAGACTTGAGTTTAATTCATTTAGCATTAAAATGGTAGAAGCTTTTTCTTTTTCTATGCAATAAAGTTTGGAGCTCATTTTTCATTCAGAATGAGTGGGTTCTTTCTGCACCAATGCTTGGTCTTTTGCACCAAACACAAATGTAAGTGTGGATGTGCGAGTGTAAGTATGTAATTGTAAGGATGTATGCAAGCTGGACTCAACTGATTTGAATGGAAATGTATAAATTAGCATGCATGAATCTGTATATGAATTTATGTGAGTTTATGCATATTTGCTTATGTAAAATTTTTCCCTTCTGTGAGCCTTATTCTCTTCTCCTGGTTAAATAGTTTATTACTTCTACCCCCAAACTATCCCCTAGTCTGACAAGCAAGTGGCATCTGTACAAAAGGGAAAAGTCTCTAGTAATTAATCCTTTACTTAATCTCCTGTTTTAGGATGAGGGGCTAAGTGCCTGCATTTCCAGTTTCAGGCTTCAGAGAAACACAGAAAGCTGTCCAGCTATAATAGCAAATAAACTTACTTAGATAAGTGAACATTTTATTATTATACAGCAATCCTAAATATCTCATAAGATAAAGTCTTACCCCTATACCTTGCAAGATAATGTCTTACTCTCCACTGATGCCCTTCCCCATCTTCTGCCTCAAGAAGAACCAATAAGAATGAAGACTCTACCAGGGCTGGACCCAGGCACTGATTTGGGGCTTATTATCCATAATCTTAGCACAGCATGTAGTACCAATTAGGGCATAAGTAGAAACCCCTTCACATACCTAGGATGTCAAGTATAAAATGTATAGAAATGATTGTTAATGGCAGCAAAAGAAAAATATCTACTCACATACAAAGGCAGAAATATTTGAATTGCCCAAGGCTTTTCATCAGCGACCATAAAGGCCATTACAGAGGGTAGAAAAGCATTTCAAAATCTTAAAGCAATAAACTGTGGGCCAAGAAGATTATACCCTGCACACCTATCATTAGAAATTGAATGAAGAAAAAGTATTTTGTGGTATTTGGACAGTTTCTTTTTAAACTTCTATTTCATTTATTTCACTCGTTTTTGAGTGTCTCATTTTGTATTCTTTGAGGGATGCTGTTTCTTTACAAGCCTTTTGTATAATATCAAAAACTTATTAATTTAAGATACTTTGTCTTTTCGATGTAAGCATTTGGTATGATAAATCATTAACATTCATTCATTGTGACCCACATATTTTGTATATTGGGATTGGCTTTTTGTCAGTATAAGGAATTTTTAGATTTATTTCATGATTTCCTTCTTGCCAGAAGTCTAATTTAGTTGTGTGTTGTTTAGCCATCATGAGTTTATATAGTTTCTGTATTTTCTATCTCTATTGGCAGAAATGCAGATTTCCCGTTTTTTGAAAAAGTATGTTATTTCAATTTTCCTAAATTTGTTTTCACTTGCATTGTTTTTTATTATGTGATAGATTTTAGAGACTGTTGAATGGAATACTGACACTAGCATGTTGGAATGTTCTTTAGATATCTGTTATGTCCATTTAACGTATGATGACATTTTCATCTAAAGATTCTGTTTTCTGAAAGGACTATCAGTAAGAGTAGGTTATTGGAATCCTCCACTCTCATGTTGTGATGAATCTGTAATTTTAGATCTATTATTTTTGTCTTATGAATTTAGATGCTTCTTTGTTTGGTGCAGATATATGTATGAATGTAATGCCCTTCAGTGTATTCTTTTCTTTATTCAGTAAAAAGTATTCATTTTATCTCTCCCAAATAATTTTGTACTGAAGTATATTTTCTCATATATTAGAATCAATATGTTTGTTTTACCCTTCATTCTATTGACTAAAATACATTTTTTCCTTTTTTTAAACTTTTATTGTACTATGAGAAGAGTTACATGATTTCAACTTATCTAAATTTGGTAACATTTCAAAACATATTTTAAGTAAATAGAATTGCATCACATTCTTGTTTCCCTTTTGTACCCCAACTCCTCCCTGAGACCCCTCGTTCGATACCTACAATATTTTTTGTCACATTCTTTAAAATTTATAAAATATTATAATAAAAATGAGTATTATAAAATATTGTATATTGTTTGATTTAAAACAACAATCAATTCAACAGTCATATGTAGATGCTTAACTACAGCCATACTGAAAATACATTTTTCTCAATATAAATTTTAAATAACTCCAAATATATTAACTGTATATTTTAAAATAATACATCACTACTAGTATTTTCTTAATGAGCATAAATATATTAAGTCTTTTTGTTTCTATTTGTTTTGTATTTAGTAGAGCTTAAAACCATGGCTCTCACTTACAAGCCCAAAATAAGAATTTTGAGACATTAGATTTCACTGTAATAAGGCTGTACTTCAATGACCTTCATATCTCCAAAGGATTTTACCTCCATCGTAGCTAAGCTGAGAGTAGACAGTTCTGCTGCGCCAAGGAATGAATTGTAGGCACGATTTTTGGATACAGGCGTCCTGCTATGGTCAAAGCTATTTGACTTGAGTGAGTGACTTTATTCTCAGCCCACAGAATAGAGGTTACATTCATTTAAGAAATGGGCAGTGGTGGCACATGCTTTTAATCCCAGCATTGGGAGGCTGAGGCAGGCAGATTTCTGAGTTCAAGGCCACCCTGGTCTACAGAGTGAGTTCCAGGACAGCCAGGGCT
>NC_045030.1:147384129-147384935 GCF_008632895.1 Mastomys coucha | reverse complement strand
AGAAAGAAAGAAAGAAAGAAAGAAAGAAAGAAAGAAAGAAAGAAAGAAATGGTGTGTATATTAAGATGTTCTATCCATAAAGTCATTCAACACCTGTTTCAATGAACAATGGTTCTGTTTGGAGGGTGTTACAGACATTAGGTGAGGGTAAGAATTTGGTTCATTAGCTGTGATAATTTGGAAAAGCATTCATCTCATAGAAAGAGTAACTTATGAAGTCCTCTTCTTCAAACTTGATACAATAATTACAAACATCAAGCAAAGCATTCAGTCTCACTCTTGGTTGTTCTCTTACAAGTCCCTACCCAATTTAATTGTCTACGTTTCTTTTGGGTACATTAATACATTTGGAATATGTAAGCTGTTCTGAAAACCATTGTATAGTATAAAAACATGAAATGAACAATACTACTAATAGAGAGGATGAGATAGGAGAAGCAAGATTTCAAGATCCTTATGTTGTAAACAGCAAGACAATGTCATGAACAAACAAGGAGAAAGTATATATGGATTGTACAATATTGGACCTATTTCTCCAATTACCAAATTAGAGAGACCATTGAATGACAATCAACAAATTTCTAATTCCTCATATTTTTGGATTTCAATCGATTGGGATATGTTGCTAATACTAATTTTCATATTAAGATATTAAGAAAAAGTAATTGTTACTTCCTGTTGTTTTTGTTGTAAGAGGTGGAATTTGATTTGTGTGGATTTGTTGAAAAGTTACTTTTATGCTTCTTCTAGGGTGTAGTTTTGCTCCTTATGTTGTTGTTTTCCATCTATTATCCTTTGTAGGGCTG
>NC_045030.1:147379522-147383345 GCF_008632895.1 Mastomys coucha | reverse complement strand
TCCTCAGAGTCAAGCTGTCTCTGTGATCCTGTGATTCTGGGATCCTGTGATCCTGGGCTTGTTAGAGGGCCTGGGAGTGGAGCTACCTCTGGGTGTTGTGGGACTCACTGCTGAGCTTGTGCCCAAGGTCTTCTCAGGGCACCTGCCAACCCAGATAGACCACAAGAAACCTGAGCCACTGGGCTGGCGGAGGTCCTGTTTCTAGTTCCACTGGTCCCAGTTACTCCTGGTATTGGGACAGATGTGTCCTTCCCACCTCTGATCCTGAGTGTATTAGAGTGCCTGGGAGTGGATCTTCCTCTGGGTTTTATGGGACTTGTTGTGGAGCTTGCACCCAAGGTCTGCTCAGGACACCAGCCCAGAGAGATGGGAAGGAAGGAACCCCTAAAATACATTTCTATCTTTTTATGTTAAAGGTGTATCATTCATTTTTTGGGAGATGTGTTTCTTATAAGAAGATGTGTTTCTTAGAAGGATCCTGTTTTCTGATCTACTTGGTTAGTCTGAGTGTTTTTAGTGTGGAAATGAAACATTATAATTCAAGACTTATGATTGAGGTGTTTGTATTAACTACTTCAATGTCACAATTTTCAGTGTGTAGTGTTTCCTCAAATATTTTTATTATTCATTCTTCTTTCTTGTATTCCACACTGACAAAATGTTCACTCCCCTTTCTCCCCCCCATCTCCCTTCTCACCATCACATCAAGCCTGCACAAAGCAACATAGTAGGAAGAAAAGTGTCCCACAAATAGGCAAAAGAATTAGGGGCAACTCCACTCCCAGTCTTAGAATTCCCACATGAACACCAAGCTACTCATTCATTGTAGAGCAGTGAGCAGTTCTGACAGCCGGAGTCCAGTAGAGCAGAGCCACCTTGGAACCCCAGAGACCCACTGAGCAATGTAAACTTGCTTATAAGGGACAGTAGGCATTCGTTGATTGCTCCTGACACCAATGGCTCAGATTTCAGGCCAGACCCCTCACAGCTGCCCCTGCAGGAGATGTGTGCTCTATCAGGCAGACACTGCCTCAAACTCCCAGCATTCTAGCTGGACCTTACACACACTCATCTGACCACAAGCCAGGAATGTCATGCCCCATACAATAAAAGGGGTGGTTTACCCCCTCTTTACTCTCTTACTCTCTTGCCCTCACTCTCTTGTTCTCTGACTTTCTCTCTCTTGCACTCTTGCTCTCTCTCTCCTCTCTACTCTTTGTTCTCTTCTCTGCCTTTCTCCCTCTTTCTTTTCTCTCTCTTTCTCCTTCCTTTCCTTTCCTTCTCTCTACTTAACTAGCATATTTCTCCTTCCTACAATAAAATAACTCATTCATACATTGCCTGCTTTTTAATTAAGGTGCTGTGCAGCAAACAGGTCAGCCCCAGGGGAGAGAGAGAGAGACCTGGGCCTCAGCAGCAGGCCCCCTGCCACCTGGGAGAGAGAGATAGCCTCAGTCAGGCCAGGGATGCAGCTCAGGCCCCCTGCTTTTGAACAACAACCCATGACATATATGGAGAGAACCTAGGTGAGACCCCCATTCAGGCTCCCTGATCTCTGCAATTTCCCACAAATTCGGTCTGTTTAGTTTGGTGCTGTGCCCTCATGTTATATCCCATATATCCCTGATCCCTTTGTTCCCTTCTCTCCTTCATCACCTTCCTCTGGAGAATTTTTGTGCTCTGACTAATATTTGACTGTGGTACTCTGGATCTGATCCCATCACTTTCTGGATGAAGTTTCATTGGTATCTTTTATGATGCTTCTGCTAGGTTTGGTCTAATGTAGGTTGGACATTTTATAGATGGATTGGTATCCCAAACACTCCACTTGAGACCATGCCTGATTAAAAATTTGGCTGATTCAGGCCTCATCTTTCCTAGTATTTTCTCCCTAATTTTCACTACACTTTATTCTTCTTGTCCCTCTCCCCAAGGACATCTGTAAAATCTATTTCCAATTTCCCAGGGTGATTTTTGCATTTCCCTTTATTCTCTTCTTCTTTATCCTGTGTTTGTGGACTATAGCATGTTTGTACATGCTAATGTCTAATCATAAGTGAGTACATTCCATGATTGTTTTTCTGAATATTTCTTATAGTGTCCTTTTTATTGCAGGTGTTTTACCAATGAGCCTGCCTTTTGTGTTACTTGCAATTTTTCTCTCACAGTTTTTCTATTCTTTTTGTTGCATATTGTCAGTGTTTGCATTTAGCTACTAACATACTAAGAACACATCTGGATAGATTGTCACGGATGATTAAAAATATTCAGTAAACATTTCCTACTTTAGTCTCAGCCCAACGGGGCCTCTGGAAGATCCTGATAGAAATATTTTTGTGGACTGAGCAGTGATGGTGCACACTGTCAATACCAGTACTTGGGAGGCAGGGGCATGTGGATTTCTGAGTTCGAGGCTGGCCTGTTGTACAGAGTGAGTTCCAGGACAGCCAGGGCTATACAGAGAATCCCTGTGTCAAAAAACAAAACAAACAAACAAAAACAAAAAACAAAAAAAACAAAAAAAAACAAAGAAATATTTTGGTGGATAAGGAGTTGATGAAATTCACTAGGAGATTAAAAAGCAAAATCAATCTCATATTTATTAATTTCATTGTTTGTAATATGTTTGAGTTGCTGCTGCAGGCTGGCTGATCTGGGCCTCCCTCAACCCGTGGGAGAAATGGGGATTATAGTCAGGTAGACAAGGCATAGGCGAAGAAATGATGGCAGAGACGACACATGAAGTACAGGATCTGAATGCATTTCTTAAAAATGGCATCAGACTTTTACAGTCATTGCAAAAGAGAGATGGTAAATCTGGCAGCTCAGCAGTTAAGGTACATCTGAGGCTATCTAAAACATTCTGGGTCTAAAGCAACATATATCTTCTCTGGACTGGTGCTGCATCCCTGGTGCCCAAATGCTCTGGGCCCGGGGGACTGTTGATTGCATGAGTCTGAGTCCTAGCCCATCTAAGTTCTAGTGCAAGTCCTTCTGTGAGTCCATAGTGCTAGTCCTGCATGCAAGTCCAAGTCCTAGTCCAAGTCCAAGTCCAAGTTCTTATACAAAGTGACAAGCAGGCTTAAGTAGCATACAGCAAGCAGGGCAGATGACAAGAGTCATGTAGGTAGGTGACACATCAAGGTCAGTGATCTTACTGACCAAGATCACATATCCAGTTGTGAAGCAGGCAGAAGAGCAATGGTGTCCTCCTCCCTGGGGCTAATTTGGTATTCCTATAGTAATTCTATGGTTTTGCTGGAGGCAATGACTAGCGTTCGGACCTAACACTTCTAGGTAATGTCCTTGAGTGGAAGCTCTTCATTACTCTTTAGTATGCAAAACATTTCTAACTATTGTGAACTATCTATTAGTCTAAGGAATGTGCTAGACCTCTGTTGCTAACTCTGGCAAGGCAGGTTCCTTGAGAGAAATTCAAAGTTATGGACAGATTGGTATTAAACTAGGATAGGTTGGTAACATTGTCCAGGAAACAATGCCCAATCTAGCCATTTACAAATCATTTCTTGGGGTACCTTTATGCCTAATTATGAGGGCATGTTGATGATTGGAAAGATTAATCTGGAACACATCTGAGTTATGAGATACCAGCAACTGTCTGAATATCCAGGAAGCACAGAAATCCTTTTGGATCCTTATTGCCTCTTATCCTTAATCAGGATTTTATCCCCGATATTTTGGATGTGACTGGAGTAGACGAGTGTGCGTGGCAAGTTACTTTGTGTAGAATGGTTAAATTTTGGTAGGTCTTATAAGACTAGAACTTTTTTCATATACAGAAACCCTGTCTTGAAAAACCTAA
>NC_045030.1:147374412-147378049 GCF_008632895.1 Mastomys coucha | reverse complement strand
TTCCTAAGTTCTTTTCATATCTTTTAACAGTTGTAATTTCATTTAGGGAAGGCATTTTCAAAGAGTAGTACATTTTAAAGTGGCCATTCAACATTTTCTAAATCAGTCCATATTTTTCCACTCTCCCCTTGACTGTCCTCTTTCAGAGATAAACTCTGACTGTCATTAGGGTGGGTGTGATGACAGCTCTGGCTCCTTTCTCCTGAGAAACAATGAAGTTTTGTGGTTTTGGACAGAAAGTGGAGAACTCTGGCATGGAGTGTGATTCTCTAGTTTAAATACACAGCCCTGCAAAAGAACTGACTTGTATTTATTGATATGGAGTGCTGAACAGCCTGTAGTGTTATATAGTCAAGGTAATATGTGTGATATCTGGGTAAAATTATTAGCATAACTACAATCACAAGAAAAATAGTGAATAGAAAGCATGTGAGGTTCTTTGACATCGGGGGGGGGGAGGGAAATTGCACTAAAGACACTGACAGAATACAAAAGTTAAAGATTGAATGAAGGAATTGAGAAGGACCAGCCACAGAATGATGAAAGTATAGAAAAACTACTAGCTTCATTAGAATTAACAGAGTTACCATCAAGAATGTGTTTTGGGCTCTAAAAATGAAAAGCTCTGGCACAGAAAGTTGGTTGGCTCCTGGGGTACTGTCCATTAGGCACTCTCTCTATTCACTAATTGGTAACGTTCAGCACACTGTACCTTGGATAGGCTCTTTGCTTAATGTATCTAGGCATCACCAGTTGAAAATATCATGTCACTGTTTTTACGCCCTTTAGAGTTATGAAAGAACAACACAGAAAAAAGATCAGATTTTCTCAAAGAGAGAGTCTCCATATTATTTTTATACCAAACCATGTCCCCTTGACAACGTTTTAAGTGTTGGTTCACTTGTTGTACCACTGGTGTACTTGTAATCTCCCTCAGCTCATTAGTCCAGCTTACACATATCCTTATACTCTGAGTTGTCATACTATTCCCGATTATACCATACTTAAGACATTCTATTCCACTCATTGTGCAATAGGCTCAAAGGCCTATCATAGTGCAAATACATTTATTATGTCTCAAAAGCTATCCAAAATCATAAGAAATCCTAAGAGATTTCAAAATTAATGTTTCATTGTAGATTCAATGCAATTTTTGAAATTATGAGACAGTGTTAATTTTTTAAAACTCTGTCTAAAATACTTGAGTATAAAAAATGGCAAAATATAAATATTATGATTATAAAAGGGTAGTTTTGGGGGCATGGGAAAGAAAGAATAGATGAAACCAGTCCTAAACCCATCAGGGCAAACTAAATACAGAAGCTTCATTTCTCTGCTCTAGTGATATAGTAGATTCATCTTGGTTTCAATGCGTTTAAGAAGTCCTCCTCTTCCAGCAAGGTCTTCTTATTGTAGTATATAACTTCTTTCTTGATCTTTCTGTATTACATACATTCATCTTTTGATGGCCACATCTTGTTGTATTATTCATTGCAGCATAGACTTCACATTCATAGACTCACACAGTGGTCTCTCAGGACCTTCTTGTAGGAACATCAGATCTGAACCAACTGCCATGTCTTGAGAGGCTCTCTTAGTCTGTGGTAAATTTCAATTAACACAATAATCTTGTAGCTTCTTTTTACAAATCAATATCATGTACACCATGCTTTAGATGTAGACTTTATTGGTTAACGTTCTTGATGTCATAAATTCCCTTTGTCTTAGAAAAGAGAATGCTAATTTAGAAAATGCCTAAAAAGAATTAGCCTTTTATACTTCATATACTGACCTAAAAAGGAACCTGTGGTTCATTCTTCTGTATAATGATTGAGCTGGAAATGTCAAGACCACTCTTGGAGGTGTCACCCTCTGGACTTATAGTCCTGGGTTATGTAGAAAACAAAACTGAGATTTCTGTAGGAGGTACTCACTTCTGGTTATATTGCTTAGTGGTAATTCAAGTAGTACCCATAAGCTCAGTGTTAGCATGTATATTATCAGGGTAACCACCCACTTTATACTTAGATTTCAGGTAAACTAAACAGAAATGGTTTTACCTCTGGACCACCATTTGACTAAATTTCCAAGGCTAAGAAGAACATTGTACATAGCAAAAATGATATAACACTATCCTGTTAAATGAGCATGGTATGCCTGTTATTTGATATCTATAATAGTTATGTTTTTTCCCATGTAGTAGTGCTGGTGTGTGCATTTTGTAAGAGAAGCTTCTTCTTGCAGTGGATGGTGTTTTGTATAGAGATTCAGAAACGGTGGAAAGTCTATAATAAGAGTTGAATACACAGGCTTTAATGGGACATGTGCACTATTCCTTCAAAGCCATGCATGTTTGTAAGGTACAAAAAAAAATTGAAAACTCTAAGATCAAAAGTAAAATGGATATAGTGTGGTAGAACCTTGTCTTCTGGAAATAATCTGTTCCTTTGCATTATTGACATGTCAGCAACTGGGGATATATATATATATATATATATATATATATATATATATATATATAAACTTGTTTAAGAGGGGGGTGATTGATATTTCCTCACAGAGTACAAAGGTTAATAATGTCTTTTGCCTCCCAATTCTATAAGAAATAGCTTCAGTTATACTGTTTCCATTTCTCTTGAAGATGAGAGAATAAGCCTTTCAAAACTACAGCATTCATAAATTATTCCTTCATTAGATAGGAACTTTTCCCTCAATATGTGGGCTCAAATTTTCTTGCTACTGGTCCAAACTCAAAAGGACATAACTCTGAGTGAGCTTGTTTTTTTACATGATTTCAATTTATCAGAATATTTGAAAACATATTTTAAGTAAATAGAATTAAATCACATTCTTGTTTCCCTTTTGTACCCCAACTCCTCTCAGAGACCCCTTCTTCAATACCTATAATATCTTTTTTATTATATTCCTTAAAATTTATACAATATTAGACTAATAAAAATGAGTATTATAAAAGTTGTTGGATATAAAACAAAAATCAATTTAACAGTCTTATGTAGATACTTGTCTACAGCAATACTGAAAGTACATATGTTTTTCTAAATATAAATTTTAAATAACTCCAAAAATATTAACTGTATATTTCAAAATAATACACTACTACTAGTATTTTCTTAAATGAACATAAATATATAAAGTCTTTTTGTTTGTTTGTTTGTTTTCTATTTAGTAGAGTTTAAAATCTTGGTTGTTACTGTGGCATAAGCCCAAAATTGTTCTTACAATTTTAGACATTGGATTTCATTGTAATAAGGGTGTACTGCAATGACCCTCAAATCACCAAAGGATTTTATCTCCATTGTAGCTGAGCTGAGAGTTGACAGTACTGCTCTACCAAGGAATAAATTGTAGGCATGATTTTTGGATACAGACTTCTTGCTATGATCAGCACTATTTGATTTGAGTGAGTGACTTTATTCTCAGGCCACAAAGAACAGGTTACATTAATTTAAGAAATGGTGTGTGTATTAAGATAGTCTATCCATAAAGTCATTCACCAAATGTTTCAATGAACAATGGTTCTGCTTGGAGGGTGGCACAGACATTAGATGTGGGTAAGAATCTGTTTCATTGGCTGTGATAATTTGGAAAAGCATTCATCTCAGAGAAAGAGTAACTT
>NC_045030.1:147367175-147373192 GCF_008632895.1 Mastomys coucha | reverse complement strand
TTGGTGATGCTTGCATCTATGGCTCATGATTTCTTTCCTAGGTTTTGTATCTCCAGGGTTGTCTCTCTGATTTCTTTATTGTTTCTATTTACATTTTTAGATTCTGGGTAATTTTGCTCATTTCCTTCATCTTTTTGATTGTGTTTTCCTGTAGTTCTTTAAGGGATTTTTGTGTTTACATTTAAGAGGTTCTAGCTGTTTACCTGTGTTCTCCTGTATTTCTTTGAAGATGCTATTTATGTCTTTCTTAAACTCCTGTATCATCATCATGATAAGTGATTTTAGATCTGAATCTTGTGTTTCCGGTGTGATGGTGTGTCTAGGACTTGCTATGGTGGGAGAATTGGGTTCTGATGATGCCAAGTAACCTTGGTTTGTGTTGTTTGTTTTCTTACACTTGCCCCCCACAATCTTGTTATCTCTAGTGCTACCTGCCCTTGCAAAATCTGATTGGAGCCAGTCTTTCCTGTGATCCTATTTGTGTCAGATCTCCTCAGAGTCAAACTGTCTCTGTGATCCTGTGATTCTGGGACCTGTGACCCTGGGCTTGTTAGAGCACCTGGGAGTGCAGCAGCTTCCTCTGGGTGTTGTGGGACTGGCTGCAGAGCTTGCGCCCAAGGTCTGCTCAGAACACCAGCCCAGAGAGACTGGAAGGAACCTGCGCCACTCTGCTGGTGGAGTTCCTGTGTGCCTGGTCCCACTGGTACCAGTTACTCCTGGTGTTGTGACAGATGTTGGGTCCTCCTCACCTCTGATCCTGAGAGTGTCAGAGTGCCTGGGAGTGGAGCTTCTTCTGGGTGTTGTGGGACTGGCTGCAGAGCTTGCATCCAAGGTCTGCTCAGGACATCAGCCCAGAGAGACTG
This sequence comes from Mastomys coucha, assembly GCF_008632895.1. Taxonomy (NCBI): domain Eukaryota; kingdom Metazoa; phylum Chordata; class Mammalia; order Rodentia; family Muridae; genus Mastomys; species Mastomys coucha. The sequence continues at coordinate 147,372,329 of NC_045030.1, read as the reverse complement.
GCTGAGTGAGCTTTAAGAATAAAAAAAAAAGCTGTGTGAAAAAGATAAAGAGAATTAATGATAGAACCAAATATATGGGAAGCAAGAATACTAGTGTAAGGTGTCTCAACTACTTCATTCAATTAAACATAAACATATCTTGATCATTTTTCATTCAAAAAGTGTACCTCTTCAAATCTGAATCTGGCATTCCATTTAAATTCATTATTAAGAATTTTCTAATAACATGAATCTCTTTAATGCATATGCTCGCAAGTTTTAGGTCAGCTTGGAAAAGTTAGTCATCTTTAAGGCTAGAAAAATCTACTGCAAAATGCCTCATATGATTTTGCTGTGGGCATGCTTGTAAGGAAGGCCCATTCTATTCTGGGAGGTGACATCCCCGGGTTGTTGGTTTTGAGTTCTATAAGGAAGCAGGCTGATCATGTCACGATGAGGTAACCTTTAAGCAGCAATACTATATTGGCCTCTACACTGACTCAACCTATTGGAAACAACACTCCTTGAAACTACAAAGGTTTATAGATAATCTCTCCATCTCTTTGGAAAAAAATTGATCAATTTCTATTTCTGTTGAGTGGCCCAGTTTCTACAGATGACCAGTGAAAATTAAGTGAACTCTTCTATATGTGGATTTTGTACTACCTTTCACTTTTGGAGCTATTTATGACCTTATATATCAAGGCAATTTAAAAGAGAAATGTCCCGTTTCCCCCAGCTGAGACTCATGCATTTGAATACTTCGTTCCCAGATAGTAATGTTGTTTGAGAATACATACAAGATATGCCTTCCAAAAAGAATATCATCGCAGTTGACAGGTTGTAGGTAAATATAACCACACCCCATTAATAGTTTTACTTATTGTGGAGGGTGGTCTCACTCTTGGGATTGTGGTCCTGGATTATATAAGAAAGCAGGCTAAACAAACCAGAGGAAACAAGCTTGTAAACAGCACTCCCCACCTCGTCATCTCTGGACCATTTCTTTCTTTCAGATTCCTAACATATTTTGAATTTCTGTCCTGAAATACTGCACTGATGAACAGCCATGTGGAAATATAAGCTGAATGAATCCTTTCCTCCCCAACTTGCTTTTTATTCATGGTATTTTGTTTCCGTCATAGAAACCCTAACTAATACACTGCAATTTTTGACAACTCTTAAGCATGTATACAAGTGATATCATACAGATGAATACAGGTTGTACTCATATATTTATATAAATACAAATACATATATATGCATATACCTGACATTAATTTCTACCTCCCTTGAAATACTGCTTTTTGTCTATGTTATCCAACTAAGATTATTTGAAACATACAGTGGGCTTTCTCCTTTGAAGAAGTTTGGCTATTTTTTTCTCCCTGTCTTCTGCTCCAAGAAATAAGACTCAGACTTAGAATATATTTAAAAATACCTTAGCTATATAGCTAGGCTCTTTTCTGACAAGCTTATAACATAAAATAACTGATTTATTCTATACTACATTCTGCTATGTGGCTGGTTATCTGTGTTCAGGTATAATACATCTGACTTGTCACATTGCCCCAGGACAATCTTCTACCCCTGGCACCATCACAGAATTCTTTCTGCTTCCCAGATATCCCACTACCTATTTCCTGCCTAAGGCATAGGGCATCAGATTTGTTATGGACAGGTGCCACATTCATACAGACGCAGAATATTTTCTCTACATTTCCCTATTTTAGTCTAATTAAAGGCTCTTCTTTCTTTACACAATAAATTGAATACAATAATAATTATGACTACTATCAGATATGAGTTGAATACCAATTTGGGCCTGTCACTGGATATCCTTTTCCTAAGGCTCTTCTCAATTTTTGTCCCTGCAGTTCTTTCAGACAGGAACAATTATGGGTCAGAGTTTTTGACTGTGGGATATCAACTTGGGCATCCCTCACTTGATGCCCTGTCTTTCTGCTGAAGGTGGTATCTACAAGATCCCTCCCCCCACTGTAGGGAATTTCATCTAAGGTTCCTCCTTTTGATTCCTGAGAGTCTCTTACCTCCCAGGTCTCTGGTACATTCTGGAGGCTGTCCCCACCTTCTACCTCCTGGGATTGCCTATTTTCATTCTTAACGCTAGCCCTCAGGACTTCAGTCCCATTACCCTCTCCCAATACTTGATCATGTCCCCCTCTTCCCCTCCCTGTACCCTTTCCTATCCAGGTCCCTCCCTCCCTCCTCCCTCCTGTCATTGCTTTCTTCTCCCTCCAAAGTTGGACTGAATCATCCTCACTCGAGCCCTTTGGCTTGTTCACCGTTTTGAGTTCTGTGGATTGTATCCTGGGTATTTTATACAATTTTTTGCTAATATTCTCTTATTAGTGACTATATACCATGCCTATTTTGGGGGATCTAAGTTACCTCACTCAGGATGATATTTTATAGTTCCATCCATTTGTCTGCAAAACTCAGGATGTCCTTGTTCTTAATAGCTGTATAGTATTCAATTGTGTAAATAAACCACATTTTCTGCATCCATTCTTCTGTTGTGGGACATCTGGGTTGTTTCCAGCTTCTGGCTATCACAAATAAGGCCACTATAAACATAGTGGAACATGTGCTTCTGTGACATTGTGGGACATCATTTGGGGATATTCCCTAGAATGGTTTAGCTGGGTCCTCAGGTAGTACTATTTCCAATTTTCTGAGGAATCTCTAGATTGATTTCCAGAGTGCCTGTACCAGTTTGCAATCCCACCAGCAATTTAGGAGTATTCCTCTTTCTCCACATCCTTGCCAACATGTGTTGTCACCTGAAGTTTTGATCTTAGCCATTTTGATTGGTGTAAAGTGGAATCTCAGGGTCATTTTGACTTGCATTTCCCTGATCACCAAGGACTTTGAACATTTAAATGTTTCTCAGCTGTCCAAGCTTCTTCTGTTATGAGTTCTCTGTTTAGTTCTATACCCCATATTTTGCCTACGTTGTTTGCTTTTTGGTGATTAGTTTCTTGAGGTTTTTTTTATATATATATTTTGGATATTAGCCCTCTATTGCATCGATGTAGGATTAGTGAAGATTTATTTTCCCAATCTGTAGGTTGCCAATTTATCTTATTGAGTATGTCCTTTGCCTTACAGAAGTTCTCTAGTTTCATGACGTCTAATTTATCAATTCATGATCTTATAGCATGAGCCATTAGAGTTCTGTATGGGAAATTTCTCCCTGTACCAACGAATTCCAGGCTTTTTCCCACTTTCTTTTCTATTAGATTCAGTGTATCTGGTTTTATGTTGAGGTCCTTGATTCACTTGGACTTGATCTTTGTGCAAGGTGACAAATGGAGATCTATTTTCATTTTTTACATATAGACTACCAGTTAGACCAGTAACATTGAAGATGCTTTTTGTCCATTGTATATTTTTGGTTTCTTTGTCGAAGATCAAGTGTCTATAAGTATGTGAACTGGGTCTTCAGTTCAAGTTCTGTTCCATTGATCAATGGGATTGTCTCTATAACAATAACATGCAGTTTTAATCACTATTGCTCTGTACTATAGTTTGAGGTCAGGGATGGTTATTCCCCCAGAAGTCCTTTTATTGTTTTGCTATTCTAGAACCTTTGCTCTTCCAGATGAATTTACAAATTGCTCTTTCCAAGTATTTGAAGAATAGTCTTGGGATTTTGATGGGGATTGTGTTGAATTTGTATATTGCCTTTGGTAGGATGGTCATTTTTACTATGTTAACTTTGTATTGCCATCCTAAAAATATCTACTTAGACTTAAAAATATCTTCTCAAGTCCTAAACAAATTGAGCTTAATTATGAAACTATAACTATTTATTCAACTACAGCAGAGACCTGAGAAGAAATAAATACTATTTAAGTAAAAAGTTCAGATAAGCACTTTTGAGATTATATAAATAACAGACATATGTGTCTGTCTGAACAGTATAAGAATTTGTCTCTGCAATGTTAGAGTATCCATATTCAGCCTTCTGGCCCAGTATATGTGTTACACATTATGTGAAGCAAGAATTATGAAGAACTTGCTTACGCTGGCTTAGCAGAGTTTGGCAGCTTGACTTCTATGAATCTGTTTTCACTTTCTGGACAGCACTTTGTCTGTAATTAGAGCATGGACATTTTTTTTGTCTAGTGTCTAGCTTGCCACAAGTAAAGCAATTCCATATTTAGGTTATTGTTGCTTATCATCTTCTTTGAACAAGAGGGTGGATACTATTAGGAGCAGACCAATCTCATAGTTATGAAAGATCTTTTAATAATAAAGCAGCTTTAAATGCCATATTCTGTGGATCTCTGAGGTTTCTGAAAATCAACTGTGTTTAGTCAAATATTGCTTATCTTTAACTATTGAGTATGTGAACAATCTTGAAAACATTGTAACTAATTAAATTATTTTTAATATGAGCATGTGTTTGACTCTAGTAATTTATATTATTTACAATACTAGTTCATAATTGCAGCTTTTTAATATTGTATCTTTAATAATTATATAGGCAAATTTTTACATAAAAAGTGACTATATATATGGAGTTTTTATAGATCACATTCAACTTCATAGGATAAGAAATTTTATATGTGCATATATATATATTACATAATTTATCCAATTGACCTTATATTTGTATCAATGTACAAGGCTAATCATTACATGCTCAATTTGAAGAAACTACACAGGAATAATAGGTAATGCAATCTCCATAGGCCTTAATATTTATCAAAGAGTCTTCAAGCCACATATGCTTTTCAATAGGACATACATGTAAAAAGTTGTTGACTAATAGTATAATCACATGTCAGTGGCCTTTTATAAAATTTCTTGTCCTATGAATACATTTCTTACCTCTTTATCTCTAGGAAGATCAAATAGTGGCAATCAAACCATAATATATATATATATATATATATATATATATATATATATATATATATATATATATATATATATACATATATGGATATATATACATCTGTAATTACAAAGGCTAGGACATAGAAGCTGAGTATTTGAAAATTTTCCATGAGCATACACTTAAAGGGAAGAGTGCTAAACATCATTTTGATATGACAAGAAGTCTTTAACAGGAAATTATTATTAAGTCATATATTAAATAACCAGTATTACTCATTAGGACCTCAAGAAAAATAATTGTTTTTT
>NC_045030.1:147364291-147366935 GCF_008632895.1 Mastomys coucha | reverse complement strand
GACAAGCATAAGAATATGAACAACAGAAACCAAGGTTGCTAGGCATCATCAGACCCCATTTTGCCCAACTTAGCAAGTCCTGGATACACCATTACACCAGGAAAGCAAGACTCAGATCTAAAATCATTTTTCATGATGATGATAGAGGATTTTAAGAAGGACATAAATAACTCCCTTAAAGAAATACAGAACACAAGTAAACAGGCAGAAGCCCTTAAAGAAGAAACTCAAAATTACCTTAAAGAATTACAGAAAAAGACAACCAAACAAGTGAAGAAAATGACCAAACCATCCAAGATCTATAAAAAAAATATATAGAACCAATAAAGAAATCATGAAGGGAGACAACTCTGGAGATAAAAAAAAAAATCTAGGAAAGAGACCAGGAGTCATAGATGCAAGCATCACCAGCATAATACAAGAAATAAGAGAATCTCAGGGGCAGAAGATACTATAGAAAACATGAACACAACAGTCAAAAAGAATGCAAAACTGGAAAAGCTACTAAGCCAAAACATCAAGGAAATCCAGGACACAATGAGAAGACCAAACTTAAGGATAATAGGTATAGAAGAGAGTGAAGACTCCCAGATTGAAGGGCCAATAAACATCTTCAACAAAATTATAGAAGAAAACTTCCCTAAACTCAACAAAGAGATGCTCATGAATGTACAAGAAGCCTACAGAACTCCAAATAGACTGGACCAGAAAAGAAATTCCTCCCGTCACATAATAATCAAAACATCAAATGCACTAAACAAAGAAAAAAATTTAAAAGCAGTAAGGGGAAAATGTCAAGTAACATATAAAGGCAAGACTATCAGAATTACACCAGACTTCTCACCAGAGACTATGAAAGCTAGAAGATCCTGGGCAGATGTCATACAGACCATAGAAGAACACAAATGCCAGCCCAGGCTACTATACCCAGAAAAACTCTCAATTACCATAGGTAGGGAAAACATGATATTCCCTGACAAAACAAAATTTACACAATATCTTTTCCCAAATCCAGCCCTACAATAGATAATAGATGGAAAACACCAACATAAGAAGCAAAACTATACCCTAAAAGAAGCAAGAAAGTAATATTTCAAGAAACCCACACAAACCTAATTATACCTCTTACAACAAAAACAACAGGAACTAACAATAACTTTTTCTTAATATTTCTTTTTTTTTTCTAAAGATTTATTTATTTATTTCACGTATATGAGTACACACTGTAGCTGTACAGATAGTCATGAGCCGTCATCTGGTTGTTGGGAATTGACTTTTAGGACCTCTGCTCACTCTGGTTGGCCCCGCTTGCTCTGGCCCAAAGATTTATTTATTATATGTAAGTACACTGTAGCTGACTTCAGACACACCAGAATAGGGTGTCAGATCTCATTACGTGTGGTTGTGAGCCACCATGTGGTTGCTGGGATTTGAACTCAGGACCTTTGGAAGAGCAGTCAGTGCTCTTACCCGCTGAGCCATCTCCCCAGCCCCTTCTTAATATTTCTTAATATGAAAATTAATATTACCAACATATACTAATCGATTGAAATCCAAAAATATGAGGAATTAGAAATTTATTGACTGTCATCCAGTGTTCTCTCTAATTTGGTAATTGGAGAAATATGTCCAATATTGTACAATCCATATACACACTCTGCTTGTTTGTGCATGACATTGTCTTGCTGTATACAACATAAGGATCTTGAAATCTTGCTTCTCCTATCTCAGTCTCTCTATTAGTAGGATTGCTAATTTGATGTTTTTACACTATACTATGGTTTTCAGAAGAGCTTACATATTTCAAAAGTATATATACAGCCAAAAGAAATGTAGACAATTAACTTGGGAGGTGGCTTATAAGAGAAAAACAAAGAGTGACACTGAATGCTTTGCTTGATATTTATAACTATTGTATCAATTTTGAAGAAGAGAACTTTATAACTTACTCTTTCTCTGAGATGAATGCTTTTCCAAATTATCACAGCTAATGAAACAAATTCTTACCCTCCAAGCAAAGCCATTGTTCATTAAATCAGTTGGTGAATGACTTCATAAATAGACCATCTTAAAACACACACCACTTCTTAAATGAATGTAAACTGTTCTCTGCAGGCTGAGAATGAAGACAGTCAAACAAGTCAATAACTTTGATCATAGCAGGAAATCTATATTCAAAAATCATTCCTTGGCACAACAGAACTGTCAACTTTCAGCTTAGCTATTATGAAGGTCAAATTCTTTGGTGATGTGGAGGTTTTGAAGTACAGCCTTAATACTATGAACACCAATGTATAAAAATTGTTCTTACTGATGGGCCCCACAAGTCCCAGGGTAGCGACAGGGTAGCAGAGACAGGATCCTCTCAGCTTCTGAGGGACAGAGGTGGATCAGCTTCCTTCTCTTCCCCTTCCCTGCAAATGGAGTGCCTAACTCTAAGGAGTGCCTTAACCCAGAGACTCTGGTGAAAGCCGCCATCTTCACTCAGGTGAGTTTCTAAGAACAGAGCAGCCAGCTGGGAGGCAGAGGCACCACAAGTTGCAGGGGACTTGTAGGGTGCAGGGACAGGACAAGCACTAGTCAGAGACACTAAGAACATCTAACACCAAAAATCAAGAGATGGCGAAAGGCAAACGCAAGAATC
>NC_045030.1:147362749-147363345 GCF_008632895.1 Mastomys coucha | reverse complement strand
CAAAATTATAGAAGAAAACTTCCCTAACCTAAAGAAAGAGATGCCCATTATCATACAAGAAGCCTACACTACTCCAAATAGACTGGACCAGAAAAGAAATTCTTTCTGTCACATCATAATAAAAACACAAAATGCACTAAACAAAAAAAGAATTTTAAAAGAAGTAAGGGTAAAATGTCAAGTAACATATAAAGGCAGGCCTATCAGAATTACAGCAGATTACTCACCAGAGACTATGAAAGGTAGAAGATCCAGGGCAGATGTGATACAGACCATAGAAGAACACAAATGCCAGCCCGGCTACTATACCCAGAAAAACTCTCAATTACCATCGATGGAGAAAACAAGATATTCCATGATAAAACAAAATTTACACAATATATTTCCATAAATCTAGCCCTTCAAAGAGTAATAAATGAAAAACTCCAACACAAAAAGGGGAATCACATCCCTGAAAAAGCAAAAATGTGATCCTCCAACAAAACTAAAAGAAGATAGACACATGAATGAAATGCCAGCTCTAACTTTGAAAATAACAGGAAGCAACAACTACTTTTCCTTAATATCTATTAATATCAATGGACTCAATTCTCCAA
>NC_045030.1:146989243-146990866 GCF_008632895.1 Mastomys coucha | reverse complement strand
AGAGTTGGGCAGTGGACCTGATAGTGCAGATTCATGCACAGGAAAAGAATGCATTGGTTATGTGAAAAGAGGTGTCTGGAGAGAATAGAGAGGTGAAATTTTCAAGTGAGGGTAGGTGAATGCAGAGGCTATTTTATGGCTGTAACAATGTGAGTGTATGTTCCTACAGAGGCCAGGGGACAGAGTTCAAGTGAGTGCAGGTGTCAGCAGAGTACAGATGGGGAGAGAAGGCATGATGATAGTGCAGGAGCCTTTGGAGGATAGAGGACTTTAATGATCATGTGATTGCTGGAGTCCTCTGAGGCTAGAGGATTTCAATGATTACGTGAGTGCAGGTGTCTGCAGAGGATAGAGGAGAATGTGAGTGTGAGAGCCCATGCCTTCAGGAGCCAGACAGTAGTAGGGTAGTGGCCATGTGAATCCAGGTAGCAGCAGAGTGCAGGGGGCATATTGGGTATGTGAGTGCAGGTGTCTGCAGAGGATAAAGAGTGCAGAGGTCATGAGTGCAGGGGCCTGCAGCGATCCCCAGTGGGAGGTTGGCTGTGTGAGCAGGTGCCTACCAAGTCTAGAGAGGAGAAACATGCTTGTGGGTACAGTTGCCTGCTAGTGCCAGAGGAGGGCAGTGGTCATGTGTCATCAGAGGCCATGTGGGGTGAGACATGCAAGTGTAGCTAGCAAGAAGACAGAGCTGGGCAGTGGACATGTTAATGCAGATTCCTGCACAGGTCAGGCAGTCATTGGTTATGTGAATACAGGAGTCTAGAGAGAACAGAGAGGAACAGTGTACACATGAGTGCAGGTGCATGCAGATGACAGAGGCAGGGAGTGGGTATGTGAGTCTATGTGCCTGCAGAGACAAGGGGGCTGTGGTATGTGAGTGCAGGTGTTTTCATGGTATAGAAGAGGGCGTGGGCATGTGAGGACATGTGTCTACAGAGGTCAGAGAGACAATGGCCATGTGTGTGCACATGCATCCAGGGGACAGAGAGGGGCAGTTTGTATTTGAGTTCTGTTGCCTATAGAGGCCATAGAGGGTCATTTGGATTTTGAGTCTCGGTGCCTACAGAAGCTCAGGGGATCAGTGTCCATGTGAGTGCAGGAGTTCAGTGGAAGTTTGAGTGCAGATTCCCATAGAGGATAATGTGAGGCAGTGTGTATGTGATAGTAGGTACATGCACAGGCCAGGCAAGTTGATGGTTATGAATCAGTGTTTCTGAACAGGATAGGATACATATGGAGATGTGACTGCATGTGCCTTCAGAAGACAGGCAGACACAGTGGGCATGTGAGGGCAGCAACATGCCGAAAGGGTAGTACTCCTGTGAGTGTTGCTTCATGCAGAGTCCAGGGTGATTAGTGGCCATGTTTGCTAGGTTGCATTTCATAGGCCAAGCGTGCATTGGTGATGTACCTGTATGTGCCAGGTTGCAGTAGGCATGTAATTGCAGGTGCGTACAGATGTGATAAGTGGAAGGTAGCAGTGTAAGTGCAAGTGTCTGCACAGGTCAGAAGGCAGATGGGGCAGTGGGCATTACTGTAGGTGCACTTTGAGGATGAAGGTTTCGGTGGGCATGAGAGTCCAGGTGCCTTCAGAGGACAGAGGAAGGCAGTGGACATGTGAGT
>NC_045030.1:146986941-146987826 GCF_008632895.1 Mastomys coucha | reverse complement strand
TCTGTAGTGGCCAGAGTAAGCCCATGCAGAGATCATGGTGTCAGTGCACATGTACTGTAGGAGCCTGCCGAGGCCGGAGGTGGGCTTGTTTGCTAAAAAGGTCCTGGTATCAAAGATAGCAATGGGCCCATGAGTGTAGGTACCTCCAAAGGTCAGAAGTGGGACATTGGTCTGTGATTATAGATGCATACAGAAGCAAGAAAGGGGGCGTGGCCTGTGAGTGTGATTTCCTTCTTGGCCAGATGGCTACAGTGGGCATGTGATTGATTCCAAATACCTGAAGAGAGCAGAGTGGGGCAAGGGGTATAAGAGTGTAGGTGTCTACAGAGGACAGAAAGGGGACTTGTCCTGTGAGTTCACATTCCTCATGAGGACAGGATAGCAGTTTGTCCATGAGGGTAGTGCTCCAAGGTCAGATATGGTAGGTTGGATTGTGAGTGTCTGTGCCAACATAGTCTGGCATTGGGCCTGTGAGGGCAGGTCCTGGACAAGAGACATGGGTGACAGTGCAGGTGGCTGCATAATACACAGGAGCGGTGGACACATAGGTACAAGTACTTAAGTATGGCAGATTGGGCCAGTGTGTATGTGAGTGTAGAGCCATACAGAGGCCAGGGATGGCAGTGTGCTTATGAGTTTGTGTTTGTTTAGAGCGCAGGATATCAGTGGACATGTGAGTTTGTGTTTGTGTAGAGCGCAGAATATCATTGGACATGAGTGTTTGTGTAGAGTACAGGATAGCAGTGGGCATGTGAGTGTGTGTTTGTGTAGAGGACAGGATATCAGTGGACATGTGAGTGAGTGTTTATGTAGAGTACAGGATAGCAGTGGGCATGTGAATGTGTGTTTGTGTAGAACACAGAATGGCAATGGCCATATAAGTGT
>NC_045030.1:146981498-146984931 GCF_008632895.1 Mastomys coucha | reverse complement strand
TGTATATGGTACAGAGAGGTGCAATGGGAGAGTGAGTGCATGAGCATGGAGAAGTCAGAGAGCTACTGAGCATGTGAGTGCAAGTGCCTGCAAAGACCAGCAAGAGGCTGTGGGCATGGACATGTAGCTGCCTGTAGAATCCAGGGAAGGGCTGTAGGCATGTGAGTTCATCTGCCTGTAGAGGAAAGAGAAGGCAAATGGGCCTGGATTCCAGGTACCTGCAGATAGCAGGTGTGAGTGGGCATGGGAGTGTAAATGCCTGCAGTGGTCAGAGGAGAAGTCAGCATGTGAGTTTATGTTCCTGCTGAGGACGGGATAGCAATTTGTCCATGAGTGTAGGTGCCTCCATAGGTCAGAAGGAGGAGTTTGGCCTGGGAATTCAGGTGCCTACAGAAGCAAAGGAGGTGACCTGGGAAGATGAGTGCAGGAGCCTTCACAGGTCTAAGTTAAGGTGTGGGTATTTGAGTGTCCATGCCTATAGATGATATGAAGGCAGTGATTATGTGAGGGTAGGTGCTAGCAGACACCAGGAGTCAGTGGTTTTGTGAGCATATTTAAGCACCATGACTAGAGTTGGGTAGTAGACATGTTAGTTCAGATTCATGTATAAGCCAAGTAGTCACTGTGTAAGTGATTGGAGTGAATGGAGTGCCAGAGAGGTGTAACTGACAGGTGAGCATGGGTGAGTGTAAGGGTGTAGGGAGCAGTGGTCATGTAGTCCATGTGCCAGCAGAAGCCAGAAATGACTGGTTGCCATGAGTACCCCAGTGCCAGCAAAATACAAGGTTTCAGTTGACATGAAGGTGTAGATTCCTGCAGAGTCCGGACTTCTAATAGATATATCACAAAGATGCTTCCAGAGGCTAGAGAAGGGCAGAGAGCCTGTGAGTTCATGTCCATGGAGAGGGGACAGGGGTGCAGTGGTAACATGGGTGTATGTGCTTGCAGAGGCCAGAGAGTGTCAGAGAGCATGTGAGTGCATGTTCCTGCAGAATATAGCCCAACAGTGGGCCTGTGAGTACAGGTGTCAACAGAGCAGGAAAGCTTTGGTGGTCATGTGTGTGCAGGTGTATTCAGGGTATAGAAGTGGAAGTATGCATGTGACTTCATGTGTTTGTAGAGACCACTGAGGGTCAGTTGGTCTTTCAGTGTGAGTGCCTGCCTAGGATAGCAAAGTGGAATGGACAATTGAGTTCAGGTAAGTGCAGAGTCCAGAGAGAGGCAGTGGGCATGGGAGTACAGGGCCTTGCAGAGGCTAGAGAAGGGCAGTGGGCATGTGAGTTCATGTCCATGGAGAAGAAACAGAGTGGCAGTGGTAACATGGATGTATGTTCCTGCAGAGACCAGAGAGTGTCAGAGAGCATGTGAATGCAAGTTCCTGCAGAATACAGCCTGGCAGTGTGCCTGTAGTGCAGGTGTTCACAGAGATCAGATGGGAGAAATGGGCATGTGGGTACCAGTGCCTGCAGAGGGCAGAGTGGGTCAGTTTGTTTTTTAGTGTATGTCCCTGCAGAGACTAGGGAAGACAGTCAGCATGTGAGAGTAGAGACATGCAGATGTGAGAGGGGACAGTGGAGATGTTAGTGCAGGGACCTGTCAAGGACAGAGAGGAGAACATTCCATATGAATGGCCTGCGGATGCCAGAGGGAAGATGTGGGCATCTAGGTGTAGGAGCCTGCTATGACCACATGTGGACAGTGGGCATGTGAATCTAAGTGCCTGCAGAGAGCAGAGTTGGGCAGTGGCCATGTGAGTATAGGTGCATACAGAGTACAGGGTAGTTAGTGGCTACATTTGCACAAGTACCTTTCAGAGACCAAGAGTGCAGTGGACATATGAGAGCAGATGCCTGTAGAGGACATGGGTGGGTATTGGCCATGAGAGTGCAGGTGCTGGTAGAGACAAAGGGAGGCAGTGCAAGTGTCTGTAGAGTGCAGAGAGCTGCAGTGGGAGAATGAGTGTAGGAGAATGCAGAGGTCATTGAGCATGTAGGTCCATGTGAATGAAGAAGCCAGCAAGAGGCTGTGGGAATGGGTGTGTAGCTTCCTGTAGAGTCCAGAGAAGAACAGTGGACCTGTGAGTGTGCCTGCAGAGAGCACAATTGAGTAGTGGACATGTGAGTATAAGTGCCATCAGAGGCCAGGGTACATGGACATGTGACTGCAGTTTTCTGCTGAGGCCAGATGGCTTCAGTGTGCATTGGGATTCCAAATACCTGCAGGGAGCAGAGTTGGGCAGCATGTCTCTAAGTGTGGGTTCCTTCAGAGGTCAGGCAGAGGCAGTGGGCAATTGTGTGCAGTTACCTGAAGGGGGCAGAGAGGCACAGATCATATGTGACTGTAGGTGCCTCTACCTTCTGTAGGCACCTCTACCCTCATCTGCCAATTACATCTCACTGGTGCACCATACTCCTCCACTCATGTACACAATGACTGCCTGACGTGTGGAGGAATCTGAACTAACCTGTCAACATTTGGTCTAGATGAGCAATGGCAGTCTCATGTCCAGAGCCTCCCTTTGTCTCTACCAGCACCTGCACTCTCATGCCCAATATCCACCTATGACCTCTGCAGGCATCTGATCTCACATGTCCACTGAACACTTGGCCTTCTCTGAATGTTGTCACTAAGCACCCTGGCCTCTGCAGGCACATTCACTCACATGTCCACTGTTCATGTCTCCTCTCTGTTGGAGCTTGGATTCAAAATAATCACTGCCCTCCTGTGGTGTAAGTAGGGACCAGGCCTCACATGCCAACTTTGTTGCCTTGTCTTCTACTGGCTCCTGAATTCACATGCCCACTTCTATCGTTTCCTCTGCACACCCACTGCACAACTCAGCTCTCTACAAGAACATGCAGTCACTCACTCACTGCCCCCTCTGGTCACAAAAGAGTCCTACACTCACATGCCCAATGTGTCCCTGTGGTCTCAGCAGGGTCCTACTCACACATTTCCTCATTTTCTCTCTGCCTTCTGAAGACCATTGTCCTCATATGGAAAGTTCTCCTCTCTGTCCTGGACAGGTCCCTGTACTCACATATTCACTGTCCCCTCTCACCTCTGCATTTCTCCACACTCACATGTTCACTGCCTTCCCTAACCTCTGAAGGGACCTACACCAACTGCAATATTGACCCACTCCTACCCGCTGCAGCCATCTGTCCCAACATACCCACATCACCCATCTGACCTCTGAGGACATCTGCACCTATGTGTTCATGACACCCTGGCCTCTGCAGACACATGAAGCACTAGCTTGCTGCCCTTCTCTAAGGTCTATACAGCTAGCTATACTCCCATGCAAACTGCCCTACTCAGGCCTCTGCAGACACCTGTATTCATATGTTCACTGCCATGGAAAACCTTGCAGGCACATAAACTCACATTTCCACTTCCCCCTATGCCTCAGCACTCACATATGTATGCACCT
>NC_045030.1:146977507-146980030 GCF_008632895.1 Mastomys coucha | reverse complement strand
AGCTACACTCACATGTCCACTGTCTTCCTGGCATATGATAGCACCTGAACACACATGCCCCCTGACTCCGTGGCATCTGCAGGAATATACCTTCCCATTCCCACTGTTCCAATTAGCCCTCCAAAGGCTGCAGCACTCACAGGTGCACTGCATGACTGGTATGCGCTCACAGGTGAACTGCATGCCTGGCCTATGCAGGTACCTGCAGTCCCATGCATACTAGCTGCCTGGCCTTCCCAAGCACTTGCAGTGATGTGCCCAGTGCCCCACTCTGGCTTCTGTACTTCCCTGCACTGACATGCCCACTACCCTTCCCTGGCTGCTCCTATCACCTTCATTCACATGACCACAACTTGCCTGGCCACCTTAGGAAACTGAGCTAACAGGCTTACTGCCACCCTGGCGTCTGCAGTCATCTTCACTAACATGCCTCCTCCATGTATGGGCTCTGAAAGAACCTGTACTCACATGTTCCCTGCTATCCTCTGGTCTATGCCCACACCTGCACATCTCTCAGGCATCTGCAGGCACCTTCACTGGCATGCTCACTGACACCCCCACCTGTCTTCTGCAGGCATCTGTACTCACATGTCCACTGCTATCTTCCCATCAGAATAAACCTACACATACGCCCACTGACTTTGGCCCCTGCATACACTCACATACATGCTGGCCCAATCTGCCCTCTGTAAGAACATGTACACACATGGCCATTGCTCCCATTTGTCTGTCCTCTGTGCGCTTTTCATTCACAGTCCAACTGTACTCCTATGTCCTCAGCAGGCACCAGCACTCAAGGCCCATGAGCCCCATGTGTCTTGTTGATGCACATGCATTCACATGCTCACTGCCAGCCTGTCCTATGGAGAAGCCTGCACTCACATGCACATAAACACCATCTGGCCTCTGCAGGCACCTGAACTTAGTTTCCTGCTGCACATCTCTGGACTTTCCAGACACTTGTGTTCACATAGCAAATGCTGAGGCCAGGACACTGACCTCAGCAGGCTAATGTACTCACATGGCCATATCACCTCCACGACCTCAACAGGTACCTGCACTCAGAGTCCCACTGTGTCATATGTTGAGTGCAAACACCTGCCCCCACATGCTCAGTGCCAGCCTTTCTAAGCACTTCCACTCACAAGCTGACCTCCCACTTCTGATCTCAGCAGGCAACTACCCTCATAGGCAAACTGCTATCCTGTCCTCAGCAGGAACATATACTCACATGCTGACTTCTCTCCTCTGACTTCTGCACTGCATTTACACTCATATGCCCACTGCACAACTCTGCTCTTTACAGGAACATGCAGTCACTCACTCACTGCCTCCTCTGGTCACAGCAGGCTCCTACACTCACATGCCCACAGCTTCTCTCTAACATGTGCAGGCCATTGCCCTCACAGACAGTTCCTCTCTATGTCCTGGATTGGCCCCTGTACTCGCATATCCAATGCTCCCCTCTCACCTCTGGATGTCTCTACACTCATGCTCACTGCCTTCCATAGTCTCTGCAGAGACCTAAACTGAAAACAAACTGACCCACTCTGCCCCCTGCAGGCACCTGTACCCACATGCCCACTTCTCCCCTCTGAACTCTCTGGAATCTACACCTATGTGTCCATGACACCCTTGTCTCTGCAGACATGTGAACTCACAGGCCTACTGCTGGTCATAGAGCAGCCAGTAGGAGGATGCAACCAGAGGAGAATCCTTAGCCAGGAGGACACGAGCATAAGGTTTTGCGGGGCTTGGGCATTTGCAGAATGACGAAAGTGTTTCAGCTCCCCAAGAGGAAGCCTGAGCAAGGTAGGCTGCAGCACATCTTACCATGGCTGCCGCTGCCCTGGAATTGGTGGCAGGAAAAGAGATGCAGTGGGTGGGTGGGAGCCTAAGACCCAGCCACAGAGCAGGAAGTGGCTGTGCTCAAGCATGCTCACCTGGCTGATTGGGCGGGGTTAGAGTACATGGAGAAAAGCTTTAGGACAGGGAATTTTACTCAGTAAGACAGCCACGCTCAGAGGATATTTGGTGAAATATGCACTTTATTCCTTGTAGACAGGGTCGTTATAAGCGTTTTTGGGTGGGGTGGGATTTAAGGGTAGGTGCTTCCTACTAGCTGGGTTAGGGATGCTCTATCCGCATGGGGAAGGACTTCAGGGGCTGTCTTTATGTAATTGTCTTGGTCCTCCTAGTGGGATGTCACCCTCACAAGATCCAGGACAGGAATCTGGCTGGGACCTAGTTTAAACTCCTGCCATTCCAATTATGAGTTTTATCAGGGTTCTCAACTTTGCTACTACCTTACTAGTTCTTCTCCACTGCCCCACAGCCTGCTGCCCCTCTCTGGTATCTACAGGTAGCTATGCTTCCATGCCCACTAACACCCTCATGCCCCTACAGGCACATGCCCATGCCCATTGCTCCCTACTGCCTTGCACTCACGTGTCCAGTGTCCATTGCAGCCCTATGACCTCTTGAGACATCTGCATTCACATACCTAATGACTGCCTGGCCTGT
>NC_045030.1:146972382-146975736 GCF_008632895.1 Mastomys coucha | reverse complement strand
ATACTCACCAAACCCTTCCTGCTCTGTAGACACCTGCACTCACATGCACTCACATGCCCACTGTCAGGTTGTATTTTACAGGATCCTGCACTCACATACCCACTGAACCCTTCTTGCTCTGCAGGCACCTGCATACACAGGCCCTCTGCTGGGCTGTATTCTGCAGGAACATGCACTCACATGCTCTCTGACACTCTCTGGCCTCTGCAGGCACATACTCCCATGTCACCACTGTACCTCTGTTCCATGGACATGAACTCCCATGCTCACTGCCTTTCTCTAGCCTCTGCAAGACCCTGTACTCCCATGCCCACTGCCTCTCTCTGGACTCTATAGGTACCTGAACTCGTGTCCATCCCACTCTTCTATCCTCTGCTGGCACCTGCACAGACAGGCCTACTGCTCCTCTCTGTTCTCTGAAGGCCTCTGCACTCACATGCCCACTGCCTCTCTCTGACATTTACACTCTGTTCTCCCATGTCCACTGTTGCTGTCTGCCCTCTACATTTAGTTCTCACAATGCCATCCTCTGTCCTCTTCAGACATCTGCACTCACATACCCTGCACCCTCCTCTGGCCTCTATAAGAAACTGCATTCCAGGGCTGGCCAGATGGCTCAGCAGGTAAGAGCACTGACTGCTCTTCAGAAGGTCCTGAGTTCAGATACCACCAACCACATGGTGGCTCACAACCACCCGTAATGAGATCTGACGCCCTCTTCTGGTGTGTCTGAAGACAGCTACAGCGAATTATGCCAGAGCGAGCAGAGCCCAGAGCAAGCGGGGCTGGAAGGAGAGATTCTGAGTTTAATTCCCATAAAAAAAAAGTTAGTACAGCTAGTGTACTCATACACATAAAATAAATAAAAATAAATCTTAAAAAAAAATGTTTCCTCATGCTCTGGGCTTTTTGCTGTTTCTCTGCTCCACTACCCACTCTGCATTATGACTGCATACGAAGTCAGTTGCAAAGGCGCCCCCTTTCTTCCTCTTCTCCATCACCTTCCTCCAGGCACCTGTCAACACCTATACCTTGCCTGTCCTGTTGTTTTTCTCTCAGACACTAAGAAAAATTGTCCTCAAGCTTCTGTTTGATTCTGTTTTAAAATTCTTTATTTAATGAGAATAAGAACTCCCCAAAGGGATTTTTCCTTGGTAACAATATGCTTCAGGTATTGTTAAATACACACACATACACACACACACACACACACACACACACACACACACAATTGTTCCATACTAATTAAAAATGCATCTGAAAATTAATTTCAAATAGAATTTTCAATATGCTTCATCTGCCAGAGTTGCAGAATATCACATTACATAATTATAGTACCATATACATAATATTTCTGTTATGAACATAAATGTTCAGTTAAATGATATAATTAACTCAAAATCTAATAAACACTCAAAATCTAATATTGTCTGTTTGTGAATAATACTGGTGTTATCTTTATAATCCTGCAGTGCACACATATACATATACACACATATGCACACACACTCACACCAAATTAGAGATTAAAAATATCCAAATTAGAGATTAAAAATATCCAATATTGTGACATTACTTACAACAAAAGCTATATGTCAATATAAAAGTTTCTCAGCTCAAAGAGTCTAAGAGTTTATTCTGGAGCCCAATGTGAATAATCATGGCCCACGAACATGAATTTTCCTTATTGCAAATCTAAGTTTCAACATAGTAACATTAATTAAGTTTTTAATAGGAACAGAATAAAGAAAAACATATGTCAAAATGCTTTTGAAATGTGTTGTGCCATTTGAAATGAAATGTGCCAGGTATGGTGGCATATACCTTTAATCCCAGCATGCAGAAGACATAGGCAGGGTTAGTTTCAGGTCAGCCTGGTCTACATATCAATTCCAGTATAGCCAGGGATACAGAGTAAGTCTTTGTCTCAAAAGTAAACAATCAATCAAGTAAATACATTCGTAGAAAGAGTAGGTAGGCATAGCAAGGAAACCTCTGCTATAAGTCTCAGATAACATTCTTAGCTTTTGAGTTTGTAGAAGCTAGTGGTTCCTCAAACTAATACATTTCAAAGGTTTCAAGTCATAGTGATAAGGATTTGTGCCATATACAAAGGTAGACAATAAATGGCTATTTAGGGCTCTACAGACAATCCAAGATAACTTGCAATTAGGCCCTGGACCTGCAACATTCCAACCTCCCCAGTCACTGAAATTCCAGTCAGTCAATCAGCCTTTGAAGAGTGTTCAGTGTATAGTATGGCTTTCCCTCCTAAAACTTAAGTTTGAAGTCTATTAGCAACTAATCCAATAACAAAATTAACTCATATCAGCATTTACAAAATATATGTATATTCTGGATGTATGCCAGAAATCAGGAAAAAGTATCTCTGTACGCAGGCCAATCCTAAAATTGATTTTCTTTATGTATTTGATGTTTGCAGAGGGCTGGAGAGAGGGCTCAGACGTTAAGAGCACTGACTACTCTTCCAGAGGTCCTGAGTTCAATTCCCAATAAGTACATGGTGGCTCATAACCATCTATAATGTGATCTGGTGCCCTCTTCTGGCATGCAGGCATACATGCAGACATACTGTTGTCTATGTAATAAACAAAAATAATTAAATTTGATGTTTACTTAGCATACCGCAGTTTAGAAATTGTCTGGGTATTTGATGAAAGCATATTTTAACACTTCAGTCATCCTTTATCTTTCCTATAAATCCTGAGGGATGTTTTTCCCTCAGCATACTTTTCAAAAATTAAGATTTGAAAGCGGGCTGGAGAGATGGCTCAGCAGGTAAGAACACTGTCTGCTCTTCCAAAGGTCCTAAGTTCAAATCCCAACAAACACATGGTGGCTCACAACCACCCATAATGAGATCTGATGCCCTCTTCTGGTGCGTCTGAAGACAGCTACAGTGTACTTATTTATAATAATAAATAAATTAAAAAAAAATATTTGAAAGCACAAGATTTAAATCATTCCATCAAGAAGAATGTTCATAATTAACATCTCAATTAGTTAACATTTCAGGTGAGTGTGCCTGAAGTATAGTCCTGTTTAAGAAGGTTTTCTTTCAGTCTCAAATTCTCATAATTTTTGCTAACTGATATAAAGCAAAAGAGCAAAAAATCCACACTGCAGAAGCTATAGACTCCTATACATATTAATGCAGCTTGAAATCATACCCCAAGCATATTCATATATACACATATGTTTTATTTTGATTTTTATAAATTAATTCAATTTTAAATTACTGTATTAGGTATTATAATTGGGTTTACTTTTCTCAGTGTGTGTGTATATTTTCTTTTTTTCTTAATTTTTTATTATTAAAATGCATTTTATGCA
>NC_045030.1:146970951-146972372 GCF_008632895.1 Mastomys coucha | reverse complement strand
TTGGTATGATGTGTCTTCATTTTCATTAAATTATAAAAAGCCTTTAATTTCTTTCTTTATTTCTTCCTTGACCAAGTTATCACTGAATAGAGCTTTGTTCAGCTTCCATGTGTATGTGTGCTTTCCATTATTTTTTTGGTATTGAAGACCAACCTTAGTCCATGGTGATCTGATAGGGTGCATTGGATTATTTCAGTCTTCTTGGATCTATCTGTTGAGGCCTGTTTTGTGACCAATTATATGGTCAGTTTTGGAGAAGGTACCATGAGGTGCTGAGAAGAAGGTATATTCTTTTGCTTTAGGACGAAATGTTCTATAAATGTCTGTTAGATCCATTTGGTTCATAACTTCTGTGAGTTTAATGTGTCTCTGTTCAGTTTCTGTTTCCACAATTTGTCCATTGCTGACAAACGAGTGTTGAGTCTTCCACTGTTATTGTATGGGGTGCGATGTGTGCTTTGAGCTTTAGTAAAGTTTCTTTTTTAAAAAAAAAGATTTATTTATTATTGTAAATAAATACACTGTAGCTGTCTTCAGATGCACCAGAAGAGGGTGTCAGATCTCATTACAGGTGGTTGTGAGCCACCATGTCACCATGTGGTTGCTGGGATTTGAACTCAGGACCTTCGGAAGAGCAGTCAGTGCTCTTACCCACTGAGCCATCTCTCCAGCCCCTTAAAGTTTCTTTTATGAATGTGGGTGCCCTTACATTTGGAGGATAGATGTTCAGAATTGAGAGTTCATCCTGGTAGATTTTTCCTTTGACAAGTATGAAGTGTTCTTCCTTATCTTTTTTGATAACTTTTGGTTGAGAGTTGATTTTATTCAATATTAGAACAGCTACTCCAGCTTATTTCTTGGGACCGTTTACTTGGAAAATTGTTTTCCAACCTTTTACTCTGAGGTAGTGTCTGTCTTTGTCACTGAAGTGCATTACCTGTATGCAGCAAAATGCTGGGTCCTGTTTACTTATCCAGTCTGTTAGTCTATGTCTTTTCTGGGAAATTGAATCAATTGATGTTAAGAGATATTAAGGAAAAGTGATTGCTACTTCCTGATATTTTTTTTGTTAGAGGTGGAATTATGTTTGTATGACTATCTTCTTTTGGGTTTGTTAAAAGATTACTTTCTTGCTTTTTCTAGAATGTAGTTTCCCTTCTTGTGTTAGTGTTTTCCATCTATTATCCTTTTTAGGGCTGGATTTATAGAAAGATTTTGTGTAAATTTTGTTTTGTCATAGAATATTTTGTTTTCTCCATCTGTGGTAATTGAGAGTTTTGTTGGATATAGTAGCCTAGGCTGGCATTTGTGTTCTCTTAGGGTCTGTATGACATCTGCCCAGGATCTTCTTGCTTTCATAGTGTCTGGTGAGAAGTCTGGTATAATTCTGATAGGCCTGCCTTTATATGTTACTTGACCTT
>NC_045030.1:146957428-146970861 GCF_008632895.1 Mastomys coucha | reverse complement strand
TTTGCATTTTCTTTGACTGTTGTGTCAATGTTTTCTATGATATCTTCTGCCCCTGAGATTCTCTCTTCAAGGTGCAATGAAAATTACAGAAGGTGTCCTTTGTGGGGGATAAACATTTAACTCAATTATTCTCAGTACTTTGCCAACTTAAGAATTTCTGAATTAACTTTTGTCCTCTGTCAAAGAAGGTTCTTTGGCCAAGACTGAGAGCAGTACCAATTTTATGAGGCAGCTGCTGGCAAGCTATACTGCGTTGAAAGATGAAGTTCTTAGATCTCTCTCTTTTTTACAGGCTCCTCCTGACCCCGTGTTTGCAGGTTGGAGCAAATAACTTAAACAGTCTCTTTGTTTTTGTGTTTCTGGCATGTTGGGGGCATCACTTAAGTCCTTTTCTGGTCCACTTTAGTGTCTTCTAATTCCTGATCATGTAAATGCTGTTACATTACGCTCCAGAGTTTGAAGATGGTTATTTTGTACAGTTACAGTGAATTTAAAAATTCATAGGTAGAATGACTTACTAATGGAATGTTCTACCCTACCCACTTTCATTATGTCTACCTTTCTTCTTCCCTTTTTCTACTTTTTGTCAAAACTGCCTCACTCGTTTTTTATCCCTATTGTTTTATCCAAATGTTTACTTGTCTGTTATCTACCATTTTTCTCTTAATAAAATATTAATCACTGGTCTTCTGCTTTCCCCCCACTCATACCCATAATAACTAATTCTTTTGTGCACTCAACATGATAATTACCCTTTTATTTACCAAAATGCGATTTAAGGGGTGATTGATTTTTATTTGACTATTACTCTTTTCATAGTGGGGCTACCCTTCTATGGTAATTGTTTTTTCAAACAATAGTTACTTTAAATAATGTACTATGGTGTGATTGTTTGTATATACTTGGCCCAGAGAGTGGCACTATTAGAAAGTGTGGCCTTGTTGGAGTAGCTGTGTCACTGTGGGTGTGGGCTATAAGACCCTCATCCTAGTTGCCCGGAAGTCAGTATTCTACTGGTAACCTTCAGATGAAGATGTAGAACTCTCAGTTCCTCCTGTACCATGCCTACCTGGGTGCTACCATATTCCTGCCTTGAAGATACTGGACTGAACCTCTGAACCTGTAAGCCAGTCCCAACTAAATGTTGGCCTTATAAGAGTTGCCTTGGTCATGGTGTCTGTTCACAACAGTAAAACCCTAAGACAGAAGTTAGTACCAGGGACTGGGGTATTGCTTCAACAGCCTTGACCATGCTTTTGTTTGGAAGAATGTGGATTTTGGAACTTTGGATTTGGAAAGCTTTAAATGGAGCTTAATGTGCCATTCTAGTGAGAATATAGAAGATTTGTTGCTGGAAGTAATTTGAACAGTGTAAACCTGGCCCAAGAGGTTTCAGAGGAGAAGAATTTCAGTACCTGGTACAAAGACTGTTTTGTGGTAATTTGGTGAAGAATATGGCTACCTGTTGCCCTTGAAGACTCTGAAGCTAAGATGAAGAGACTGAGATTAATTGCATCAACAAAGAAAGTCTCAGAAATGCCTACCATAGACTTTGTTCTCTGGTTAAGTCTTATGAAGAGCATTTTAAACAAGCATAGCAAGATGAAAAAGGAAAAATATAAAATATATAGTTCAAGTATTAAAGAGGCTCCAGGAAGTGAAATAGGGCTGAATCTTGTGTTCTAGGAGATAGAAGATTAAGGAAGTGGGACTTTAGGGCAAGATCCTAGCCAGCTAAATTTAGGTCCAGGCATGGTGGTACACACATTTAATCTTAGGAGATGAGCCAAGCAGATCTCTGAGTTCAAAGCCAGCCTGGGACAGAGCAAGTTCTAGGTGAAGAAATGCATAAGTCCAGGTATAGTGGTACACATCTTTAATTCCAGGAGACAAGCATGCAGATCTCTGAGTACAAGGTCAATCTATGGAGCAGAATCCAGGATAGCCAACCTTAGGCAGGAAAGGAGTTGGAAAACAGAAAGCTAATGATAATGTAATAAACTAAAGGAGCCATGTTCCAGCCCCTACAAGCAGCAGCACTCAGCAGCTTTGGCCATGTGGCTCTGGCTTTAGAGTGAAAAATAAAAGGGACTACTGGGATAATTGGTGATAGTTAGCTGGAGCTAAGAAATTAGTGGTGATTAAGAAGAGACCAGCATCACTGAGGTGAAATCTTCTGGGAAGTGTTTTCTGAGAGCACAAAAAAGCTGTGTTCCAGAGATAGCCAAGGTTGTACCTTGTGCTGCAGCAGGACTTGTTAATGTGTAAGAGTCACCCAGGTGGTACTGGTTTTGAAGGCATGAAAGGGTCATGAAGAGCAGCTGAGGCTCGCCACAGTGAGAGGCCATGGAAGGCTATAAGTGAAGGTGCAGCCTCAGTTGTAGTTGACGGCACATGACTGAAGGGGTCATGCAAAGGACTTGAAGCTTGGCACCACGAAGGAGCCCATGAGAAGCTACTGGTGAAGCCTAGTTGCAGCAGAAGACCTCAGAGTATTGGAGATGCCAGTACCATGGAATGATCACCAAGAACCAGGGTGCTCACATACATGAAATAAATAAATGTTAAAAAAAAAAAGTAAATGGTATGAACACAAAGATGTAGATTAATCTCCAAGCATTAATACTTTGTGACCTCGATATCATACATCCATCAATAGACAGAACACTTGAACAAAAGTAAACTGAAAATATTGAACTAAATGATACCATAGAATGAGTTGATAAAACAGAAATTTATGATGGTTAGTGCTAATTGTCAATGTGACAGAATCTAGAATTATCTGTGAGATGGCCCTCTGGGCATGCCTATGGAAGGTTTGTTTGCTTTCGTTTTTATTTTTTAAGAAACTTTATTTAGAAACCAAACACTGAAGAATACACAATTTTTTCACTCACTCATAGTGTGCTGACTAATTTGATATCAACCTGACACATCTGTACTCATCTGACAGAAATTGGTACAAGGATTATAGGGTATTTCTGTGCCAGATGTGACCATGTTGCTTTTGAGAGGATTGTGGAAGGGCTTTGGAACTTTGGGCAAGAAAAGCCGCTGATTGCTCAATTTGGTAAGCTTTCTGTGGGAACCTGGAAGAAAAGAGTGTTGACAGACATGTAAATAATTGAAGGTTGGCTTGTGAACCTCCAGAGGGAACTGTGAGAGTTACATAAACACTATTGGAGCTGTTGCATGTTTACTGTGTTAAATTAAGTTTCTGTCATTCTACCCAGCTAGAGCCGAAGAGTCAGTCGGGATTAACAAGAGACCAGTACCACAGAAATGAAACCTTTGCTTTACTGAGACAATTGGTGCTGGTTAGCTGCAGCTAAGAAATTAGCGGTGATTAAAAGACCAGCATCACTGAGGTGAAATCATTTTGGAAGTGTTTCCTGAGAGTCAAAATCCAGAAGCTGTGTTCCAGAAGTGACCACAGTTGTACCTTGCACTGGCAGCCAAACTTGGTAGTGCAAGACTAATCCAAGTGGTATTGGTTTTAAAGGCATAAAGGGATTATGAAGAGCAGCTGAAGCTTGGCATTATAAGTGTCCAAGAAAGACCATTGATAAAGTTGCAGTTGAAGGTCCAGTATCAAAGGGGCTACACATAGAAGTTGAAGCTTGGCACCATGAAGTGAACACTAGAGAGGTAGCCCAGGCAGCCCAGTTACAGCAGAAGATCCAGCATTTTTGAGATGCCAGGACCATAGGATAAACACCAAGAACAGCAGCAGTGGAAGAATGGATCTGGCCTGAGCATCAAAAACAAGTGTGTGTGCTGCTGAGGGCAGAGCTGGACAAGTGACTCAAGCCCACTTGGAGAAGACCAGAAAATTGGGAGTGGATCCCAGGTAATTGAACATTGGGTTATTTCTGCTGTTGGAGTTTGGGTTTGCTTTGGTCTGACTGGGACTGTGCCCTGGTTCTCCCCTCTTAAAGAAATAAAGTATTTAGTTTAGTTTTAATTTTACAGAAGCCCAGAGTTGAAAGACTTCAAATTTTTCAAAAGGAGATTTGGGAGTTTTCAGAGACTTTAGATTTTAAGAGACAGGATATTTCTAAAAGTACAAAATTTAAACCACTTGAATTAATAAGGCTGTGGGATTTTTTTTTTTAAGTTTGCAAAATATTCTTTACTGTGATGTGGTCTTGGGGATAAACAAGAAAGCAAAAGTTGTGGCTTAACAATGATGTGTTTGTGTCTCAAGATGACAATGGCTTAGTTGTGCTGGTTAGTTTTATACCAACTTGACACAAACTATAGCTATCGGAGAGGAGAAAATATATCTATAAGATCAGACTCCAGGCAAGCCTTCAGAGCATTTTCTTAATTAGTAATCAGATGGAAGGGGCCCAGCCTATTGAGGGTCATGCCATCCTGGGATGGTGATCCTGGATACTATAGGGATGTGGGCTAAGTAAACCATGAAAAGCAGCCAGTAAGCAGCATTCTCCATGGCCTCTACATCAGCTCCTGCCTCCTGGATCCTGGATCCTGACCTGACTTCCCTCAATTATGGACTGTGATGTAAGCCTGTAAGCCTTTTCTCTCTGACTTGTGCTTGGTCATGGTTTTTATCAAAGTAATAGAAACTCTGGCTAAGATGCATGGAATATTCTTTAAAGTCCAATACTTCCCAAACTTCCATGAAATGAAAAATGAGAAAACCATTCCAGATGCATTTAATTCACCTCTTACAATATGTATTGAAATGACCCCCATGGCTTGTGTTTGAACGCTCAGCCTCCATTTGGTGCTGCTGTTTTAAAACATGGAGCCTAGTGGAATCATCTAGGAATGGCCTATGAAGGCTTTAACTGCTTTTGGTTCTGACCTGTATTTTTGAGTCCTATCTGCTGGAAAATTAGTCTATTCACATTTTTAAATGTTCCTATGGGTTCAATTTTGGCAGGCTTGTTCATTTCTGTTTTGGTTTGGTTTGGTTTAAGTTTTGCCATGTGTTTCTTCACAATAACTTTTAACAATAATTGTGTCTTTATAGTATTTGGTATATAATTTCAACTTTCTCACCTCTCATTTTTGTATATTGTCATCATTTTTCTTGATCTGTCAATGAATTTGTTAATTTCAAAGAACCAACTCTGCTTCATTGATCTTTTGTATTGTTTTGGTTGTATTTATTTCATTTATGTATCCTCCTCATCTTTAATATTTAACTTGAGTTTGGATTTTGTTTCTGTTTCTTGAAGTATTCCCCATTAAATGTTTAACCTGATTGATTGAAATCTTTTATTTTTGATATATATACTCTCTGAAACTAGTTTTCCTCTTACTACTGAAAAAGTAATTTGAAAAAAATGAACAACTCCAGATTCATGCTAAGCTTTCCCACTTTCAAAAACAATTCAGTTTTTCACTGAATTCAGACAAACTGAAAATGTACCCACAGTGGACATAGAACCCAGTTTCTTTCACAGGCAAATATTGTCAGCTTCTACTCAAGCTTAAACAATGTCCATGACTTGAGTGACTAAGCAGCAAGGTTGGTTTACCACAAGGTTCAGAATTCCAGTTCTTCATTAGAAGATAAACTCTAGAATCTACCTAAAATCCAGGTAGGTTGTGTTGGCATCACCCTGAAGCCTCATGAGCAAACCCCATAGGATACTGTCTTAGTTAGGATTTTACTGCTGTGAACAGACACCACGACCAAGGCAATTCTTATAAGGCCAACATTTAATTAGGGCTGGCTTACAGGTTCAGAGGTTCAGTCCATTATCATCAAGGCAGAAACATGATAGCATCCAGACAGGCATGGTACAGGCAGAGCTGAGAGTTCTACATGTTCACCTGAAGTCTGCTAGTAGAATACTGACTTCCAGGCAGCTAAAATGAGGATCTTACAGCCCACACCCACAGTGACACACCTAACTCCAACAAGGCCACACTTCCTAATAGTTCCACTCCCCGGGCCGAGCATATACAAACCATCACATTCCTCTCCATGACTCTCATAGGCTTGTTCAAACACATGAGTCTATGGGGCCATACCTAACCATAGCACAATGCAAAATGCATTTAGTCCCATGTCCAAAGGTCCCATAGTTTATAGCAGTCTCAACAATGTTAAAAGTCCAAAATTCAGGGTATCTTCTGAGATTCACCCAATCACTATACTATAATCCCCAAGGCAAGACAAGAATCCAGCTGGGCAAACTCCAAACTCTGCATCTCCATGGCTGATATTAAGGAGATCTTCAGATCTCCACTCCTTTTTCATCTTTGTTGACTGCAACAAACCTCTTTCTCCTGGGCTGGCTCCACTCCCTGTTAGCAGCTGTCCTCAGCAGATTAGCCCATGGCTCTGGCATCTCAAACTTCTTGAGGTCTCAAAGGAAACTTCAGTGTTACAACTTCTTGTTTCAGTGTCTGGGATCCACACATGATCTTCTGGTCTCCTAAAAAGGGCTGGTGACACTTCTTAAGCTCTGCCCTTTGTAGCACTCTAAGCTCAGGTTGATTCACTCCACTGCTGCTGCTGTTCTTGGTAATCATCCTATGACACTGGTATCTCTAATACACTGGGGTCTTCCACTGCAACTAGGCTTCACCAATAGCTTCTCATAAGCTCTCTTCATGGTGCCAAGCCTCAACTCCTTTGCATGACCCCTTCAGTCCTGGGCCAACTGAGGCTGCACCTTCACCAATGGCTTTCCATGGCCTCTCACAGTGCCAAGCCTCAGCTGCTCTTCACGACCCTGACCCTTTCATGTCTTCAATGCTTTGAAGTCAGAGATCTGCTGGCCTTTGCCTCCTGGGACTAAAGACTTGTTCTGCCAAGCCTGGACCTTAACTTTTCTGGGTGGGATCTTGCCCCAAGGTCACTACTCCCTTAGTTCAAATTAATATCCTTGAACACAGGATTCAGCTCCATTTCACTTCTGGAGCCCCTTTAATACTCAAACTATATATTTTATATTTTCCTCTCTCAGCTTGCTATGCTTGTTTAAATTGCTCTTCATGAGACTTAACCAAAAAACAAAGCCTATGCTGGGCATTTCTGAGACTTCTTTTTTTCAGTGCAATTAATCTGAGTCTCTTCACCTTAGCCTCAGGCAGACTCTTCAGACAAGGGCATAAAGTAGCCACATTCTTCACCAAAATACCACAACAGTTTCTAGGCCACATACTGAAGTTCTCCACTAAAACCGCTTGGGCCAGGTTTGCACAGTTCAAATCACTCAAAGCAACAAAGTTTTCCATATTCCTAATAGGATAGCTCATAAGCCCCACTTAAAACATTCCACCGCTCTCCAAATCCAAAGTCCCCAAATCCACATTCTTCCAAACAAAAACATGGTCAGGCCCATCGCAGCAATACCTCAGACCCTGGTACCAACTTCTGTCTTAGGGTTTTACTGCTGTGAATAGACACCATGACCAAGGCAACTCTTATAAGGCCAACATTTAGTTGAGGCTGGCTGGCTTATAGGTTCAGAGATTCAGTTTAGTATCATCAAGGTGGGAGCGTGACAGCATCCAGGCAGGCATGGTGCAGAGGACCTGAGAGTTCTATGTCTTCATCTGAAGAGAACTCACATCCAGGAAGCTAGGCATAGGTATTAAAGCCTATATCCACAGTGATAGACCTACCAAACAAGGCCATACCTCCTAATAGTGCATCTCCCTGGGCCAAGCATATACACACCATCACAGATACATAGATAAAAATGTATGTTGCTGCTTCTGTATAGATATTGTTCCCCCTAACCCTGTATACCTCTCCATACATTACATATTCAAGCTGGGCTGCCCTCGAAGGTCTATCATCTGTAAGGATTGTATTCACTGTCACTCAAGGTACCATCTTCATCCAAGCTACTAGTTTTCACCAATCAGAACTTCTCACCCAAGTCACAGGGTAAATCTGAATATTTACATCTAAGATAAGTTCTGTCTCTAAAAATTCAATCTCATGGTCCATCTGAGATACTCAGTCAAATTTCTTGCCTTCTATGTCAATGTCTTTCACATAAAAAAATCCAGATGCCCAGAATTATGAAGGGTACAAGAGCTTTAGAGGTGCTGAGCACATGGTACCACTTTGGTTGTTTGTTTCTTTGATATCTAGTTTTTTTTAGGATCTTTATATATTTTGGATTTAGCTCTCTATTGGATGTATACTCATTAATAATCCTTTCCCACCCCATAGACTGTCCCTTTGTCTAAACGACAATGTCCTTTACTGTGTAAAAAGTTTTCAATTTCATGAGGTTCTGTTTAATAATTGGTGAGCCTAGAGCCTGCATAGGAGGAGGGTTCTCTTCTGAAAGTCTTCTTCTGTGCTGATTAGTTTCCCTACTTTTCTTTCTTAGCCCTTTTATCATTTGTATAGAAGAGGGCTACAGATTTCTTTGGGTTAATTTTGTATCTGACCACTTTGCAGAAGGTGTTTTTCAGCTGTAGGAGTTCCCTGGTAGAATTTTTGGGTTCACTTATGTATACTACCATATCATCTGCAATTAACATACTTTGACTTCTTCCTTTCCAACTTGTATCCCCTTGATCTTCTTTAGTTGTTTTGTTGCTCTAGCTAGAACTTCAAGTACTATATATGTAGAGAGAGTAGACAGCTTGTCTTATTCCTGATTATAGTGGAATTGCTTTGAATTTCTCTCCATTTAAGTTGATATTGCCTCTGGGCTTGCCTTTAATATATATAGTATGTTCCTTGTATCCCTAATCTCCCTAGTACTTTTATCATGAAAGGGTTTAGGATTTTGGTCAAAAGAGTTTTCTGCATTTAATGAGATGACCATGTGTTGTTGTTTTTGTTTTTCAGTTTGTTTCTGTGGTGGGTAACATTTGTCAATTTATATATGTTGAACCATCCTCATATTCCATGGATGAAGCCTACTTGATCATAGTGGGTGATCTTTTTAATGTGTTCTTAAGTTCACTTTGCAAATATTTTATTGAATATTTTCCTATCTATGTTCATAAGCTAGATTGTGTCTAGTTCTCTTTCTTTGTTGAGTCTTTATGTAGTTTGGGTGTCAGGTGGCCTCAAAAAAGTGAATTGGCAATGTTCCTTTCTGTTTCTATTTTATGGAATACTTTGAGGAATAATAGCATTAACTCTTCTTTGACCATGTGGTAGAATTCTGTGCTAAAACTATCTGGCCATGGGCTTTTTTGTTGTTGTTGGGAGACCATTTCTGGTTTAATGACCATTTCTGGCTCTTGGTGAGTTGTAAGTCTGTATAAATTGCTTATCTGATCTTGATTTAACTTTAGTAAGTGGTAACTATTAAGGAAATTATCCATTTCTTTTAGATTTTCCTATTTGATGGAATACAGGCTTTTAATTCATGTCCTCAGTGTCTGTCATTATGTTCCCCCTTTTGATTTTGACTTTATTCATTTGGATATTCTCTCTTTTATTTAATTTGCATAAGAGTTTGTTGATCTTACTAATTTTCTAAATGAACCAACTCTTCGTTTCATTGATTCTTTGTATTGTTGTCTTTTTTTCTATTTTATTGATTTTTAGACTGAGTTTGATTATGTCTTGCCTTGTACTCCTTTTTGGGTTTGATTTCTTCTTTTTGTTCTAGAGCTTTCAAGTGTGATATTAAGTTGCCAGAATGAGATCACTCTGATTTTTAATATAGGCATTTAATGCTATGAAGTTGTCTCTTAGAACTGCTTTCATTGTGTCCCATAAGTTTAGGGAAGTTCTATATTTGTATTCATTCAATTCTAGAAAATCTTTACTGATTTTTGTCTTGACACATTTTTCATTCTGTAGAGAGTTGTTCAGTTTCCATGAGTTTGTAAGATTTCTGTTGTTGATATCCAACTTTAATCTGTAGTGGTCTGATAAGATGTAAAGTGTTATTACAATTTTCTTATATCTGTTGGGACTTGCTGTGTGTCTGGGTTAATTTTGGAGAAAGTTCCATAATGTGCTAAGAAAGTGGGGTTTTTGTGTGTGTGTTTTGGTGAATATTCTGTAAATATCTATTAGGTCCACTTGTTTTATAACATCTGTTAGCTAACTGTTCAGGTTCTGTCTGGATGACCTATCTATTGCTGAGAGTGGGTTATTGAAGTCTCCCACTATCTGTGAGAGGGTCAGTGTGTGATTCACACAGTAATAGTGTTTCTTTTAAAAACTTGGGTGCTCTTGTATTTAATGAAGAGATGATAATAATTGCAATGTCCTCTTGGTAGATTTTCCCTTGAATATATACCATCCTTCTTTATCTCTTCTGATGAGTTTTAGTAACAAGTCTATTCTGTCAGATATTAAAATGCCTACAGTAGCTTGCTTTTTCAGCATATGTGATTGGAATATTTTTCCATCCCTTTTCTCTGAGGTGATACCTATTTTTGTGATCAGATGTGTTTCTTGAAATCAGCTAAAGAATGGATGCTATGTTTTTGTTTTCCCATCCATTCTGTTAGTCTCTGTCTTTTTATTGGAGAGCTGAAACCACTGCTGTTGAGAGATAGGAATGAGCAGTATTGTTTCTTGGTGGTGGTGAATCTCTCTCTCTCTTTCTCTCTCTCTCATAGATCTATATTTCTTAAATTTTGGTTTTATCATGGGATATCTTATATTTTCCATCTATGGAAATTGAAAGTTTTGCCTGATATAGTAGTGTGGGTTGGCATCTATGGTCTCTTAGAGTCTGCAACACATCTGTGTATGCCCTTCTGGCTTTTAGAGTCTCCATTTAGAAATCAGGCATAATTCTAAGTATATGTTACTTGGCATTTCCCCTTGTAGCTTTTAATATTCTTTATTTGTTGTGTAAATTTAATACTTTGATTATGTGTCAAGGGGACTTTCCTTTCTAGTCCAGTCTATTTGGTGTTCTGTAGGCTTCTTGTACCTTGAAAGGCATCTCTTTCTTTAGGTTAGGGAAATTTTCTTCTGTGATTTTGTTAAAAATACTTTCTGGACCTTTGTCCTGGGAATCTTTTCCTTCCTATATTCCTATTATTCTTAGATTTGACTTTCTCATAGTGTCCCATATTTCATGGATGCTTTGCATCAGAAGTTATTTGGATTTAACATTTTCTTTAACCAATATATCCATTTCTTCTATCGTCTCTTCAGTGTCTAGGATTCTCTCTTCCATCTCCTATATCCTGTTGGTGAAGCTTACCTTACACATTTTAGCCATTGCCTTGTTATATACCTTCAGCATCTTGAAAATAATATGGTGGAAAGCTTTTTCCTTTTTATCCATATTTGAGTTTCCAAATATCTCTTATGTTAAGATTTCTATTTGTTATCTGAAGAATTTTCTGATCTAATTCATTGGATGAATTTTCTGTATTCTTCCTTGGTTTCATCCTCCTTTGATGTATCATTCCTTTTCATTTCTTCTCTATTTCTCTCATACTCATTTCTAGTCTGCTTGTATTTTTTCCACTCTCATGATTAGTAAGCAATATCCAGGTATACACCATGCTTCTCTATACTGACAAAACCTATTGTTAGTGATTCAGACTCTCTGTGGAAATTAGAGTGACACACAGGTGGAAGTGAATGCCATTTCAGAAGTGATACCCCTACCATTTGGTTTTTAGATTAAAATAAAAATTATTTGGTTTCTATTTTAAAATGGACACTGCTCTACAGGATTCATCTCCCTGTTTGTTTCTTCTGGTGATATTATCCTCCTGTGATTCCTCCTCCCCATTCTTCAGTAAGACTTTCACACATGTAAGACCTAGTCACAGCCCAAGGAAAGTAGAAAGATGACTAGAGGCAGACATGTATACCATATTCAATAGATTTCTAGATCATACTTCACCCAGGGTCTTTCCAGGAGATAAGACACAAAACAAAGCATTAAGCACACTCGGGACCCAGAATAAGAATAGCGGTGGTGACGCACGCCTTTAATCCCAGCACTTGGGAGGCAGAAGCAGGTGGATTTCTGAGTTCGAGGCCAGCCTGGTCTACAGAGTGAGTTCCAGGATAGCCAGGGCTATACAGAGAAACCCTGTCTCAAAAAACCAAAAAATAAATAAAAAAATAAAAATAGAATAAAAAGGAATAGTGGGACAAAAGGGACTTTTGTAGATAAAAAAAACTCATTTGTTTTTATTATTTCTTTGTGAAGTTCTCAAGAGTGAACATTGCAAAAGACAACCATTATTTTCACAGTGTCAAAAAGTTAGGCATGCCTGCAAGATTTCCTAACACCCCACATTCCTATGATCTAATGTTTTGCCTTATCAGCTAAAATCCTATCCTGTGTATCTCAGGATCTGCCAGGCAATCTCAGATAACTTCCTTAGTAATGCTTTGAAGATAACACTCCAGACCTCACAAAAAGCACAGAAGTGACAATTGAGAAGATAATGAGTGTGACATTTTTCTTTGAGAAGCCCACACCCATCCTTTGGTATGCATGTCTTATTCTTTCCTTTTATTTGCTTTTCTTTCTAGTAATTCCCCCTCCCCCAGTGCTCAAATCTGTGTCTAAAACCCCCTTTAAGAAACTCCAGCTCTACTTAATATTGGCTCATACTCAAATTCCTGTTTGCAATTAGCACAAGAATCTATCTTTACTTAAGCAGAGATGTTGGAAAGTAACTCCTCATGCCAATAATGTGGAGCTGAATCTCCAACCCAGCATGAACTGCCCCAACCAATAGAGATAGTATATCCTATTCACCCTGGGAACCAGAGCTATAATATAGGACAAAATAATTCTGGGTATTGTTTAGAATAATAAGATATGCCCTTTAAATTTGCCTTTCTTCTACAAAATTTGCAGAAGCCAGCTGATTTCCCCTGGTTGCTGTGTTCTTCCCCAGCCTCCTTGGGGAGCTCAGTTGGTCTTATCTTTATGCCCTCTCTTCCTTATGCCTGGCTGAGCCATCAAGTCTGAGAATGTAATGATGCTTGGATGGGAGAAGCCAGACCACCTCAACAGGGAATCTGAATGTGGGTGAACATTGAGATTTGAGGGTGATAAAGCTTCTTGATGATAAGAAGCCAGATACAGTGTGGCTGTAAAAGAGCATGTGTCACAGGACAGGACCCAGGCTATCAGTGGATTTTACTTTTTGAGATAGTCTCACCATATGACCCAGGCTACCTCCCAGATACTGGCACTAAATGTGTATACCACCATATATAGCCACAAGTGGACATTTTAAAGATGTTTGTACTCCAGATGGATTTAACAAACTGCCTTATAACCAATGGAGTAGAAGTTAGGAGAGAGAGAAGAGCAACAGCTAACAAACTGACTTGGGTTATGGTATCTAAGAGTTCCCTTTTTTTCAACTTAGGGGTCACAGGAATCTCTTAACTATTATCACAGTCTCTAGAACTGTCTCCTCACCTCTCCACTTTCCAAAAACAACTAGAATCTTACTGACTAGAAACGAATGACCTTTACACAGTAGGAATGCTGTGTGTGTATTGTGTTCTCTCTCTC
>NC_045030.1:146957053-146957418 GCF_008632895.1 Mastomys coucha | reverse complement strand
AGACTCTTATAGCAACACACAGAGATTAACTGGGCCACTGCATGGCCTGATATGGACTGATCTTCTCTCCAGTGGGATATATGTAGTGGCTTGGTGATATGTGAGTACAGATAGGGGTGAGAAGAAGCAGCAGTGGAAAGGATTATTTATAGAGGTTATGAGGTAATGTTGGAGTTGTAATCTAAACATTTAGGAGCAAAGATGATCCCAGGAATGAAAGCCTTGTATAGACTGGCCAATTGGTATTGACCACTAGTATTTACAGAATAAATGTAACTATCTCCTGAGAGGCTCTGCCAGTACCTGACTAGTACAGATGTAGAGGCTCACAGCCATCCATTGAACTGAGTACAGGGTCCCCAGTG
>NC_045030.1:146950824-146956516 GCF_008632895.1 Mastomys coucha | reverse complement strand
GTTTTTTGGAGGAGAAACTGGGAAAGGAGAAATTTACATGTAAATAAAGAAAATATCTAATAAAAAATTATAAGCATACATCTCTCAGACTGCCAAGAATGTGATGTTAATTTTGGTGACAAAAATACCTCAGTGGACAGAAAATATAACTTGAGACTCAAAATTGATCTAATTTTGATAAGGTATCTGGAATATAACACTTTTCAGATACAAAACTCAGGGGAAAACAGAGACTGAAATAACTGTGGGTAACTCCCGTTGGCACAGCCCTTAGAAAAGAGTATGCTGTGATCTCTCATATTTGCCTCCTTTTATCTTGAAGTACTTGATTAATATTTGAAAAATGGAGCAAATGGGTAATCTAAAATGTCATTTTTTTACAATGGAACAAAACATTTCAGAGAGCCAGGCAATAATAACATATTAATAAACAGGAATCTCAAGTGTTCATCCCAGTGTGAAACAGATCCCCGACTTTATGACCTTAAAAGTTCACATCCTCTCTTCCAAACTGTTTCAAAGATTACCCAGCTTCCCTGAAAATAAAGAAAAATAGCCGGCCAGTGGTGGTGCATGCCTTTAATCCCAGCACTTGGGAGGCAGAAGCAAGTAGATTTCTGAGTTCTAGGCCAGCCTGGTCTACAGAGTGGTTTCCAGGACAGCCTGGGCAATACAGAGAAACCCTGTCTTGAACCCCCCTCCACCCAAATAAAGAAAAAAAGAAAATAAAAATGAACTCACACCACAAATAATACCCTAGTTTTAGAAATGGATAAGTCTGTGAAATTATTACACTAAATGTGAATGGCAGTTCGTAGGTGGCATACAAAAATCCAAATATATGGACCCTACCCTTCAGGTATATCAGCTTTTTAAATGAGCATACTCTTGATAAAACTGGTTTACAAGCCAAAGAAATTCTTGCTAAATTATTTAGCACTTGGGATGCAGAGACAGATGGACCTCTGACTTTGAGGCAATCCTGGTCTACAGAGTGAGTTCCAGGACAGGCAGGGCTACACAGAGAAACCCTGTTTAAATTAAGTAAGTAAGTAAATAATTTAAATGAGCATATTCTTGATAAAACTGGTTTACAAGCCAAAGAAATTCTTGCTAAAAAGAGGCAATATGTGATTCAATGTCTAGCACTGTAGATACTTTCCTTTATCTTTACAGCAGCCTGTCTGACTGAGAGCTAGGTGATTGCTGAAAGGATCTTGACTCAAATACATAATTCTGCTTGAGTTAAAATGATTAAAACATTCTAACTCATAAAGATGTATGCATGTGTCTGGCTGTGGTGGCTCATGCCTTTAATCTCAGCACTTGGGAGGCAGAGACAGATGGACCTCTGAGTTTGAGGCAATCCTGGTCTACAGAGTGAGTTCCAGGACAGCCAGGGCTACACAGAGAAACCCTGTTTAAATTAAGTAAGTAAGTAAGTAAGTAAGTAAGTAAGTAAGTAAGTAAAATGCAAGAAAAGCAAAAGTATTTATTCCATTCCAATCCTGGGAAATGAAAATGCTGGCCTCAAAACAAGAGATCAAATGAAATAATTCTAAAAGTCACTGTTCTATTGACTGATAAGAAATGATAGCCTGAATAAGCTAGAAAAATAAAACAAAATACGCAAGTAATTATGTTTTAAGATAAGCAAGAGATATGTTGGACTTAATAGAAAAGAAAAAAATGTCATGGAAGAAATGAGCATACTCTTGATAAAACTGGTTTACAAGCCAAAGAAATTCTTGCTAAAAAGACGTTGGTTTCTCTGTTCCAAGAAGCAGTTACTGTCATCATTTTGAGATTGTCAGTCCATACTCATGGGAAGAAAAACTACTACTTCTATAAAGTGTGTTTTGTTCATTTAAAACAGTTTCTCTACAAACTTAACAACAAAAATATCAATTCAAGCCATCAATAATAAATGAGAGAATAGTGCACAATCTCCACAGGGACTACAACCAATCTTTCAAATATAGTGAAACTGAGACATCAAAGACTTTTGGATTCCAATGTTTATCTCCCACAATCTCAAACTCAGTCTATGAATCAAAGGGCCTACAGAAAGATAATAAATAAAGATTTGAATTAATAAGTTATTGAATGAACATTCTAATAGAAGTATACAGATATACTATTACATGTATAACCAGTTTAGTGTTCTGATAATCTGATTTTGGAAACTGTTCAAATTTATCAGTAAGAATTTGCTAAATAAATTGTTATTCCCATATGTTGAAATGACATATAAAGAGAAAACAGCATTAAAAATTACAAATGTCAAAATTACTTTGAAGACAAGTTATATAAGAAGATATATCGTATGATTTGATTTTTTAATTTCTGTATATAAACAAACATGTGAATATGATTTATAGATATACATATATATTATAATATATACATGTATATATTGTTTTTTCCTTTCTATGTTTATATACACATGTACATACACAATGTCTGAGACCAGACCTATAGAATTTATAATCATTTGATGCCTAGGAATTGTATTGGAGTTGTCATTGCCTCATCTTCATTAGAGTATTGATAGATTTCATCTAAATTACCTGCTTGTAATGTAAGGTACATATTGACTCTGGTGTGATTGTCTTGTTCAAATCATAAAGCTACAGCAAATCAAAACAGCACAATCCCACAGGGAATATGGCAAGTTTAATTTTTAAATATGAAATAAGGACACAGGAGGCAAGCCTTATACTGAATATGAATGAGGCTGAAAATTTTTTCCAGTTTATGGTTAGTGAAAACCTTAGCTTGATCTTCACATTGTGGAAAGTGGTGGTGATGCTGTGAGCACGTCCAGGGGTTGGAAAGGAAGCTGCCAACATATGAATAAGTGGAAGCAGGAAGAGAGAAAAACAGTCCTGATGAAAAGACCACAGGGCAGATTCACGCATAAATGGGTTTTCCTTGTACTCAGGGTAGCATTTGCCTTCTTGCTTCTGACCTTCCTCTGAAGCCTCCATATTGTTTCAAAAAGTTTACTTTGTGCTCACTTTTAGGTGCACAAAGATCACACACACACACACACACACACACACACACACATACAGAGAGAGAGAGAGAGAGAGGATAGTCTTGGCCTCATAGCAATCACCTATGAAGGACAATTCTCCCCATAAGAGATGATTTTGCAAGAGTCAACTCCATCAGAAGAAACAGGAGCAATTATCTCTTATAGAAGACTTGATTTTTGTTTGTTTATTTGCTTTATTTTGTTTTGTTTTTTTGTTTGTTGTCAAAAGAGCTTAGCATACACTAATCACTAATATTTTTTTTTCTGTCAAGATCTATCAACCTGGCAGTTAGAAATTTCTCCCAGAGTATAGCAAACCAATTGCTAAGACTCCTTGGACCATAGTGATTCATTCAGTGAGAAGGAAGTTATCCAGTTAGCTCCTTTCTACACACACACACACACACACACACACAGAGAGAGAGAGAGAGAGAGAGAGAGAGAGAGAGAGAGACAGAGACAGAGACAGAGACAGAGACAGAGACAGAGACAGAGAGACAGAGAGACAGAGACAGAGAGAGAGAGAGAGGGAGAGAGAGAGAGAGGGAGAGGGAGAGAGAGAATACAGTAAAAAGGCAAATGCAGAAAACAGACAGGCATCATGATGTGTGGTAGTAATTCTAGTCCTATGGAGGCTTGAGGTGGAAGACAGTCTGGGCTACATGGAAGGACTCTGTGTTGTAGAAAAGGAAATCAAAAAGAAATAAAGTGAAGAACAGAGAACAAAGAGAAATACACAAACCAACCAACCAAAGCAAACAACCAGGACTCATACAACATTTCTTTTATTTTACTGTGCTTTTTCAGTTAGGGGCCTTTCAAACTGCAAAGGATAATTTAGCAGGAGTGAAACTGTAAATAATTAATTGATTTGATTCCCTCTTTTTCTCGGAGACAAAACAATTGTGTTAGCGTTCTGTGAGTAAATTTGGAAACATGTACTAAACTGTCTAGTCTGTACCGGGCCTTTGGATTTATATGGGCCTGATTTCCTGCCCAGAAGCCTATGCTCTCACTTCCCTTTCAGCAATACTGAACAGGAAATTATTTTCTGGGTATTTGTCTAAAGTTCCCCCCAATATTGTCAAATATAATTAATTAAAGTGCTTTGTCTGGTTGCCTACACAGAGTTCTAAGGCAGATATTATTAGAAATGCATTCGTAGGATACACTGACCACATTTCCACTATCTACCTAAAATTGTTATGGACAGATAGGCCCCTCTGCTCACTTCATGTTGCTCCTGTATGTGACTCGAGTTTGGAGGCGCAAAAGCCCTGGCATCTAGTGTTCCAACAAATAGGCTGTTACCCAGTACAGCATTCAAATAATGGTGAAAAGTTGGAGGAAGAGGACTTAAACAAGGTAGCCACAGTGGAAGGTACAAATAAAGAGCTCCAGTTACCACCAAGTCCATATTTGGGCACTGGCAGGAACTTTAGGTTTAAAAGGGAGGAAGAATTGGGGGTAGAAAGCAAGCAGTCTTGGTCAAAGTATGGTCTGGTTGATCATTATCTCAGTTCTGGTTTTGCAAGATGGTTCAAAGAGGCCCTTAATGCCCAAGGAAGCAGCCTAGTTTCCATGAAATAATTATCCAGCTTCTAAGTGCAGTCTCACCATCACAGCTGCATTCATTTGAGAGATGGTTTGTCTTGTGAGATTCTCCATTGCTTAGGGTCCTTTTGTCCCTTATTATAAGACTGTTTGTTTATCCTGAAATCAAAGGGCACCATAGGTTTATGACTATGACAACATCTTTAGGTATCTCTTTAGGTATCTTAAGGGTCTGGAACAGGACACTGTAAAAGCTGACAATAAGGTGATAGAAAATGAGAGCAGGCATCCCTGGCTTTTAGTCACCTTATGGGCCCAAACGCTTTCGAAGCAAAAGCAGTCCCTAAGTGCCTTCCATGTTGACAATCACACCAGGATTTTTCACATTCTTTCTCTGCTTAGATCCTCACCAAGTCCTGTGAAGCACTTGAGACAAGAAGAGGTTCCACCTGATTCACCCACAGCTAGATAACTAGTTTAAAGAGAAGTTTGGTATCAGTATTACATGTAACATTTAAGACCATTTAAAAACAGTATTATATGTTTAGAAGCTATATGTATAATGAAAAAAAACACTAGTGGGAAGCTGGGACACTAAATGCAGTTCAGGGACAAAGGGAAAAAATCTATAGGTATAAAGTAAAGTCTGCAGAGCAGGAGAGATGGCTCAGCAGTTAAGAGAACTAACTGTTCTTCCAGAGGTCCTGAGTTCAATTCCAAGCATCAACATGATGGCTCACAGACATCTGTAATGAGATCTGACACCCTCTTCTGATGTGTATGAAGACAGCTACAGGATACTCATATGCATAAAATAAATAAATAACTTGGAATAAAGCCATCTTGAATAAATCCCTTTCTACTCCTCAAATTACTCCGGTTTTTAATTGGTATAATAATAACTCAGCCTGTCGAGTCTGCTGCTCTTGGCAAATTATATAGACAACATACACTTCATGTGCTACATAGCCAAGGAATACTTCTCTGGGTACCAGTAAATATCCACCAAACAATGAACTAATAAATGCTCATGGTGTAGGAAGCCATTTCATAAGCACATCACCACTACAAGATGGCATTTGGCTTGCCGTTAGTATC
>NC_045030.1:146949316-146950580 GCF_008632895.1 Mastomys coucha | reverse complement strand
AAAAAAAAAAAAAAAAGGTGTGCACCACCACCGCCGGGCTAGCAATACTTTCAAGTTATACAAAGTCCTTGCTGTATTCTCAGAACTTAAGTAACTAAAGTGGTTGACTCCTTCCCACTTTCCTTTGTATAGATTCTTTTACAGCTAGCCAATCATGGAAGACAGTGTGGTCAGACCCCAGCCAATGGGGGGAAAACAGTCAAGATCTACATTAGAATAAAATACAAACAAAATTCCTGTCTTGGTGTTTGTTCTCCTTCTGTGAGTAGCATACCTTTCTGGTCATAAACAAAGTTTTACCTTGTAGAGATATTTTATTTGGAATGGCAGTCTTTTTTGTTGGGACCCCAAACTTATTTTTAAAAGGCAATACCCTAATTTCTTTTCTTGCGTCCATACTTTCTCCACTGTACCATTTACACAAGAGGAGAGACATA
This sequence comes from Mastomys coucha, assembly GCF_008632895.1. Taxonomy (NCBI): domain Eukaryota; kingdom Metazoa; phylum Chordata; class Mammalia; order Rodentia; family Muridae; genus Mastomys; species Mastomys coucha. The sequence continues at coordinate 146,950,143 of NC_045030.1, read as the reverse complement.
CTTTCAAAATGTTTAATTCAGTTCTCTGATCAAAATATTCCATGGCATAGATGGGGGAAACAACAACCAATCTCCCCTTCAATGAAGGATTTACTATTTCACTACACCTTTGATGCCTATTAGACACTGCCTCAGCTACGAAGAACAACATGGCCCAAAGTCATATTTTATCCAATAGCTGGTTGTGTAGAATTTAAACGTATGTGAGTCTTTCCACTTTGAAGGACCATTCTAAGTCAAGAGCTTCCTGTGGCTGCTGCTGTCAATGAGTCTTTTTATAGCTTGACTTCCTGCGTAATTCTGACTCACATTTCCTGTGCAGGTGAAGGTGTTCTTAATGACATTTCAGAAGGGTTAACTTTGTTTCATGGTCTGTTTCTTGGGGGTTCTAACCTGACAGTATTCCAGCTTTATGCAGTGCAAATACCAATGTCCCTACAATATTTTATGGAACATTATAGATTTGGAACCCTTAATTTTTCATTGCCTTCTGTGTCACTGTCTCTTGCCCTACAGCTTCAGCTCAACCAGCTTCCTTATTTATCACTGAAGATGCCAAAGCCCTATCTATATAATTCCCTTTGTTTAGTTCCCTTTACCTGGAAAGTTCTTTTTCTATATATACATTTTCTAACTCTATAATTTCCTTATTTTTTTCTGCTAAATTATTACATTCCTTGTTAACTAATCTCCCAGTTTACTATTGCTACCCATGAGTCCCCTCCTTTTATACCTAGGTCTAATTTACAGTTTTTCAAAAGTTAGAGGGTTTTTTGTTTTTTGTTTTTTTTAATATATATTTTTTTAGATTTATATATTATTATAAA
>NC_045030.1:146945166-146949167 GCF_008632895.1 Mastomys coucha | reverse complement strand
TTATACCTCTTAATATAGTTACTGTCATCTTCGCTTTGGTTGTAAATATCATGAGAACATATATCATCGACTTTGTGATTCATAATACATACTGAGTGTCTTGTTACAGGGCCTGATAGAAAACAAATGTTAATCAAGTGTGCTGCACAATTGAATGAAGTAGATCCAACAGGAGGACAAAGTAAGTGAAATGGCAAGAGAGGAAAAAGAGCAAGTTATGGGAAAACCACAGATATTTTTTTATCTTCTTTATGATTTGGCCTTTTCTACTTATTTATGCAAGTATTAAAAAGGGATAATTAGAGTATTATTGCCAAGAGACATAAGTTCATGTCCAACACTCTTACTATATAACTCTGGTTTGCCTGTCTGTGAAATGAGGTAGTAAAAATGTTGCTCCAATATCCTCTGAAGATTGAGATGCCATACGTGGCATTTGACATTTGCTTATTTGTCATCTAAAACCCTTATAAGAGAGAAATGATATGATAGATGACTTGTAGTGTATGCTTCAAAATATAGCCAGAGACATGTGTGTTATGATATCCATGGGCAAGTTTTAATACATAGATATGGGCTATATAGATTTCAAGTAAGGAAGGAAATCTGTCCCATTTCCTATTAATTATTTACTTCTAGTCCCTTCATTTCATCTCTAAGGTCAGGATAACAACTGAATAACACAATAATATTGTCTTTAATGTTCTGTTACTTTAATAAAACAAATGCCTAAAAACAACAGTTAGTTGTAGAAAAGAGGATAATTGTAGGCTGTTACTGAATTAATATCTATGTATAAACAACTTTAATAATCCCAGATTTTCAGCTTATTTCTCAGTACAGAACAGTGGTTCTCAACCTGTGTGGCACAAGCCCCACAGGGGCCACATAGCTGTACTTCTATTATGATTCATAACAGTAGCAAAATTACAGATATGAAGTAGCAATGGAGATAATTTTATGGGTAGAGGGTCACCACAATATGAGGAACAATTAAAAGGTTGCAGCATTAGGAAGGGGAGAACCACTAGGCTAGAAGATTTCTCTTAAACTATTACATGGATTAACTTCTTATCATTCAGCTAGTTGCTCAAATACCCTCTCAGACCTTCTTCTGACAATCCCTATTGGAATTAGTACCCTTATTTTAGCTAATACCTATTTCTTTATCCAATTATAACTCTCTAAAATTATATAGGTTGTCTATATCTTTTTTCACTTTACCTTGTAAGAATCAAAGCTCCTTGAAAGTATAAACAGTATTCTATGAAAATTGGCCAGATCCATAAAAATTTAGCTGAATTGAAAAGGTGACCAAATCTACAAAAGAAGGTAGTATCTTGACTTCCTCATCACCCAAGAATGTTACCAAGTTTAATGAGTTCTAGAAATAACATCTCAGTCCTTAGTAGAGAAGAAAAAAAGCCATATACATTCAAAGAATTATTTCAATAATTATTTTAACATTTCAGTAGTAGGATTTCTTGAACTTTAGTCACTAATTAAATGCCACTTGGATCATTGGTAAATATAAAAGGTTAGACAAAGGGATATGAGCTCTACCCTCCTGACAACTTAAAATTTATCTTTATTGAGAATCTTACGTTAATAATACTTTTATTTAAAAATTGTTTTGTTATGTGCTGATATTATAATATAATTAAATCACTCTCCCTTTCCTTTCCTCCTTCCAGACCCTCCTAAAACCCTTGTTTTCTTTCTCATTCATCTTTCGTAAAAGTAACTTTTATTTTCCAAAAGTAATTGTCCTCTCAGAGACTTACTTCTGAATAAGTTTACTCTTTCTAGCTCTTTCTGAACTCTGGCTGGGTGGTCAATTCAGTTATTCTGGCTCAAAGTCCTCTCCACACTGATTGGTTTCGGCCTCTGATTGAATTACTCTGCTTGGCTTCATACTAACTTGGCAATATGTTCTAGTCTTCCAGCTCCTTCTCATTCTCTGGCTTGTTCTGTCTTCACCTGCAACCTGTCTCTGTAAAACTATCCCAGTAAAACAACTGCCTCTCTCTCTCTCTCTCTCTCTCTCTCTCTCTCTCTCTTTTTTGCTCTCTTTCCTGTCAGAGACTTGGACATATCCTATCTCTGACTCATTCTGTCAAATCTTTCTCATCACTTTGTCTGCTCCTCAATTAGACATCACTTCCAAATGTGGGTGCTTCCTCTACAAACTAAATTTACCTTTATTGTTTTGGATTAAAGGTGTATACTAAGGGTGTATGTGTGTATTCCAGCCAGAGTGATTAAAGCTGTGTGGTGTGTCTTCACTCCAGGTGGATCACACAGACCTAGTAGGTCTTTGGATGTGATCCTCTTGCCAGAGCAGCCATATTGTTGGATTAAAATTCCTCTACAATCTTTCTAATTAATTGTTGATGAACACACACACACACACACACACACACACACAAATACAGTCTGAATTAGTCTATATGATGTTACTTGTAATGTCTTCTTGGTTAACTGTTTTTTTGATTGGAATAAAGTGTCTTTCTTAAACTCTTCTGATTAGTTTTAGTCTGAAGTCTATTGAGTCAAATATTAGTATAGCAACATATGCTTGCTTCCTGGTCCCATTTGATTGGACTTCCGTTCATCCATTTACTCTAAGGTAGTGCCTATCTTTTAGGCTAAGATGTGTTTGTTGTACAAAACAGATAGATGGATTTTGCTTCTTGATTCAGTTAGCCAGCCTGTGTTTTTTGATTGTGAAATTCAAGTTATTAATATTTAGATTCATTATTGAAATATGTGTGTTAATTGCAGCCATTATGTTGTTGAATTTTAGTTACTTTTTTTGTTCTGACTGGTATTTAGTGTTTTAGTAATTATGACTTTCTATTTTTTTCCTACAATCTCTTGAATTAGCACATTTTTCTCTTTAACACGAAACATTGATCTATGTATTTTCTTTCATTTTGGTTTGTGGGATATGATTTTTATTGTGGAAAGTATTTCTTACTCTTTCGACTACTGCAGATAGTTTTGCTTGGTATATTGGTCTAAGTTTGTCTTTATGGTCTTTTAGGACTTGAAATGCATTGCTCCAGACTCTTCTGGCTTTCAACATTTCCATTGAGAAATCATCTGTTACTCTGAGGAGTTTTCCCTTATGTGTGACTTGTGTTTTTTGTTTTTTGTTTTTTCCCTTGCAGCTTTCAATACACTTTCTTTGTTCTGCATATTTATGTTGGGTGCTGCACCAGGCAAATAAAGGGGGTGGGAGGGTAACTTGCTTCCTACCAGAGCTCAAGAGACTGGTATGGGACCCTACTGAACTAGGATGGGCTTGGGGCCATGTTAGGCCGCAGAATCCTACTTGGGGGAAGGGGAAGGGAAGGCGCAGTCTCCACTCAGGTCACTGGGTACCCAGGAGAGTTGGAGCTCAGAGAGCAGTCCCTTAGGGTTCTCAGTCTCAGACATCCCTGATGCTGCTGGATATAACTTATGAGATGAGAATGAAGTGGGAGCCCTGCGGGCATCTCTGTCAGCCCTGGGGGCTGAAGGGAGAAAGGGGTGAGGATGGGAAGGGGGCACCTGATGGTTCTCAAGCGAGCATGGGGCAAGAGTCCAGCTGGAAACGCTGGAAGACTTTCCTGCAGGAGATTAGACACAGCTCTTTAGGGGAAGGCCTAATCCATTGCTCCAGCATGGCGAGTCTAGATGAAATGAGGCAGTCCATACTTTTTAGGCCTTATTTTAGAAGGGGGGGGGAAGAGAGGGAGGGAGAGGGAGAGAGAGAGGGGGAGAAGGACAGGGAGAGAGGAGGAGAGAGAGGGAGAGGGAGACTAGAAAAGTAGAGACTGGCCATGGCCATGCGGAAAGAAGGGAGAAAGGAAGAGGAGAAGGAGTGCAAGAGGTGAGAGCAATTGACAAATACCGAATGGCTGAGAAGCACCTAAAGAAATGTTCAATATCCTTAGTCATCAGGGACATGCAAATCAAAACAACCCTGAGATTCCACCTCACACCAGTCAGAATGG
>NC_045030.1:146940332-146943805 GCF_008632895.1 Mastomys coucha | reverse complement strand
TTTTTTCTTTTCTTTTCTTTTCTTTTTTTGGGAGGGGGAACCTGGGAAAGGAGATATTGTATAACATGTAAATAAAGAAAACATCTAATAAAAAAAAGAAGTTAAGAGTAAGAGTGAGAGGAGGGGTCAAGCAGTTCCTTTTATAGTGGGTTGTGTTACCTTTCTGTTCCCAGGGTTGTGGTTAGGTGACTGTGGGGGTGGAATCCAGCTGGAATACTGGGAGCTTGGGGCATTGTTTAGCCAGAGGATAATGGATTGAGTGCCTTGGTGTCAGCAGCCTAATGTCTTGGGGTGTAGCTTTACTGTTCTGTCCCTTGTAGAATTTTCTACTGGGTCTCCGGAGTAAGCCTCACTCAACCAGAAAACAGACTGCCTTTCACTCATGTTCCAGCATACTTAGTCTTTTAACTACAATATGCCATAGGGATTTCCTTTCCTGATATTGTCTATTTGATCTTGTCTACTGTGTGCTTCTTGTATCTGTATGGGTGTCTCCATCCTAAGTTTGGAGATATTTTCTTCTATGATCTTGTTGAAAATCTTATCTATGACATTGACCTATGACATTCTTCTCCCTTGTTGATGGCTTTTTTTTTTTAATCATATTCCTTGCTTATTTGGTCTAGATCTTCTACTTTATCATCAAATCCTGATATTCTATTTGCTTGATTAATTCTGCCATTTGAAAGCCATTTCCTTTGAGTTTTCTAGTAGGGCTATTGGGTTTTTCAATTGTCTTCTATTTCCTAATTGAAAACCATTTTCAAATCCTGGGCTGTCTTTGTCATTTCCATCAGCCTTATGTTTGTATTTCCTTGGATATCACTCAGGCATTTGTTTAATTTTAATTCTTTCTCTGTAATTTCATTGAGTTCTTACTTTGTATCTCCTTAAAGTCCTTGAATTCCTTGATGAATTTTATGATTAGTCTTTTAAATCTGTGCCATGGGGTTCATCCAGGTAATTATCATTAGAAAATATTTCTACAGAACTGGTTGTTGGGGGGGGGGGTTAGGACTTGCTGGCTTGTTCTTTTCTATTTGTATTTTTGAAATAAGATTTTGTTGTGTGGTTTTGTTAGTTCTGTGTCTGATATAGACATAGCAGGTTAGGAAAAAGGAGAAAATATGTAAAAATGTTAGGCCTAGGCGTTGAATATATCTTAGGTGGAATAAAGTCAAGTGAACACAAGGAATGAGTTTGGTATACAGGGTGTGTTTCCCAAGCCTGAAGATTGGGAGCTATATCTAAATGGTTGGGCAGGGTCTATGGAGTAGAGAATCAGGCAGACTTACTGGGCTAGACCCTGAAGAAGGATGTGCAGGATCTATTTGGGTGAATATGCTAGATGTGGCATAGGAGGAGTTTGTTTGTTGGAAACAGGCAAGACTGGTCCTAGAGGAAGCCTAGAGGTTGGTTGTAACCCAGAGAGGGGTGACCAGACAAGGCTGGGGATTGGGACATGGGCTAGATTGGTGATTAAAGAACATGTGGGGAGTGGGGAGCCCGGCAACCAGGGTAGACCCCTGAAAAGGACCAATTTCATTCTTAATAGAATAAGACTGTTGGTCCTAATATGAATATGAGGGAATGGGCTTAGAAAGAGTTAAGGAATTAACCTAATGTCACAAAAATAGTGGAACCTAACTTTAATTAATATCCAGTAATCTTACCCTATTATTAATTTCTTCAATGCTCTCTTGGAGAGTATATGACCCTTGAGTCTGTGCTTCTTAGATCAAATACACCATTTCCATTGTAAAAATAAGACTGCCTGAAAAACAGATGATAAAATAAAACTTCGTTGATGGTTAGTAGTTACCATAAATCTCAGCTAAAAGGGGTATGAATCAGTTGGAAATTTGTAAGATTAGAAAACTAAGGTTAAATGGAACAATGGCAAAGAGATTGGAAACCATAATAAGGATATATTATGTGGAAAAACAAATTGGTTTTCAATCAATCAATAAGTAAATCAAACTAGAGACAAGGAAAGCTTAATTTCCCAAACTACTGTTTACTGATCATCATTGATGATAAGAACCAGAACCACATTGTGTGTTTACTATAACTACTTTAAGTGTGCCCTCAAGAAGTTTTGATTTACTAGGTCTAAAGTGGAAAGCAGCAATTTATGATTAATTACCATCCCAAAATAAAATTCATCAAAGGATGACTCTGATATCCTTCAGTTACTACCTATGTCCACGATTTTCAATGTGGAATCTCAGCATTAGTCCCTGGTAGAAATTTGTGATAAATTTACATCTCGGCTCTTACTCTAGGCTTGTATCAGAAAATATACTAGAACATGTGGTTAATTAAAATCATTCCTTCTCATTTCCTAACAGTCCTTGTTTTATTATAGAGTTCATTTAGTTTGTGTTTGTATGTATTATGTAGACATATGCTTGCTTTGGTGTTGTGTGGAGGACAGAGGACCTCAATGGTCAGTACTCACCTCCTTGTTTGCAACAAAGTCTCTTATTGTCCAGGCACTGTATATGCCAACTACATGTCCCATGAATTTCCAAAGATTCTCAAGTCTCTGCATCATGTGTCACTATAGGAACACTGGGATTATAGAATGTGTTATTGAGTCTAGCTCTGTGTGGCTTCCGGCTTTCAAAGTAAGGTCCTCACACTTGCACAGCAAGTGCTTCACACATTAAGTCCTCTCCCTGGCCCTAAATCTGTTTAAAATATATGTCTCATTACCTGCAGTGAAGTTCTTTTAGAAAATGTAAATCAAGTATATTAGCATAAATGTGTACATAGAATAGTTATAAGTGCATGTTTTAATAGAAAAATTGGAATTTTCATTTCATTTTAGGTCATTGATATTACCTGGGAAGGTTAGTCTTTTTAGTTTTGATTTAACATCTCTTAGCATAAATATATTGTCTGTCTAAGATTATTTTCCTGTTGCCATGATAAAATATTCTGATAAAAGCAACTCTTATTTTGGCTCATAGTTCCTGGTTTCAATCCCTCATGACAGGGAAATCACAATGATATGATAGGAGCCTAAAGAAGTGGGTCTTATTGCATTCAGAGTGAATGCTAATGCTCTCTTTCTCCAGTTTGAAGAGTCTTTGCACCCCACTACCCAGGCAACAGTATTATTTCTAGTGGGAAGGTCTTTCCGACTCAATTGATGCAATAAAAACCAACTGTTTTATATACCATGGGGTAGTAGAGGATAGTCTGATCTCAATGACCCACCATTGAAATTTTCTCCTTTTTATTAGCTATTTTTAATTACCTTACAAAGCAATGGGTTTCTATGGATAATCTCACCCATAACTTATTTCTGTTGATCCTCCTCTTCTTTCCCTTCCTTTTACTCCTGGTCCACACCTGCTCCTCCTTCCAACATCAATAGCCCATTTCTACAATGACACATGCATTCTAACCCATTCATTTTTATTTTTTTCTTCTGGAATTGTCCTATGTTTTTCTCCAGAAGTTTT
>NC_045030.1:146925687-146940023 GCF_008632895.1 Mastomys coucha | reverse complement strand
ACTCAGAAATCCACCTGCCTCTGCCTCCCAAGTGCTGGGATTAAAGGCATGCACCACCACAGCCTGGCGGCTATCTTCTTTCTAATGTATGTTTCTGCCATCTTTGTCAACAATCAGGTGGCTATAGCTGCATGGATTAGTTTTTTTTAAGCCCTTTCTTCTATTTTATTATTCTATCCATATGTTTATGTGTATGTTTGCAGCTACAGAGGCAAGTACTAGGATGTTGTACTTTAGGCATACTTTATTGGTCATTTTTACCAATCACTATTGCTGTAGATGAGCACCTACATAAGACTGTTAAATTGATTGTTGTTTTATATCTAACAACTTTTATAATACTCATTTTTATTGTTATAATAGTTTATAAATTTTAAGGAATATGACAAAAAAGATATTGTAGGTATTGAAGAGGGGTCTTTGGAAGGAGCAGTGGTACAAAAGGGAAACAAGAATGTAATTCAATTATATTTAATTGAAATAAGTTTTTAAATGTTAACAAATTCAGATAAATTGAAATCATGTAACTTTTCTCATCATAATGCAATAAAAGTTTTTTTTTTAAAAAAAAGAGAGTCAAAATTGTCTTGAGGTATCTTCAGAATGTTTAGGAATCATTTATTATCCATGTCTCTATCCTCCTGAACAGTAGATAGAATCTTTGGAATGTACAAACTTATTTGACCATTAGCCTCTAGGTATGCAAAAGCTAATAGTTAATTCCATTAGCATCTGAAACCTGTAGCACATGTCTCCAGAAATGCATTTGGTAAATACATTGATGAATTCTTACTGTTCTTTGACAGTAACCACTCCCAACATAGAACAGTCCATTCAGAAAACCTTGAATTCATGTTCCCAGGCTCAGAACTAAGTAGCTCTTACTCTCTTTCCAGTCTGGCATGTGTTTCATTTGAACAGTTTCATCCAACAAGAATCAGAAATTAGCACAATCATGGGCTGGAGAGATGGCTCAACAATTAAGTGCAATGAGTGAGGGAGGCCTCTCTTTTCATATCCTCTCAGTGTGTGAGGTTGCACAGTAAAGAAATTACTGACATGACTGCTCCATTATTAGGAAACATTTTTATTGTGAGGAGTCCAGAACAGAGAGAAAGGAAAGCAGACTGGACATGCTAATGCTGGGGGAGTAGGTGGGAGAACAGGAGAGAATACTGGAAATAGGAGAGAGAGAGAGAGAGAGAGAGAGAGAGAGAGAGAGAGAGAGAGAGAGAGAGAGAGAGAGAGAGAGAGAGAGAGAGACAGAGACAGAGACAGAGACAGAGACAGAGAGACAGAGACAGACAGAGAGAGACAGAGATAGAGACAGACAGAGAGACAGAGAGAAAGATAGAGAGAGACAGAGAAAGACAGAAAGACGGAGAAACAGAGACAAAGACAGACAGACAGATAAACTGAGCAAATGTGGGAATACTAGAGAACAGTGGATTATAAGGAGAGTGAGTAGCTGAAGTAACTCCTTTTGGAGTCATTGGTGCTGCTTTCACAAATTCCTGAGTAATGCTGGCTTTTATCTAACCTCCAGATTGAGCTATATATGATTCACCAAGCCAATGGGCCTGCCATTTGGGTTAGTGGGCAAGTGGAGTACCCTGCGAACCTGACACTATGTTCCAAATAGCTCTCTTCTCCAACATGAATAGAATAACTAATGTACACCCTGAACATACATATTACTGTACTTTCACAGAACTTTAGTTCTCAGTACTAAGAGTATAAATTCATATATAAAAAAGTATTTTATGTACTTCTTTCATATTTATTTATTTATTTGTGGGGAAATGCCTATCCAATTTATCTATTCATTTTTATCACTGAATTACTTGGTAACTGCTCCTTTCAAATGCCACATAAAACCTTGTCAGCTCTGTGACTGGAAAATATTTCCTCCCATTTAGTAGTGTTATTTTGTCTTGTTTACAATTTAATATGCATTAATTTGAATAAATGAAGAGCTCTTACAGATTTTGCATGCACTGTGCACACCATGCATTGATAAGGACTACTACCTTTTTTTCTACCCGGGCTGCCTCTCCTTTCTCTTGTAACCTCGAGTTCCCTGCAAACAGCCACATAACTGTTGAGGATCCCACATAGACTGATCAGTTCAAAATTTACGAGTGTGGGGAGTTGGAATGTTGTAGATAGAGAACATGGATTATTTTGAGGTATCTTTTATTACCAACATGTATATATAACCTAACAATCACTGTGATGTCTCTTTTAATTGCTTTCTGCTCCACCTTCATCTCTCCATCTCTAGTGGTAACGCTTCTATATTTATACAAGGTTGAGTTATAAGCTTCCATCTGTTTTAATTTTAATTTTTAAAATTTTTTTTGCTTTCAGTTTTTGAGTTCTGTGTCCACATGTGTGCATGCATATGTGTGCATATGTGCACATCAGTGCAGGTGCCTGTGGAGGCTAGGAGACAGTGTCAGTTTCTCTGAAGCTGGAGTTACAGATAGTTGGTGAGCCTCCTTATGTGGGTGCTAGGAATTGAACTCAGGTCCTCTGCAAGAACAGCACCCTACTCTGAACCAGAATCACCTCTCCAATCCTTTTGGTTCTATTTATGAATGAGGACACTCATAGTGTTTATCACTCCATATCTGGCCTCTTTCATTCAGCATATGTTCACTAGTTCCATGTATGTTGCCTAACGTTACAGAATTTCATTCTTTTTAAGGATGACTAATATTCTGTTGTATAAATACACCATTTAATCTTTATCCATTTATCTCCTCACTGAAGTACATCAAGGCTAGTTATGTCCTTTGGCTATTGTGACTAGTACAACAATTAACATGGATCTCAAAGTATCTTTTAGCTAGTAATACTTCATCTCATTTGGATATATACCCTGTGATGATTATTCTTGGTTGTCAACTTGCCTACATCTGGAATTAATTAAAACACAAAACAGGAGGACATACCTGTGAGAGATTTTTGTTTAATTAGAAGTAGGAAAATCCACATTTAAGCCAGATCTATGAAGTGGGAAGACCAACCTCTAATCTGGACAATGCCTTTTGCTGGAAGCCTATATAAGGACACGGAGGAAGAAAGAGTTTGCTCTTTGCCTGCTTGATCTTGCCTCGCTAGCAAGTCCATTTCTTCACGGCCATTAGAGTCTGCTTCTTTGGGATTCCTACTAAAGAGCAGATGAGACTTCCAGCCTCAAGGCCTGAGCAATCACTAGATTCTAGGACCTTCTGTTCACAGCCAGCCATTGTTGGATTAGCTGGACGATGAACTCAGTGATAAAATTGGCTGGCTCCGGATGGATATAAACAGTGAACTGGTATATCATATGGTACTTCAATTTTAAGTTATTTGATTTTAAATGATTGTTTTGAATTACAGATATACAAATTTACATTCCTACCAATAGTATGCAAGAATTCTCATTTCTCTGCATCTTGACAGAATATTTTTCTTATCTTTATAAAGATCTGATTGTCACATCAATGAAACAAAAATCTCATTATAGTTTTGAATTGTGTTTCCATAATGATCGGAGAGCTGGTGCATTGTTTCTGTTAGCTACTTGCATGTCTTCTTTAATGGAATTCTGTTTAATTCTTTTGTCCACTTTTCAACTGATTTGTTTCTATTTTTGTTCTTCTCTGTATCCTTTCATTTTGTTCTTCACTGTTCATCCTTTTAGATGCTACATTTGTTCTGGTTATCAGTAACTTCTTTGGTGTACACCATGCAGATGTTTTCTCCTCTTCAAAAGGATTCTTTCTCCTGTGGATTGTTTCCATTGCTGTGTAGAAGCTACTTAATTTCATGCAACCCTCTTTGTTTACTTTCTTTTTTAAATGTATTTATTGTTTTATTTGGAAAACTTCATACTGTGTTTACATCATTTTCACCTCATTCCCTCTAATTTCTCTCATGTCCCCCAACTCCCTCTCAGGTTCGTAATCATACATATATATGTGTGTATGTTTGTGTGTGTGTGTGTGTGTGTGTGTGTGTGTGTGTGTGTGTGTGTGTGTGTGTGATTAGACAGGGCTAATGCTGGGAAAGCAGGAGGGAGAAGAGGAGAGAATAGTAGAGATAGCATAGTAAGAGAGAGAGAGAGACAGAGAGAGACAGAGAGACAATTATGCTTATTTTCTATAAGATATATATTTTATTTTCTATAATATATATGTGTGTGTGTATACACACACGTACACACACATATATATATATACATGTATATATATATATGTATATATATATTCTGTACCTTGGATTCTATATAAAATATTATTGCCTATAGCAATGTTTAAAGTATTTCCTATATCTTTGCTTCTAAACATTTCATTGTTCCAAGTTTAGCTCTTTGGTGAACTTTAAGTTGATTTTAGTATTATTCTTCCTATATTTAAATTTTCTAACATTGTTCATTGAAGATACTATTTCCTTTATGTTCTGCACTTAACACTTTTTCAGAAAACAATTGGCTGTGAGTATGGATTTATTCCTGGGTTATCTATTATGTTCCATTGGTCTACATGTCTGTTTTTATGCTGTGTCATGTTGGCTTAGTAACTATATTTTTATAGTAGATTTTGTAGTCACATATGATGCCTCAAGCTTCATCTGTAGGTTTGTTTTCATGGGGTTTGAGGGAGGATGTTCTTATTGTTTTTTGTTTTTGTTTGCTTTGGATTTTTGTCCCCTCAGGATTTTGTTAACTATTGTGAGTCATCTATAGTTTCACAGGAATAATAGGATTATTTTTCACTTTCTGAATAGCAAATCACTGTACTTTTGCCAGAAATTACATTGAATATGTATAACTGTGCAGTATGTCATTTAGATAATAGTGGTGTTTCCCATCCCTGACCACATAATTACTTTTATGTATGTTTATTTTTCATAGTTTATCTTATCAATGTTTTATACTGTTTGTTTTATTGGAGATTCTTCACTTCTCAACACTTAAATAAATAGTACTGAACATTAAACTCAGGATCTCATGCATGTGAAGCACTCTACCTTTGATCTATATCCTGAAGCCTTATTATTAAATAATTTGTTAAAAGAATTAATTATGAAAAGGATTTCTTTTAAATTTTATTTATTAATTTTCATTTAATTTAATAAATTTATTCATTTTCAATTTAATTATTTAATATATTTTAAATTTATTGTGAAAAGAAATAATTTGAATAATTGCTTTTTAAAAATATTTATTTATTTATTTTACATCCTGATCATAACTTCCCCTCCCTCCTCTTCTCCCAGTCTTTCACCTTACCTCCCCACCATCCTTCTGTCCTCCCTTTCTTCTCAGAGAAAGGAAGACTTCCTATGGATATCAACCCACCTTATCATATCAAGTTCAGTGGGAGTAGTTGCATCTTCTCCTATTGTGGCTAGGCAAGGCGAAAGGGATCTAAAAGGTGCCTAACATAACTGTCATCTGAGAAGCTTCACCCAGTAACTTGGTGGAAAAATATGCAAGAAACGCACAGCGAGGCATTAGGCAGAGCTTGGGGAATTTTAAAGAAGATGGGAACAAAGGATTGAAAGAGCCAGAGAGGTCAAATACAACACAAGAAAACCTATAGAATCAATTAACCTGAGCCCATAAGGGCCTGCAGAGACCAAACCACCAAACAGCATATATGGGAGAGTCCTAGGCCCTTGGAACATATGTAACAAATTTGAAGCTTGGTCTTCATTGGGATTCTTAACAAGAGGAGCAGAAGCTGTAATTTTCTTCAGGAAATTCATTTGTGCTAAGAAATGTATGCTGATTTTGTATTCTGCTACTTAATTTGTATAAAATTTCTTACAATTTTATGGCATATTTACATTTGCCTATAGACAGACACAAGTCATCTGCAAACATGGATAATTCACCATAATCGTTCTCATTTATTTGATGTCTAAATCACTTTCGGCATATATGTGTTATATTAAATGAAAGTAGTAGACATTGAAAAATTGGTCCTGTTTGCGATTAGAGAATAAACTCTACTTTCTTCAGCACGATAGTGACTGTGGTTTGTTACTTTGAAGTATGTTCCTCCTGTACTTAATTTTTTTGATACTTTTTAAAAATCATAAGGGCTTTTGAAACTAATCAGTGCTTTTTCTATACTTATTAAAGCAAACATGTTTTTATCCTTCATTCTGTTGGATATGCTGGATCACATTTACTCATTTGCATGTGTTGTCCATTCTAACATCTTTGGAGCAATCATGCCTGATAATGTTATCTTCTGTTTCTTTGTGTGTTTATGTGTGTATGTGTATATTCTTAGCTTATGTTTGCAAGTTTATTGAATTGTTTTAAATCTATGTTTATCAGCTTGGATGATCTATCTATTGTAGGAAATTAATAGTTTACATCCATACCATAGTAGTTGCTTTTATCTAAGTGCAGACAGTCCTTCACATTTCTGATTTCTAGTTGTATGATGTATCTTTTTCCACATATAATTTTTCAATAAATTTAGCTTCTTGTAGTAAAGTAAGATTTTGGTCTTAGTTTTTAGATATATTCAGCCAAATCTAGGTTTTGGATTTGTTAGTCTGATCTTTGGGCCATTGTTTATTATTCATAAATATGAACTTCTTTTCATTATTTTGGGTTACTCTGGTTGCTTTGTGTAATGTTTTCCTTTACATCTGTTTTAATATTCCCTTCTGAGATTGTAAAGTTCTTTGACATACTTCGTTTAATTTCTTTCCCATTTTTCTTCTCCACATCTCTTTGCTTGATGAGTTCTTGGTATTCACATGTGTTAAAGATGGTACTTACCCTTCAATTTGTACTATAGAAATCCCTTAGAGAGGACTGATGTAGTAGTGAAAATTCCCATTTTAAATATTTTTATGAAGGAGTTTATTTTGAAGATACCTTAGTTTGTTTCCTATTCTTGTGATAAAACTCTGATCAAATGTATCTTGGGGAAAAAAGGACTTATTTCATTTAACAACTCTCAGGTTGGACACTATCACTGAGAAAAGTCCAAACAGGAACTCAAGCAGGGAAGGAACCTGGAGTCAGGAGCTGATTCAGAGGCCATGGAGGGACACTGCTTACTGGCTTGCTCATCATGTTTTGCTCATCCAGTTTTCTTACAGTGCCCAAGACCACCAGCCCAGAGATGACACCACCCACAATGGCTTAGGCCTTCCCACATCAATCATTAATCAAGAACATTTGTGTAGAGGCCACAGATTTGTGTATAGACCAATCTGATCAAGGCATTTTCTTGATTGTGGCTCCTTCTTCCCAGATGACCCTAGCTTTGTGTCAAGTTGACAAATTCAAACAAATAAACAACAATCAAAATGAAACAAACAGGACAGGAGGGTTCTTTGGCTGGTTATAGTATTCATGGTTGATAATTTTTCTTTTAGTAGTTTGAATCTATTCATTTTCTTCTGTCTTAAAAAGTTTGTGCTAAATACAACCTTTGTGTCTGATAAGCCTTCCATTATGTAGGACCTAGTATTTTTCTTTGCTTCTTTTTAAAAGATTATCTCTTTGTTTTTGTTGTTGTCATTGTTAATATTTTGACTCTAATGTGTCAGGATGATGTGATAGGACAAGTGCCGAGGTTTACCATTGTATATTCTTGCTGAAGCCAATCCAGATTTAATTAGTATCTGATCTTGATGGAGAGTACCATGGAAAACTACCCAGCTCTATTCCAGTAAACCAAAGGTCAGAATGTCCTAGGTAACTTATCTTAGCCTTTGTTTAAATGGCTTGTTTGTGGAGAACCTCCTCTAACAGTTCATCTTAGCTGTCCATTGTGTGGAAGCCCACTCCAGCTGACTAACAGCTTATCTTAGCTTCTATTTAAACTGCTTACTTCAAACTGCTTACTCAGAAAAGCTGCCGAGCCCTGGAGGTGCCAAGACACATGCTAGGATGAGGTCTCTGCCTTTAAAAAAAAATCTCATGTTCTGAGCATTCACGGTGTGGTCCCAGACCGTTGGCATAAAGACTTTCAGTTGGAGATATACTATGTCCGAGTGGTCATCTCTGGTGAGCAACTGGTAACAATGAAGGTGTAATTCTGTTTGATATGTTAATTCTTTTGGCTCTTTTCATCAGGAGGTAGGTATCATTAAATACTTAGATTTTTAAGACATTTTTTTCCATAAAATAGGCTTTTATTGCTTTTCCCATGTGATTTTTCTTCTGAAATGACCACAGCTCATATAATTTCTCCCCTCACTGCCAAGCAAGTTATAGTGGCTTTTTTTATCCTTTTAATCCCCCACATACTTCTTAACTCTGTTAGTTCATTAGGCTTGTCTTCAAGTATAGAAACTTTCCCCACAACTTAATATGTTTTAGAAGCTCTCTATTGTAGGTTTCAGTTCATATACTAGAAATTGTAGTCAATATTTTTATTGGTTTCTTCTTGTGATTTCCATCTCTTTTGTGTATTTCACATTCATATCCTTCATTGATCTCATTTATTTGCATTGTTTAGCTAAATTATCTTACATCTCACTGAGTTTCTTTGGGATCAATATTTGAAATGCTTTCCTGGGCATCTCATAGTTTATTTCAAACTGGGGTCTAGTTGAAAGATTAGCATTTCCCTTCGGAGGTTTCATATTTTCATTTGTATTTCTTTATATGTATATATACATATATATTCTTTATTTACACTTCAAATGTTTTTCCCTTTCCAGGTATCCCCTTTGGAAACCCCCTATTCCATTCCCCCTCCCCCTTACTTGGTGAGGATGCTCCCCCAACCACCTACTCCCATCCTCCCTCCCTGGTATTCCCATACACTGGGGCATTGAACACCCTCAGGCCTGAGGGCCTCTCCTCCCATTGATGTCCAACAAGACCATCTTCTGTCCCATAGTTCAGTGTATCAGTATCTGGTGTGATGGTGTGATATTAATTCCTTCTGTTTTTCTAGAACTGAACCTCAGTTTTGGCTGTTTTGTAGGAAGAACTCTCATATTGAGGGACCTGCCTCAGTTTGTTTTCCTAACAGGTTGGTGGAGGTTGTATGCAGGTAAGAGCTATGCAGGGCAACCAGAAAGCACATGTTGAATTAGACATTTATTGGTCCTCTTATAATGTGCTGTGGAATTTGGGTTCATTACATGTTGGGACCATGTGTGCCTTGGTTTCCATATAACCTCATACAATACTTGGGTAATGCCTGTCAGCAGATAGACATGGAAGTAGATTAATATCGGTCCAAAGTTTAACCTTCTCCTCCTGATTATGGGCAGTTATCCCTCCATACTATGCTATGTACATTTATCTCTTGAAGAAAAAATAAATTTGCCCAGTTATGGGTCCTTTCAGTGGCCACATATGTCCATTGGAAAGGTAGTGTTTGCTTGCAGTACAGGCTCAGAGCCTGCCTGACCCAGTAGCTGAAATATGTGCATCAGGTGAGAATATGCTCCTGATCCCTCACAGTAACAGACCTGGAGAAGCGGCATAGTCCAGCTTCATTGAGTTCTACAGGCTTAGATTAATGGGTGGCTGTGCCATGGAAGTACCAGAAGATTGAGACCCACGATAATGGGGATAAATGTACTAGCTTCCATCCGTGCTGCTATATCCAACATTGCTTTTTGATGACACAAGTAACAGAAATGATGGGCTCTTTGCATGCTTCCTGGGCCTTGTTAATGTTTTGTTTGTTTTTTAGTATACTCTTAGCTACTAAATGCCAAAATCATTTGGCACCACTTGCTTGGAACAGATGGTGGTTGGCCTTCATAATTACTGCCCACCATTTGCAAAGTGGTTTCATTATATAACGCTAACTCCTAAGGATCATATAGACTTAGCAAAGTATCTAAAACAACATGCAAGTTGTAGTGCACAGAAGGGGTGTAAGGAACAACATGGCATTTATATAGCTATCTAGCATGGGCCAAGATGCCTAATGATAAATATCTGGGGAACTGTGAGACAGGACAGGGTAGCCCACACTTGGTGTCTGGGGAACGCAAAGTAAGCAGTGATATAATCTGTTATATAACTATTTCTGGAAAATGACACATTTGTGTGATTTTTTTTAAAAAAAAAAAAATGCCACCTTCAGATCAGAAGTCTGAGCTGTTGCCATGACCAGCCTGCCTATATGTGTCTACCTGTAGACCTGTGCGCCCAACTCTGTGCAGCCTGTGTAGTGATCTGCATGCATGCCTATACCTGCTTGTGTGCTGCCCATGTGCGCTACCCTATGCCTGGGTGACTGCCAGCATCTACCTGCCTATAAGACTTAGTGACAGGGAATCTCGTGTCTCATATCTGTTTGTGGCTCCTTGCATTTTCTTTAGCTTCCTAGCCTCTTGTGACCCTCCTCCATTCCTGGAACTGGAGCTTGGAGTTCACACAAGTGGACCTAAAAGAAGGTGGGATAATAAATAAGTGGTGATAAGAAATAAATCTGCATAGGGTACAAGAATCAGGCACAGGAAGTTTTGTAGTTGGGTAAGACATAGATGATACCCAAAAAGGTAACTGAAATATCTCTCAACTGCCTGTGCCTATAAACATAAAGGTATCAGTTAAGAGTTAGATGCAGAAATCACCCTGTGTACAGGGTGTAAAAAGACACTTTCGGAAGCCACATAGTTATTAAACAAAATTCTGGAGTCATGGGTGGCCTACCTCCTTATGAGTGGTTGGCTAGGGATATCCCACACAATATAGGCTATCACCAACATATTCTCACCACTGGCTAGCTTTTGTTGTGTAATGTATTGGTTTATTTTGTGTGATTATGATGAAATACCCTGACAAAAACAGTAAGAAAGAAAGGGTTTATTTTGTCTTATAGTTTCAGAAGGCTATGGTTCATCATGGGAGAGAATTCATAGAAACAGGCAGGGAAGCCATGGTAGGGGGATCAGGAAGCTAGCTGATCACATTGTAGCCACAATTAAGAAAGCAGAGAAAGAGGACACTAAGTGGGGTCAAACTACAAAACCTCTAACCCCATTTCTAGTGACATACTTCCTCCAGCAACACTTTGCCTCTTTTTTTACCATTAATTTATTTATTTACTACCTCCCAGTCATAGCCCTTCTCCTCCTGTCCCCCCCAGTCACATGGCCTCTCCTTCACCTCTAAGAAGGGGGAGCCCCTGGGTACCAAGACACCCTGACACCCCATGTCACCTTAGGACTAGGCACATCCTTGCCCACTGAGGCAGCCCATCTAGGCAAACAGGATCTATAAGCAGACAACAGCGTCAAGGACAGCCTCAGCTCCAGCTGTTGGAGGATCCATGTGAAGACGAAGCTGCACATCTGCGTTAGAGGCCTTTTTCCAGCCCATGCTCACTCTTTGGTTGATGGTTCAATCTCTGGGAGCCCCCAGGGGTACAGGTTAGTTGACTCTGTTGGTCTTCCTGTGGAGTTCCTCTGGGTTCCTCAGTTGTTCCTCCAACTCTTCCACTGGAATCAGTGCAAACGAGCCTCTACCACAGAACTGATAAAGAAAATGTGGTTCATTTGCACAATGAAATACTACTTTGCTATTAAAAACAAGGACATCATGAAATTTTTAGGCAAAAGGATGGAACTAGAAAATATCATCCTGAGTGAAGTAACCCAGACCCAAAAGGACATGTATGACAGGACTGTCCTGAGAGGCCTCACCCAGCAGCTGACTGAAACAGATTCAGAGACCCACAGCCAAACACTTTGCCTCTTAAAAGTTCTATAACCAGGGCTGGTGAAATGGTTTAATAGGCTTGAGTGTATAAAGTTCTTGTATTGGACCACAGTTCAATTCTCTGTACCCATGTCAGGTAGCTCACAACTGTCCACAGCTCCAGCTCTAAGAGTATCCAATGCTTCTGGTATCTACACACACATACACACACACACACACACACACACACACACACACACACACACACACACACACACACACACACACACACACACATGCACACACACACATACACATATCCATACACAGACATACATAGGCATATAATTTTAAATAAATTAATTAAAAGTTCTACAGTAACCTCAAATAACTTCACCAGCTAGGGGCCTAGTGTACAAACATAAGAGCCTATGGGGAGGCATTTCATATTTAAACCACAGCATATACCATGCTGACTTTGGGGAAGAACTGTTACTATTGCTTCTGTTTAGCTGTGAATTTTACATACTCTGCCAGTATGCTGGGTAAGATTGCCTACTGTGCAATAATGATATTAGTATTATGGTTGAAATTAACCTTTCCAATTGGATTTAAGGCTTGCTTCACAAGAGGAGACCGATGTTTGGTACTACAAGTCAAAAACCTGTGACTGGGTAGGTAATAGGACCTGATGGGGAAGATACTGCTAATGTCAAGTCAATATGATTTGCCTGCCAAAATGTCTTATGTTTTTATCCATAGATTATTGCCCCTGATCACAGAAACTTCTTTTAAAGGAAATGGTTGACTATCAAAGTACTGAAAAGAAATGAACGTTGCTGTGACACAACAGTCCAATTCTCGGCCCTTTGTTTTCCAGGCCTGACATGATCATTGACATCTTAAAATCTGAGCAGTTCTGATTACCCACACAAGACCCTCAGAAGACCAGGCCCCAAGAATAGCTAAATTAACAATTGCTAGTGTGTGTTGGCTTCCTTGGTCTGTTTTTGATGCTCTATCTGAAATGAATAGATGTTTGTCTATGTTGCTCCAAGAAAAGTAATGCAACAGTTGTTTTCTAAGATGATGTGTTTGCAAGATGACAGATTTTGTGCATGTGCCTCAACTTTCTTTCACCTAAAGCCCTGCTGAATAACAAATCCTAAGGCATTCTGTATTTCTTGTTCTCAGAATTCTAATACCCAATATTTCTCCATGCCATTATCTAAGCTGTTGTGCTCCAGCATATTCATACAACTATGACACTCAACATAGAGCTACACAGCTGATATTTTGGTTGCATCTCATGGAAAAGCAAGAGAATACTGGAAACTTCTAATCAGCCATTTAAAATCTGAATTGGTCATGGTTTTGATGCATAAAAACTTTCATTTGATTAAGGACAATGTGTTTGGTTCTGTTTACTGTGTGTTCTCTTAACACTGTATCTAAGAAGCCACTACCAAGTCCAAAGTCATGAATGGGTTATCTCCTAAATCATTTTTATCTTCTATATTTATATATTTGGTCATTTGAGAAAACAATGGCTTCCTTGAAGCTTGGAGACAGTGTTGGCGAGATATTGGTTCATGCATAGAAGCTGGATCCATAGGTATGTGTGCAAATGCTGAACCCAAGGTAAATGATACAACTATAGTGTGCACTGGAACTGGACATTGTGGTTTTGGAAGCAGGCCTGGAATTTTGTCCTCTCAGACATGCAACCTTGTCTTTGATCCATTTTCATTTAATTACACATAGTCTGATGAAGATCAGAACCAAACTAATTCTTTTATACAGGGATATTCACTTAGTCAAATAGTATTTGTTTGAAAACACATTTCTTAGCCTACTTTAGTTATTTGGCATACTTGTTAAATCCTATTTACTATAGACATTGGGACTTATTTCTGGATTCTCAGTTCAATCTCACTGCTTTCTATGTGTCCTCATTTTTTTTTTGATTTCTATACCCATGTGGTAAACATTTTGAAATAAGAAAGTGTGAATTTCCTAAAGACATTCTGTAGCAAATATTATTTTGACTCCTATTTGTCCCTTTCAAAGACATAGGAATTTTAAAATTGGCTTTTTCTTTTCTGAAGAAAAGTAAAAGACAACTGAAAATTACACAGAAGTCATATTAACTTCAGATCACTGTTTTCTATTCTCACTGAGTTGAATTTTTAAGTGTTCCTTTAATCCTGTTTGTAGATGAAATTATTTATTTCAATGTTATCATTTTTCCCTAGGCCCTTGGGATCTCTTCGGTAAAAAGAGTATTTTTATGTGTTAGTTAGATTACTGGTGTCTAAGGAATACTTGATAGCTTCAGAATCTATCTGGGCTAGTCACCAGAAAGGATAATCGTAGCTAGAATGTGTAGTGCAGAGAGAGGAAGAAGCTACAACAGATGCCAGTGGTCAAAGATGTTATCCGTCTGCTTATCTAATGAAGCCTTCATTAAGTTCCAAAAATATAGAGTGTGGAGCAGTTTTTGATACCTTGCTATGTGAAGGTTCCTGGATGCTAGTACATACAGCAAGGACCACAGAAGCTCTGAGTCTTCTTTGGCATACCTTGTCCCATGCATCTATTTCTTTTTGCTATCCACTATCCTTTGTAATAGTCTTTCTAATAAATAGAAGCCAAGGTTTCTCTGAGTTTTCTTAACTATCCTAATCAGACCTGAAAC
>NC_045030.1:146923336-146925506 GCF_008632895.1 Mastomys coucha | reverse complement strand
TCCCAGAAATTGGGAGGCAGAGACTAGCAGATCTCTGAGTTTACAGAACAAGTTTCAGGACAGCTCGGGCTACATGAAGAAACTCTGTCTTGAAAACCAAAACAGATAAAAGGCATGAATCTCAGTTGGAGGCAGGTCTGACAGAAGTACAAGTCACAAATGGGAATTGCCATTAGTATCTGAAGTGGGGTACAGTCTGTGAAACCAGGAGCTTAATTTATCAGATTAAATACTGTCATTAGTGAGAAAGTTTCCAGGTTAGAATTAATTATAGCACATCAAGTTGATTTTTTCCAAAGAACTGCTTTTTTATTATGTAGGAAAAATACAATACAAGCAATATTGCAAGTTTAGTATCCAGTGGCTTTGAAACCAGGCAGACCACACTGAGTTTGTGTTATCTCCTACTATTCAATTTCCTGTTAAGATTTTTTGGTACTGGTGTTTAGAGATACGAATAATTTTGGAGCACCAATATTATTTCCAACTTTAGTTCCATCTGACCCAATGAATTATCATATTTGTAGTATCTTAAACAATACACTTTTATTTCTCATGTTGCTGAATGCTGGGGAATTTAAGGTCCCTGATCAATTTAGCCCTTAGGACAGAGCCTCTGCTCTTCTTCACCTTTTTATGTAGTATTCTCTCACATACTACATCCCACTACAGCTTTCCTTCCTCTCCTCTCCCTAGTGTCTCCCCCCACACACACACACACACAAACACACATCTTTTTTACCCCAGATCCATCCTCTCTCCACCTCCCCTTAGGAAAGAGCAGGCCTCCCAGAGACATCAACCAAATATGGTATAGCAAGCTACAATAAAACCAGGTACATACTTGCACACCAAAGCTAGACAAGGCAACCCAATAGGAAGAAAAGGGTCTCAAAGGCAGGCAAAATGGTAGGAGACAGACCCTGGTCCCACTGTTAAGAATCACAGAAGAGTGCCGGAGGTGGTGGTGCATGCCTTTAATCCCAGCACTTGGGAGGCAAAGGTAGGCGCATTTCTGAGTTCGAGGCCAGCCTGGTCTATAGAGTGAGTTCCAGGTCAGCCAGGGCTACACAGAGAAACCTTGTCTCAAAAGAGACAAGACAAAGCAAAAACAAAACAAAACAAAACAAAAACAAAACAAAACAAAAAAGATTTATTTAGGGCTGGCAAGATGGCTCAGCGGGTAAGAGCACTGATTGCTCTTCCGAAGGTCCTGAGTTCAAATCCCAGCAACCACATGGTGGCTCATAACCACCCCAAAAGAGGTCTGATGCCCTCTTAAGGTACGTTTGAAGACAGCTACAGTGAATTACACTGGAGCAAGCGGGGCTGGAGTTCAATTCCCAGCAGCCATACACATGATGGTTCACAGCCATTTGTACAGCTACAGTGTACTCATACACATAAAATAAATAAAAAATAAAATAAATCTTTAATAAAAAGAATCACAGAAGAGTGTAAAAACATGAAATAAAGAATACTACTAATAGAAAGACTGAGATAGGAGAAGCCTGATTTCAAGACCATGATGTGGTATACAGCAAGAAACTGTCAGGTACAAACAAGCATAAAGTGTATATGGTTTGTACAATATTGGACCTATTTCTCCAATTACCAAATTAGAGAGACTACTGGATGACAGCCAATAAATTTCTAATTCCTCATATTTTTGGATTTCAATCAATTAGGATATGTTGGTAATATTAATTTCCATATTAAGATATTAAGAAAAAAGTAATTGTTACTTCCTGTTATTTTTGTTCTTAGAAGTGGAATTATGTTTGTGTGGGTTTGTTGAAAGATTACTTTCTTGCTTCTTCTAGGGTATAGTTTTGCTCCTTATGTTGATGTTTTCCATCTATCATCCTTTGTAGGGCTGGATTTGTGGAAAGATATTGTGTAAATTTGGTTTTGTCATGGAATATCTTTTTTTCTCCATCTATAGTAATTGAGAGTTTTGCTGGGTATAGTTCAAATGTGTTTATATAGCCAAAAGAAATGTAGACAATTAAATTGGGAGGTGGCTTGTAAGAGAACAACAAAAAGTGAGACTGAATGCTTTGCTTGACCATTGTAACTATTGTATCAAGTTTGAAGAAGAGGACTTTACAAGTCACTCTTTCTCTGAGATGAATGCTTTTCCAAATTATCACAGCCAATGAACCAGATT
>NC_045030.1:146920923-146923178 GCF_008632895.1 Mastomys coucha | reverse complement strand
CAAGATTTTAAACTCTACTAAATACAAAACAAACAAAAAGACTTTATATATTCATGTTCATTTAAAAATACTAATAGTGATATATTATTTTAAAATATACAGTTAATATGTTTGGGGTTATTTAAAATTTATATTGAGAAAAACCTATGTATTTTCAGTATTACTGTAGACAAACACCTACATAAGACTGTTTGATTGATTGTTTTATATCAAACAATTTTTATAATACTCATTTTTATTGTTATGATATTTTATAAATTTTAAAAATATGACAAAATAAAAAAAAAGGTATTACAGGAATTGAAGGGGGTCTCTGGGAGGAGGAGTTGGGGTACAAAAGGGAAACAAGAATGTGATTTAATTCTATTTACTTAAAAAATGTTTTTAAATGTTAAAAATTCAGATAAATTGAAATCATGTATCTTTTCTCATCATAATGCAATAAAACTTAAATCAATAAAAAACACAAAAAAGAATCACAGAACACTGAGCTTCACAACCGTAACATATATGCAGAAGACCTAGGTCAGATCCCCATAGGCTTCCTGATCTCTGTGAGCTCACTTGAGTCCCAGTTCAGTTAATTCTGTGGACCATGTTCTTATAGTGACCTTGACTCATCTGCAGAACCTCTTCCTGATTGCCTTTGTTCATCATCTTATATCCTTACATTGTACAAGAGGGAGCGGGAGAGGGAGAAGGAGAGAGAGAGGGAAAGGGAGATGGAGAGGGAGAGGGAGAGTCAGTCCTAGGTCTTCTGCCTCTTCTTATAATTGACACTACATTTATGAGAGCTTTTATGACCTAATTAACTTACAAAAGCTCTGCCTCCAAATGCCATCACATTTGGGAGTATATACATCAACATGTATTTGTGGAGGCAGAGAACAATCCTTACTATAGCCTGAAACTTAGCTAAATCATTTAATCATTCTGGTAGTTTCTTGTGACTTCCTTAGGATTATCTTTCTATAAAATTGAGTGGATACATTTTATTTCTTTTCCTTCCTAGACTGTCTCCTACAGTGATAAATAGAAATGATAACCAATATACTACTTTTATCTGGTTGAGAACATTTCCCTTTATTCCTGGTTTATTTACATCTATTTTTTCATATCATGAAATTTTATGTTGTTAAATGCCTTTTTAGTGAAAACTAAAATAATCATGTGAACTTTCCCATTCATAGTACTGAAGTATATGACATTTATTGAGGATCTTTTCTTACTTTTTTTAATTGGATACAATATACAATAACAAAATCTACTATTCTAATCATTTTAAGTGACATTAAGTACACTTACATTGCTGGAAAATTATTACTATGATATCTGTTTTCTAAACTTTTCTATTATCACAAACAGAAAATACGCATTAGTGAATGATCCCTCATCCATCCTTCCTCCCTTCAGCCCCTAGCCATCTCTGTGTGTCTGTTTATTCTGATATCTCATCTGAGAAGAGAAATATAATTTTGTCATTTTGTGCTTAGTTTTAATTAGCATGACATTTTAAATTTGCATTCCAGTTATTGTATGTATTATTAGAATTTTGTCATGATAGGGCAGAACGTTTAGCTTAGTTGAGCAGTGCTTCCTGGTTTCCAATCACCACAAAGAAAATAATATTATCACCTTTTAAGGATAAGTAATATTGCATCATTAATGAATAATATTACATTTTATACATGTAACATGTTTGCCAACTCATCTGACAAAACCAAATTGAGCTATTTCTGCCTTTTATTATTGAGGATAACGTTGCTCTGAACAGTAAAGTACAAATATTTGTTTGAATACTTGCTTTTTGCTCATTTGTGTATGTACTGAACATTAGAATTCATGGATCTCATGCCTGACCTTTCAGGAACCAATACTGTTTTGCATTCACATCACTAATGTCCAAGTTAATTCCTTTGCATGTGGCAATTCAGGTTTCCCAGCGCCATATATTGAAGGGAGTGTTCTAATTGGTGCTCTTCTCAAAAAGTAATTGACTGAAAGGCTGAGGCGCTGGCTTAATGACTAAGAACACTTGTTGCTCTTTTTTTGAGGACCTGGATTCAATTCTCAGCACTGACACGGTGGTTCACAACTGTCTGTAACTCCAGTCCCAAGGTATCTGATGCCCCCTTTTGATCCTTAGGGTACTAGGCATGCATGTGATATATACATATATATATATACATATATATATGTATATATATATGTATATGTATACATATATACATACATGTATATACATATATACATGT
>NC_045030.1:146911395-146919670 GCF_008632895.1 Mastomys coucha | reverse complement strand
CTTCAGTTGGGGAAGTGCCTCCATGAGATCCAGCTGTGGGGCATTTTCTCAATTAGTGATCAACGGGGAAGGGTCCCTTGTGGGTGGTGCCATCCCTGGGCTGGAAGTCTTGCGTTCTATTAGAGAGCAGGCTGAGCAAGCCAAGGGAAGCAAGCCAGCAAGGAACATCTCTCCATGGCCTCTGTGTCAGCTTCTGCTTCCTAACCTGCTTGAGTTCCAGTCCTGACTTCCTCTGGTGATCAACAGCAATGTGGAAGTGTAAGCTGAATAAACCCTTTCATTCCCCCCCCCCCAAAAAAAATTCCACACTACTTTGGGGATTATAGGCACTTTAAAAACTCTTCTGGCCTTGGTGAAAAAGAAGTCTTTTCATTTGTTTCTGCTTATTTTCACTCATCACTCACCACTTATCTTTTACCTGTTCAGTTTAGTTTATTCTTTTTTTCAATGTGAATTTTTCGATTTTTATTATTTTATTCATTTACATTCCAGTCATTGCCCTCCCTGTTCTCCCCCTTCCCACAGTTCCTCATTCATACTTTCTGTCCACCCCATGTCTCCAAGAGGGTGCTCTTCCTCACAGGCCTCCCCCTTCCCTGGGTCCTCATATCTCTCAAGGATTAAGCTCATCTTCTCTTACTGCAGCTTGACCAGGCAGACCTCTGATGTGCCAGGGACCTAGGACCAGCCCGAGTATGCTGTCTGGTTGGTTGCTCAGTCTCTGGCGGCTCCCTAGGGTCTGCTTAAGTTGAGACTGCTGATCTTCCTATGGGGTCCCTCTCCCCTTTAGCTTCTTCAGTCCTTCCTTTAATTCATTCTATTGTCCAGCTAGGCTTCTCTCCTGCCCCCGATACCTGATCCTGTACCCCCTTTCCCCTCTGCCTTCCCTCTCCTTAACTTTAGTGCAATGGTTGGGTAGAAGTATCTTTGTCTGTCTCAGTCAGCTGCTAGTAGGGCTTTTTAGGGAACAGCCATGCCTGGCTCCCATCTGTAAACACATCATAGCATAAGTAATAGTGTCAGATCCCTTGAGATGGATCCCAAGATGGGCCTGTCATTGGACTACCTTTCATTCAACCTCTGCTCTATTTTTGTCCCTGCAGCTCTTTTACACAGGAGCAATTCTGGGTTAGAGTTTTTGACTGTGGGTTAATAACCCAGACCCTCCACTTGAAGTCCCGTCTATCTACTGGAGGTGGACTCTATGACTTCCCTCTTCCCAATGTTGGGCATTTGGCTAAGGTCACCCCTACTGAGTCCTTAGAATCTCTTGCCTCCCTGGACCCTGGTACTTTCTAGAGGGTCCCCCACCTTCCACCCCCAAGGCTGCTTCTTTCCATTCATTCTATTGTCCAGCTGGACTTCTCGCCTGCCCCCTATACTTGATCCTGTACCCCTTTCCCCCTCTGCCTTCCCTCTCCCACCCAGATCCCTTACTCCCTCTGCCTCCCATGATTATTTCCTTCCCCCTTCTTAGTGGGATTGAGGAATTACTCACTTGGGCCTTTCTGCTTGTTACACTTTTTATGGTCTGTGGGTTATATCCTAGATATTCTGTACTTTTTGGCTACTATCCACTTATCAGTAAGTATATACCATGCATGTCTTTTTAGGTCTAAGTTATCTCACTCAGGATGACATTTTCTAGTTCCACCCATTTGCCTGCAAAATTCATGATGTTCTTGCTTTTAATACCTGAATAGTATTCCATCGTGTAATGGAGCCACATTTTCTGCATCCATTCTTCCATTGTGGGACATCTGGGTTATTTCCAACTTCTGGCTACTACAAATAAGGATATGAGCATGGTGGAGCACATGCTTGAGGTATGGTGGGGCATCTTTTGGGTATATGCCCATGAGTGGTATAGCTGAGTCTTTCAGGCAGAAAGTTCCAATTTTCTGACAAGCCACTAGAATTATTTCCAGGGTGGTTGTACCACTTTGCCATCCCACCAGCAATGGAGGACTGTTTCTCTTTCTCCACATCTTTGCCAGCAAGTGCTGTCATTTGAGTTTTTGATCTTAGCCGTTCTGATTCGTGTGAGATGGAATCGTTTTGATTTGCATTTCTCTGATGAACAAGGATCTTGAACATTTCTTTAAGTGCTTCTCTGCCATTTGAGATTCTTCTGTTGTGAATTCTCTGTTTAGTTCTTTACTCCATTTTTAAATTGGGTTATTTGATTTTCTTAGAGGTTAACCACTTGAGTTCTTTATATATTTTGGATATTAGCTCTCTGTTGGATGTAGGATTAGTGAAAAAAAAATCCCATTTTGTAGGTTACTTATTTGTCCCATTGTTAGTGTCTTTTGCCTTATAGAAGCCTTTCGGTTTCATGAAGTCCCATTTATCAATTCTTGACCTAAAGCCTGAGCCATTGGTGTTTTGTTCAGGAAATTTCTCCCTATGCCAATGAGTTTGACGCTCTTTCCCACTTTTTCTACTATGAGATTCAGTATATCTGGTTTTATGTTGAGGTCCTTGATCCACTTGGACTTGAGCTTTATGCAAGGTGACAAATATGGGTCTATTTTCATTTTTCTACATACCGACCACCAGTTAGACCATCACCATTTATTGAAGATGTTTTTCTTTTTTTCCACTGTATGGTTTTGGCTTCTTTGTCAAAGATCAAGTGTCTGTGAGTGTGTGGTTTTATTTCTGGGTCTTCAATTCTATTCCACTGATCAACATGTCTGTCTCTGTACCAATACCATGCGGTTTTTATCACTATTGATCTATAGTACAGCTTGAGGTCAGGAATGGTGATTTCCTCAGAGGTTCTTTCATTGTTGAGAATTGTTTTGGCTATCCTGGTTTTTTTTGGTTTTTCCATATGAGGATGAGAACTGCTCTTTCCATGTCTGTGAAGAATTGTGTTGGGATTTTGATAGGAATTGTATTGAATCTGCAGAGTGCTTTTGGTAAGATGGCCATTTTCACTATCTTAATCCTACCAATCCATGAGCATGGGAAATCTTTCCATCTTCTGGGATCTTCAATTACTTTTTTCAGGGATTTGAAGTTCTTGTTGAACAAATCTTTCACTTGCTTGTTAAGAGTTACACCAAAATCTTTTATACTATTTGTGGTTATTGTGAAGGTGTTGTTTTCCAATTTCTTTCTGAGTTTGCATAAGGAAAACTAATGATTTTTTAGGTAGTTTTATATTCTGCCACTTTGCTGAAATTGTTTATCAGCTGTAGGAGTTCTCTGGTAGAATTTGGGGGGTCACTTACATTTACTATCATAACATCTGCAAATAGTGATAATTTGACTTCTTCCTTTTCAATTTGTATCCCTCTGGCCTCCTTTTGCTGTCTAATTGCTCTGTCTAGAACTTTGAGTGCTATATTGATAAATAAGGAGAGAGAGAGAGAAGGCAGCCTTGTCCCTGATTTTGGTGGGATTGCTTCAAGTTTCTCTCCATTTAATTTGGTTTTGGCTATTGGTTTGCTGTATTTTGCTTTTATTATGTTTAGGTATATGCCATGAATTCCTGATCTCTCCAAGACTTTTAACATGAAGGGGTATTGTAATTTGTTGAAGGCTTTTTCAACATCTAATGAGATGATCATGTGGCTTTTTTCCTTCAGTTTGTTTATATAGTATATTACCTTGATGGCTTTTCATATATTGAACCATCCCTGCATCCCTGGAATGAAGCCTACTTGATCTTGGTGAATGATTGTTCTGATGTCTTCTTGGATTCCATTTGTAAGAATTTTATTGAGTATTTTGCATGGATATTCATAAGTGAGATTGGTCTGAAGTTCTCTTTCTCTGTTGGGTCTTTGTGTTGTTTAGCTGTCAGAGTAACTGTGGTTTCACAAAATAAATTAGTGTTCATTCTGTTTCTATTTCGAGGAATAGTTTGAGGACTATTGGTACTTGCTCTTTTTTGAAGGTCTAGTATAATTCAGTATTAAAACCATCTGGCCCTGGGATTTTCTTGGTTTGGGAGATTTTTAACGACTATTTCTATTTCCTTAGGGGTTATGGGACTGTTGGTTATTGCCTTAGGGTTTTACTGCTGTGAACAGACACCATGACCAATACAACTCTTATAAGAACAACATTTAATTGGGGCTGGCTTATAGGTTCAGAGCTTCAATCCATTATCATCAAGGTGGGAACATGGAGGCATCCAGCCAGGAATGGTGCAGGAGGAACTGAGAGTTCTACATCTTCATCTAAAGGCTGCTAGGAGAATACTGGCTTCCAGGCAGCTAGGATAAGGATCTTAAGACCACACCCACAATGGCACACCTACTCCAACAAGGCCCAATCCACTTCATGGCCCCTATATGCTTGTTCAAACATATGAGTCTATGGGGGCCATACCTAAACAAAGCATAATGCCAAATATATTTAGTCCAACTTCAAAAGTCCCCATAGTCTTTAGCAGTCTCAACAATGTTAAAAGTCTCTTCTGAGATTCATCCAATCACTTAACTCTAACCCCCAAAGAAAGACAGGAAACCAGCTGGGCAAATTCCAAACTCTGCATCTCCATGTCTGATATCAAACTGGTCTTCAGATCTTCAACTCCTTTTTCATCTTTGTTGATTACAACAAACTTCTTTCTCCTGGGATGTTTCCACTCCCTGTTAGCAGCTTTCCTCAGCAGATATACCACAGCTCTGGCATCTCAATTATCTTGCAGTCTCCAAGGCAACTTCAATGTTACAGCTTCTTGTTTCAATACCTGGAATCTACACATGATCTTCTGGGTTCCTCCAAAAGGCTGGTGTCGCTTCTCCAGCTCTGCCCTCTGTAGTACTCTAAGCTCAGGTTGATTCACTCCACTGCTTCTGCTATTCTTGGTGAGCATCCCATGGTACTGGCATTTACAATACTCTGGGGTCGTCCACTGCAACTAGGCTTCAGTAATAGCCTCTTATAAGGTCTCTTCATGGTACCAAGCTTCAACTCTTGCATGACCCCTTCAGTCTTGGGCCATCAAGTAAAACTGAGGTTGCACCTTCACCAGTGGCCTTCCATGGCCTCTCACAGTGCCAAGCTTCAGCTATTTTCCATGACCCCTTCATGCCTTCAAAACCAGTACCACCTGGGTGACTCTTACACATTACCAAGTGTAGCTGCAGCACAAGGTATAACCTTGGCTATCTCTGGAACACAGCTTCTTTGGGCTCTCAGAAAA
This sequence comes from Mastomys coucha, assembly GCF_008632895.1. NCBI lineage: Eukaryota > Metazoa > Chordata > Mammalia > Rodentia > Muridae > Mastomys > Mastomys coucha. The sequence continues at coordinate 146,914,503 of NC_045030.1, read as the reverse complement.
CACTTCCCAGAAGATTTGACCTCAATGATGTTGGTCTCTTCTTACTCACCACTAATTTCTTAGCTCCAGATAACCAGCATCAATTGTCTCAGTAGTCCCTTCTATTCTGGACTCGAAAGGCAGAGAAATCCACATGGCCAAAACTGCCATGTTCTGTTGCTTGCTGGGGCTGGAGCATGGCAGTCCCCCCGTTCTATTACATTATCACCAGCTTTCTGTCTTCTAACTCCTTCACTGCCTAAGCTTGGCTGTCCTGGAACTTGCTCTGTAGACTGGCTTTGAACTCAGAGATCTACATGTTTGTTTCCTAAGCACCAGAATTAAGGGTGTGTATCACCATGCCTGGATTTAAGTTTTTCTTCACCTAAAACTTGAACTGTTCTAGACTGGCCTTAAACTCAGAGATCTGCTTGTCTTTACCTCCTGGGATTGAAGGCTTGTACTACTGTGCCTGTACATAAATTTAGCTCGGTGGGATCTTGCCCCAAGGTCACAACACCCTTAATTTAATATCCTTGAACACAGGATTCAGCTCCATTTCACTTCCTGGAGCCCCTTTACTACTCAAACCATATACTTTATATTTTTCTTTCTCAGCTTGCTATGTTTGTTTAAAATGTTCTTCATGAGACTTAACAAGAGAACAAAGTCTATGACGGGCATTTCTGAGACTTTCTTTGTCAATGCATTTAATCTGAGTCTCTTCATCTTAACCTCAGGCAGACTCTTCAGACAAGGGCAAAACGTATCCATGTTCTTCACCAAAATACCACAAAAACAGTCTCTCGGCAACATATTAAAATTCTCCACTGAAACCTCTTGGGTCAAGTCTGCACAATTCAAATCACTCTCAGTAACACAGTATTCCATATTCCTGCTAGAGTAGCCCATTAAGCCTCATTTAAAGCATTCCATTGCAATCCAAAGTCCAAAAATCCCCATTCTTCCAAATAAAAGCTTGGTCAGGCCTAACATAGCAATACTCCAGTCCCTGGGACCAACTTCTGTCTTAGTTAGGGTTTTACTGCTGTGAATAGATACCATGACCAAGGCAACTCTTATAAGGACAACATTTAATTGGGACTGGCTTACAGGTTCAGAGGTTCAGTCCATTATCATCAAGGCAGGAACATGGCAGCATCCAGGCAGGCATTGTGCAGGAGGAGATGGGAGTTCTACATCTTCATCTAAAGGCTTCTAGCATAATACTGGCTTCCAGGTAGCTAGGAGAGTGTCTTAAACCACACCCACAGTGACACACCTACTCCAACAAGACCACACCTTCTAACAGGGCTACACTTTCTAATACTGCCACTCCCTGGGCCAAGCATATACAAACCATCACAGTTATTGCTACAGGATTCTAAGAAGCTATGTGGTCCTTTCAAGCCTCTGGGCCTGTGATGTATAAGGTAGTTCAATCAAGCTAATATTATCAGCAAGCAGTTAGTAAGTCCTTATCTTCTATCTATGATTATTTTCCCCTTCTATCCCCTCCCATGTTGTTGTACTTTTCTAAATATTTCATTCTGTGTTTTCCTTTTCAGTCTTAATGTATGTAACTAATACATGTAGCAGCTTGAATAATCTGGATACTGTTTTTCTGAGAAAGTAAATTGTTAATCTCTTACTTTGAAATTTGGCCTTCTACAAATCTTAGGGTAGAAACTACAGCCACGTTCTATGTTGTACTGTAGAAATACGTTTTTTTCCCCTGAATTTCCAATTGAATTCTCATTTCTAACTGAAACTAGTACCTTGGTCTCCTTAGCTTCTGATTCATTGTCAGAATTTCCAGTAACTCTCTATTATGGCACACCAGGCTTTTAATATCTATTCCATCAAACAATTCTCATCTTAGTGTAACCCAGAATGAATGCCAATTATACATAAACAAGTTCCAAACTCTCATGATGTGCTCATCAAATGTCTTCTAAATTATTCTGTTGATGCTGAAAGCTTAGTCTGTTTTTTCAGTCTTGTTTAGACAAGTGTCTTTTTACAGTACTCGGTGGCAATTGCAGAGATTTGTAACTGGTCAAAAGGCTGAGACTGAAGGGGCCATTGAATGCTTAAATAGAAATGGGGCAGGACTAGAGAAATAGATGAGTGATAAAGAGCATTGTTGCTCTTCCAGAGAACTTAAGTTCAGTTTCCAGGATCCACATCAAGTAGAACACATACAGGTTCCTATATATGTGTGGCATATGTGCATGTGCAATACACACATACACATACAAACACACACACACACACAAATGAAAACGAAAGCATATATAAATGAAATCGTCCATATTACCTCCTCAAAAACTGAGGAGACAAGATAGGGTCATGGGGTGAATGTGATTGAAATGCATCATATATCTGTATAGAAAGGTCATGATGAGATCCCTCATTTTGTGTAATTAATATATGTTAATACAATTCTTGAAAAAGTAAAAGTCTCAAGTCAATTCTAACTAGAGTAATGACCTTAGTCCTTGATACCAATTTTCTGTATCAATTTGTTTTTCAATATTATTACATAATAAATGAGGTATGCCCACTTTATAGAACATAGGTTCCTTTACCTCACAGTTCTGGAAAGTCAAGGGCACAAGGCTAACATCAAGTTGCCTTTGGTAAGGACATATGGGAGAACCATGTGAGAGATAAAGGTCAAAAAAGCATAATATTTCTATTGATTCATTGGAACTTCACATCATGCACCCCATCGCATGTACCCCTTCCAGGTCTGCAGACCCACCCTTGTGACCTCTCCAATCTCCCCCAAAAGAAAAAAAATAAGACCAATTTGTGTTATCTTCTTTTTAGATATTTTTTATTTACATTTCAAATATTATCCAATTTCCTAATTTCCCCTCCGAAAACTTCTTATCTCCTCTCCCCTCCCCCTGCTCAACAACCCACCCACTCCTGCTTCATGGTCCTAGCATTCCCCTACACTGGGGCATAGAGCACAGAACCAAGGGTCTCTCCTTCCATTGATGACCAACAAGACCATTCTCAGCTACATATGCAGCTGAAGCCATGAGTCCCCCCATGTGTACTCTTTGGTTGGTGTTTTAGTCCCTGGGAGCTCTGGGGGTACTGGTTAGTTCATATTGT
>NC_045030.1:146894655-146910575 GCF_008632895.1 Mastomys coucha | reverse complement strand
AGAAGCTTTGTAATTTTATGAGATCTCATTTGTCAATTCTTGATCTTAGAGCATAAGCTATTGGTGTTTGTTCACCCTTCTAAGAATAATCGAAGTATCTTCCTTCTTCTTGAGCTTCATGTGGTCTGTGAATTATATCAAACCAGTAGCCAACATCAAACTAAATGGAGAGAAACTTAAAACAATCCCACTAAAATCAGGGACTAGGCAAGGCTGGCCACTCTCTCCCTACCTATTCAATATTGTACTTGAAGTCCTAGCCAGAGCAATTAGACAACAAAAGGAGATCAAAGGGATATACATTGGAAAGGAAGAGGTCAAATTATCAGTATTTGCTGATGATATGATAGTATACTTAAGTGACCCCATAAATTCCACCAGAGAACTCCTATAGCTGATGAACAACGTCAGCAAAGTAGCTGGATATAAAATCAACTCAAACAAATCAGTAGCCTTTCTCTACTCCAAGGATAAACAGGCTGAGAAAGAAATTAGGGAAACAACACCCTTCACACTAGTCACAATTAATATAAAACACCTTAGTATGACTCTTATTAAACAAGTCAAAGATCTGTATGGCAAGAACTTCAGGTCTCTGAAGAAAGAAATTGAAGATCTCAGAAGATAGAAAGATCTCCCATGCTCATGGATTGGCAGGATTAATATAGTGAAAATGGCCATCTTGCCAAATGCAATCTACAGATTCGATGCAATCCCCATTAAAATTCCATCTCAATTCTTGTGTTATCTTTATACTCACTGGAGCATGCTCATATTCTGAGCAGCCTGGCTCTTAAATAGAACTGAGTCCTTCCCCTCCCAAACCCTAGCCTGAAGCCATAAATTGTGGAAAGCTAACTTCAGCAGCCTTATACTTTTTAAAGAGTTCTCTTCAATGGTTTCCTGTTTAGGCTGCTACTTTGGGGTGGGGATGGGGAGTAGGAGTTGTTACAGAAGCTTTTTGTGTCCCTTTCTCAACTGTACATTTGCAGTCATTGCTAATGGTGCAAAAGTAGCTTCTTTTGTTCTTTATAGTCATAGGGAACATGGAGTATGGACTTCCACATGGTTTCTCATGACACTACAGATCATAAACATGGCCCCTAGCTGCAACATGGCCACAGACCCAGACAAGCAGTCCACAGACATTGCCATGGTGTCAGGTGGCAGCACAGGCTACTTTATGTCAATATGGCTCGCTTTGGCAGTGTAGCCCTCAGACATCAACATAAGCCTCCACTCTTCAACGTCCACTATCTCAACACTGCCATACTTAGGACCAAGCTTCCAATTCATGAACCTTAGGAAGACAATCTATATTCATACCATATGTCCATTTCATTCAAATTTTCATGTTTAAGTCTTCTCTTTTTACTTAGCCTAGCTTGTATTTTTTATTTGTCTATTTTTTTTTTTTTTTTTTTTTTTTTTTTTTTTTTGCTCATTTGTTTTATGGTCCCTCACCCTAGCTACTATATTTGATTTCTATTTGATTTAATATTTTTGTCTTTTGAATTGAAATTTGGCTTGTTCTTCTAACTTTAGTATCAGAAGGAACATTTTCATTCTTTGACAATTTTATGTATGTCTATGCTGATTTTTTGGTCATTTTTCACTCCCTATTACCTTCATTCATCTTCTTCATTCTCCTGCTAAAATCTATCTTCTCTCCAGCCTTATTTGTTCAGGGCCTTTATTATGAAGGAATAACAAATTTTAGCAAATACCTTGTATATGTCTATTCAAAACATCATATGTGATTCATCCCTCATTCTATTTGTGTTGCATTATTTTATTTAATATAATAAAATGTTTTTACATCCTGGGTTGAAACCAACTTAGTCATGGTATAAGATCTTTTTTCTATGGTGTTGAATTGGATTTGTAAATGTTTTCTTAAAGACTTCTATATACATGTTCAACATTACTAGTTTTTATTCTATATCATGTTCTTGTCAGTATTTGGTACCAAGATAATGCTAGCCTTGTAGAATAAGTTTTGAAGATTCCTGGCCTCAGTTCCTATGGGATAGTTTGAGAAGCATTAATATTAAAATCTCTTTTTAAACTTTATAAATTCTTGGTTTAATTTTGTTATGTCACACATGTCCAGAAATTTATCTGTATTCTTTAGACTTTTTGATTTGTAAAGATACATGTTTTCAGAATGATCCTTAATGATCCTTTGAGATGTTGTTGTATTGATTGTAATTTGTACATTGTCATCTCTAATTTTATTTATGATTCTTCATTTTTTTCTGTTAGTATGATGAAAGGATTGTTGGTTTTGTTTATTTTCTTCATAGAACCAATACTCTGGGGCTAGCAAGATGGCTCAGTGAATACAGGTACTTGCCACTGAGGCTGAAAACCTCAGTTCAATCCATGGGACCAACATAATGGAAGGAAATAATTGTTTCTCACAAGTTATCCTCCCTCCATACATACATGCTGTGCACACACATACTCCCCACATAAGTAAATAGATAGATAGATAAATAAATAAATAAATAAATGTAATATTTTTCTAAGGATAAACACTAGTTTAACTGATCTTTATAATCATTTTAATTTGTATTTTATTTCTGCTCTGATTTTTCTTTCCTGTTTGTAAAGGCATTTTAATCCAGCAACATGGCTTTTTTGGCAAGGGATTATATTGAAATACCTTCTAGGTCTCTTTGATCCAGCTAGAATACGTATATGCCTTTAATCCCATGAGACAGAGGCAAACAGCTCTCTGAGTTCAAGGCCAGCCTGGTATAAAACAAATTTCAGATAAAGAAAAGCTTAGGTCCAGGCATGGTGGTACATACCTTTAATCCCAGCACTCAGGAGGCAGAGGTATGCAAATCTCTTGAGTTCTAGTCAGGCAGTTCTGTTCAGTGCAATGGAGTCAGTCTGTCAGTTGGGAGTTCAGTCAGCTCAATTGAGTCATGAGTTGAGTAGTGTAGTTGGAGTGCAGTTCAGAAGCAGTTTTTACAGGAACAATCTTGCAGAGACAGGTTGCAGAGAGAACAAGCTAGACACAGGTGAAGACAGAATGAACCAGAAAATAAGAAGCCATAAAATTAGAACAGATTGCCAGAGTTAGTTTGAGGCCAAGCAGAACAATTCCATCAGAAGCTGAAAAAGTCAGCTTGGAGAGGAGTTTGGGCAAGAACAGCTGAGTTGAACCAGCCAGCCAGAATTCAGGAAGAGCTAGAAATCTAAGCCTCTGAGACTTGCTGAATAAACTTACCTTTTCTAGATCTTTCTAAACTCTGGCTGGATAATCATCTCAGCCGCTCTGGCTCAGAACTCCTTTCCATGCTGATTGGTTGAAACTGGCCTCTTTCATCTTCTGACTAAATTGTTCTACTTGGCTTTACACTAACTTTGACAATGCATTCTAATCTTTTGGCTCCTTCTCATTCTCTATCTTGTTCTATCTTCACCTGTTCTCCCCTCAACCTGTTGTTGTAAAACTATCCTGGTAAAACTGCCTTCTCCCTTTCTCTTAAGTCACTTCTCTTTTCTCTTTGTTTTTGTGAAAGTTGAGAATTTTCTATATTGTCAAATCTTTCTCTGATTCATCACTTTGTCTGCCACTCAGACATCGATTTAAAACATGGGTGCTTCCTTTTACAAAGAAACTTTACCTTCATTGTAAAGATTAAAGGTGTGCACTAAGGGTATATCTGTATTCCAGCCAGAGGGATCAAAGGTGTGTACTAAGGGTGTGTCTGTATTCCAGCCAGAATAGCAATTTTGCTGGGTTAAAAATCCCTGTACAATCTGGTTCTTGCTCTCTCTGATGTAGACCCTTTTGGCTATAAATTACCCACTTCATATTGCCTTTGATAGCTACCATAGGTTTTGTTATGTGTTGCTTACTTTTTTATTTTAAGAAATCATTTATTTTCTACAAATTTCTAAAATTTCCAAAGTCTTTATTGTGGTTTTAGTGGAGTGTATTTAGAAACACAGAGCATAGAATCAAATATTTTAAGTGTTAACTTGGCCTAATGATGCATTCTAGAGAAATTCCTATGTGCTGGTAAAATGAGTAAGCATTCTGCAACTTTAGTTAGAATGTTCTATAAACATCAAGCTTATTTAATCTAAAGTATAATTTAATACTGATATTTCTAACTGATATCATTTCTGGAATGCTCTTGAAAGTAAGGTAGTGAAGCCTTGCATTGTTATTGTCCTGGTGGATAGCCATTCTTTGAGCTCAAATGCTTGTCTCTTAAGAGTAGATGCTATAATATTAAGTGTATATGCAATTACTTTCATTATATCTTCTTGACAAATTAGTCCCTTGACCATTATAAAGTGATGTCCTTTAACACTCCTTAGAGATTTTGCCTTGAAGACTCCCATTCACTTTAAAATTCCATTGCCTTGGAATGTCATTTTCTAGACTTGCCCTTTAATTCTGTGTGTTTTAAAGGTAAGCTGTGTTTCCCTTAGGAACTCTTATCTTATATGGATGATATATTTATTTACCTTTTATCCATTCAGCAAATTTATATTTTCTAATTGGAATATTCAATCCATTTCTGTTTAAGGTTATATTATTTAATGTTATGCAGCTAATTCTTGTCATTTTTTTCCTTAGCTGAAATGTTTTGTTCTCTTCTTTTTGTCTTCATCTTTGTGATTTGATGGTCTTCTATGTTTTAACATTTTGTTTGATTTATTTGGTTATTTACTTATTCATTTATTGAGTTAATTTGTTTGAGTTAATTTGTTTGTAGTAGTGAATATTGAGTCCCAAACCTCTTGCATGCAATTTAAACATTCTTAAGATTGAGCTACATCCCCTGTTCATGTGTGTCTGTGTGTCCATGTATGAAAGAGAGGGGGAGGGTTTTATTGTAGGTAAGAGAGAGAGAGAGAGAGAGAGAGAGAGAGAGAGAGAGAACATCCAAAGGCTTCTGGAAGAGTTTAAAGCAGAGAAGAAAAGAAACAAACTGGACATGACCAGGGCTATATTCATCAAGATAAGTGAGAATATCAGGGACAGGGATCTGGGAGGAAGGAAGCCTGTGAACTGCAGCAGACTGGGAACTAACAAAGTGGAGAAGGAATAGAAGGAGGTGAGAAGGGCCAAGAGACAAACTTGGACTTTGAAATAAATAACAAGTGTGAATAGGCCGGGTGGTGGCGCACGCCTTTAATCCCAGCACTTGGGAGGCAGAGACAGGTGGATTTCTGAGTTCGAGGCCAGCCTGGTCTACAGAGTGAGTTCCAGGACAGCCAGAGCTATACAGAGAAACCCTGTCTCGAAAAAACAAAAAACAAAAACAAAAAAAACAAGTGTGAATAGGAACCAAAGGAGCCTGGAGCCCCTTTGATCTGCAACCACAGGTATCTACCAAGGGAAGTGGCACTTTCTATAGCCAGAAACCCATTTTCTAGGTTCCTGACAGATGCTGGTGTAACAGTCCTTGTATAGTACAGCCTGAGCTTAGCCAAGACTGTCATTTCTGGACTTACACATTGCCTTTTGGAAATTAGAGAATTGGAGTCTCCTTTGGAGTTGACAGTGGTTTTTTTGTTTGTTTGTTTGTTTGACTTACTGAGTTCTCATTTCTAATATTTCTATTTTATCATCATTAAACTCTTCTTTGAATTTCTTATTTTTATCTTTCTAGTTTCATTTAAATGTTTATAAATATTCTCTCAAATCCCACTGAACATTTAAAAATATTCTTTTGGATTACTGTGCATTTCACTCATTTCTATTGTTGACACGTAAACCACAGCTTTCATCTTAAAGGAAGTAAAAGAGAATTTATTCCGCATCAATTTTGAGTACCCATACCCTAGGAACACCAATTTAGGTTACCCCAAGTTCCATGTTCCAAGATGGAAGCAGTTTCATAAAATTTTTATAGTTTTATGAAAGAAAATCATAAATTAATCCAAGTTTAAAATACATGGGGGGGGGGAATACACCAGAGAGTCAGGTACAGCAAGATGGGGTAAGCTTTTTTATAGTCCTAACATGTTATTTCATGACATTCTTAGCTCTAGATTGGTGGAGGCTAGTGCTCTTCTAAGTTAATAGCCCCTAATAGGGTTTTATTTATTTTCATAAGATGTTAGCTCTAAGTTAATAGCTTCTAAGAGTTTTTATTTATTTTCACAAGATGTTAGTTCTAAGTTAATAGCTTCTAAGAGGTTTTTATTTATTACCAGGAGGTGTTAGGTCAGAATCAGAGTTAGACAAGGAATGGCTGTTCCAGAAGCTAAAACTAGCTCAAGATTTATAATTAGACTCTAAAGCTGCAAAATCCCAACTTCTCCACAGTACTTAAATCCCAATTGATCCATCCATCTCTGCAGACACAGACTTCTTCCAAGAGTATTTTTTGTTTTCTTTAGTTTGTTTTTCCACAGTCAGACACAGATTCTTTTCAGGAATTTCCATTCACACAATTTTCAGAAACTGTTTCTAGAGTTACATTTTCCAGGATGCAGTCTTTTTCACATTTCTTTTGTTCTTATGTTGTGATAGATACATCTGCTGTATTGGCTACTTTTACCACTTTTATGTGACAGCCTTTTCACTGAAAGTGGTTTTATTTTCACTGGTGTACCTCCTATCTCTTCTACTTCTGTGGCTGTAATTAGTGAATCTGGGCATAAGACATCAGAGTCTAGGACCCGCTGACTCTGCAGGTAACAAAAGAGTTGAGATATCTCAGCACTTGAGGTAACTATGTTGTACACCGCACATTATGTGGAGTATCTACCATGCGATTGCTCCTGCAAACAAAAAGAATGGGGACCTCAGAGTTGTGGGATTTTGTCAAGCACAATTAATGTGACTTCTCTTGTCAAAGTCTCTGGCACTGGTCACACTAGTAGTGGTGAATGGTCTGAAACCCTTATTTGCTGAGTAGGTGCTTCATGGTAGGAGGCAGTGACAGGAACCATGGCAACCCCCTCTATATTGCTTCCATTCATTCTTTTTTTAAGATTTATTTATTTATCTTATATATTTGAGTGTTCTGTCTCCATGCACACCTCAGTCGGAATCAAATCCCATTACAGATGGTTGTGAGCCACCATGTGATTACTGGAAATTGAACTCGGAATGTCTGGAAGAGCAGCCAGTGCTCTTAATCACAGAGCCATCTCTTCAGCCTCCACTTACACTCATTCTTATTAATAATACTTGATCAATCAGGCTACAGAAATTGTGAGCAGTGGAGACTGTATAGATGTGGTTATACCAGAAACTGAGCTGAGATACCTCTCTGCTTTTGCTGAAGTTATCTCCTCGTACTAGTGGGTCTCCCTAGCTTGGTACACCTAGATAACCATCTGGGTGGCTTTTTTCTCCCTGCAATTGTTTCAGCTAAAGTGCCTTCAAGGGAGAAAACAACCTTGGGCCATGGCTAAAATTAAGCAAAGTATTATGACCATTTTTTTTGACTGTCCACACCCAGGGGTGAGACAACAATAGGGACTATTCTCATTAGCTCTTTCATGTGAAATGTTCCCAGTAGTGAGTAAGAACAGAAAACAATTTGATCCAGGCAGTTTCTTCCCAGATCTCCCTAGGTTGTACACTGCAGAGATAAGGTTACAGCTGGAAGGTATCTTTGCTAAAGACCACTCTAGCAAATGGCCGTGGGCAGAGCAGCCACTAGAAGTAGGTTCTTTCCCCATTCTGTGAATTCTGAACTATACTGGGAAAGGAATGACCAGATCTACAAGATTGGATGCTTTAGGTCCTGGTGCCAGCAGGAATTCACTCTGATAGCTTAAACACTAGTCTCAGAGGGCAGGCTCTTTCCCCATTCTCTAGTTCTTGAGGTATGCAACTTACTTTTCCCTGTGTTAATATACTTGTCTCCTTCAGTGCAGGGCATTCAGCAGGTTTGAGTGCCTACTGAGCCAGATTTGATGTGAGGCAGTTACCCAAGGGGAACATAACAGAGTAAGTGCGGTATTCCATAAGTGGGAATATGAAGGGAATTCTGACCCTTAAAACAATTCAAATTCAGACACTAGCTCCCTTATGGAACTGGTTCCCTGAGCTTGTTCCCTGGAGTTCCCTGGGAGATGAGTGATTATCTTTGCTAAAGCATAGCTTCTGTGCTGATTTAAGGTTACTTATCCAAGTAGATGACACAGCTATATGCCTTCTAAATTTTCCAATAGCCAGTACTGCCAGCAGCCATTGTTGACAGTTTGTTGGACTTCTTCATCTTTACCCCTGCAAAGGAGAGACTTCTTCCTGGGCTGTGCAACCTAGATGAAATGTGCTGTCATGTTACATTTCTGAATCTTGGATCTTTTGTTTCACTTTGATCTTTCTGATTTGCAGTGTTGTCCCATGGTTACTTACTTCAAAACTCAGTTATGTATCTGTTGTTTAGTCAGAGAGCACATACGTGCTCAATGCCCCTCTTGGACATCTTGAAATAGCTTTAGAGTGAAAGTTTTGAAAATTATGGAAGTGCTTGTGCTAAATTCTAAATTATCTTATGAGGCTCTGAAATTGCTTCACTTACAGTTATAATGTCTAAAATAGAACTAAAAGAGAGCCATTTAAATTTTTTGGACAGTGATGTACTCTGAATTTGCAGCAATTTGGACTTTTGCATGAGGTTTTTCCTTTCTTAAAAGAATTAAATTTATTTTATTCTATTTTTTAAATAAGCAACAAATCTGCCTCCTTCCAATCTTTTTTGTTTGTTTTCTTGTTGACTATGTTACTGATTGGTTAGGCTTTATTTCATTTATTATACTATTGAAAGAAACCATTTTTTTTATTACTGGAGTAAGACTTCCTACACCTTGCTCTAGAGAAAATCATTCTTTATAAACTCTATAAACTCACTTCTTATTTCACACTGAGACATTATCTCTGTCTTCAAAAGCGGTTTGCTTTTCAAACATTTCCAAAAGATAGCTTAAAACAGAGAACAGTCACTGCCTTATTTACCAGATGGGAGAAACAGACACAGAATTGCCTTCTACCAATACATGGATGAAGGCACTGCTAGTGTATCATCTTTAAACACACTATGGTGCCAAACCTTTCCGAAATTCTCACCAACACTATATAGGATCTCTATCATTTGTAAGAAGGGTCAGTGCACACCATCAATTATCATGTTGTTGATGTACTTGTGTGTCACATCATATATAATGTTAATTTCTATTTTCTTTATCTTAGTGAGACTCATATAACTAATAAACATTTATTAACTATGTTCTATTAGCATTTTGTCTAAGCGCTGCCCCACAGTTACCTGGTAACAGCCAGGTGTGCCTGACTCACTATAAAAGGGGCTGCTTGTCCCCTCTGCTTTCTTTTGCTCTTGCCTTCTTGCTCTCACTTTGTCCTCTCACTCCTTCTGCCCTCTCTCCCCATTCTCCTCCACCCCCTCTCTCTCCAGTGTGGCTGACCTCTACTTCTCTTCTCTTCTCTTCTCTTCTCTTCTCTTCTCTTCTCTTCTCTTCTCTTCTCTTCTCTTCTCTTCTCTTCTCTTCTCTCTGTCTCTCTGTCTCTCTGTCTGTCTCTGTTTCTGTCTCTCTCTCTCTCTGTCTCTGTCTCTCTCTCTCTGTCTGTCTGTCTCCTGCCCTCTCAGTTCCCCTCCTCATGCCCTGAATAAACTCTATGCTATACTATACTATCACGAAGTTGGTCCCCCCAGGGGAAAGGGATGCCTTAGTATGGGCCCACGGAGGCACCCCTCCCCCCATGCCTTACCACACATCCACAAAACATTTTCTTCCTTTCTTTATCTTTTTATAAAACACAACATGTTCTATATTACAAGTGCTCTTTTTTTTTAAGTATTTGAAATGCATTGGTAATCATAAGTGAGAAAAAAAGAGGCACTTTCAGGGCTTTGTGGTGTAGTAAGACAAATAGAACATTATAATTAAGTGACTTATTAAGGGAATGTATGCGTTTTGATTGTATAGTATACTGTTTTTCTGAATTGGTTACTCATAGCTTTTGTCCAGTTTTCTGTGGCTTATTCCTTTAACTGTGTGCATCTTAGTTTGCACTCAAATCTAAGTTTTCCATAGTTAGTGATATCTTTGTAATTAGAAAGTTTTAAATCTTATTTTAATTGTATGCATCACACTTCTCTTGAGTCAGAATCTCCCTTTTACTAAACTGGAACTCACTATGTAGATCAGGCTGGCTTCAAACTCAAAGACCTACTTGCCCCTGCCTCCTGAATGCTGAGATTCAAGGTGTGCACCACCACACCTGGCATTTGCCTTCTTTTTAATTTATACCTTTGGAGCCTTTAGCATTTACTTACTTTCAAAGCTCAAAATTAGACATTTTATGTGTTGCTTTTTATATTTGGGTATTAATAGGATCCATTTGAAATTAATTTTTAGTCCTCTGATCTAATTCCCAATTGCTCATAGAACATTCTCTGGAATTGCCAAAAGAATCTTGATAAAATGTAACGCAAATTATGATATTCTAGTGCTTCACCTTCCTGTACATCTTCCCCTTTCACTCTGGTAAAAACAAAATTCCATTGCAGAGATTGTAACCCGCAGGGCGCTAGACTTGCTGACTCCCCAGCCACTGTGACTTCTTTGGAATCACCTCCCACAGCTTATCTACCTCAGCCCCATCTTCACACCATCCTGCCTGCTTCTCAAACTCTGGCCAAGGAGCAACTGTTATCACTGGATCTGGAATGCACATTCCCCTGAATGGTGCCACAAGGCACTTCTCACACTACCTTAACACAAAAGCCAAGCATTCCAGGTGGCCTTCTCTGGCTCCTCTCTCTCTCTAAGCTATTCCTCTCTTCAATTTAACTTCCCTGGCCCTTGTTTTACTGTTTTCCTCCTTAGCACTGGGCCAAGGAAGCTTTATTATGTACTTTTCTTGGCTAGTGCCTAGCTTCCACAGTAAAATGCGAGCCTTAGAGGTTAGGGACCTTTTTTTTATTTATTTATTTACTTCAACTGTTCATCGCTGCATCAGTGCCTGTCTAGACAAGTGCCAGAGCCCATCCAAAGTAAATATTTGTGGGAAGAAGATAAAACAAATGAACTGAAGACAGCAGGTTTCCATGGGTTTAACCTCAAATTTACAAATACAGATCCCTCCAAGGAATGACTGTGTGTTTTATCAAAGTGAAAAGGACAACTGGAGGCGTGGATGACTGGAACATTCGGAGCCTACAGTGGGCTGAACCCTTCCTCTCACTCCGCTACTTGTATCTTGATTGGAATGTGAGTCCCAATGGTTGTGTTTGTTTGTTTCATTTGCTTTGCAGGGAGCCCAGAAATGAGTATAGATTGTGTGAACTCGTAGAAAAACTACAACTCTTACTTTGAAATAGGACATAATAAAACTGAAAGACGAGACAAAACATAAAAGCCAGATAAAAGTAGCTGGTGTGGGCTAGACAAAGTTATATCATGTAGGAAAGAAAACTGAACTCTGTTCTGGTGAGGTGAGGTGTCCTTGAGTAATTCTTCAGGCCATCTGCCTCTGCTCTGGGTTTGCTAGGACGTTCTTTCAGTCCCCAGAGAGCCCTTGCTTACTCTATTATGTATGCCTCTCCAGCATAGACAGAATAGACAACATTCTTTCTTTGAGGTAGAAGTTTGCTTAAGGGTTTAGTTTAGTTAAGAAAGCACGTTGAAAGAGTTCTGGAAGACAGCGTAAAGAGGACATAAAGAGGAACTGGGCAGAGACCAAATGAACAGTTGCATAGACTTCCATCACTGTTTAATAGGAATGTAGTGGGCCATTATTTGGCCATGAGATACCAAAAAGGTGTCAGGTGCCAGGGGCTTTGCGGGCAGTTCTCTCCAGAACCAGAGATAACTCAGGGCACCAGGCCTCTCTTTGCAGGCTCATTAAGTGAAGCCACCTATAATTACAGGCAGCTGTGACAGAAGAACAGAAAGCCTGGTTCTCTCTAATCTTGTGGAGAGGCTTTAGGCTCAATTATCAGATGCCTTGCCTGAGGGTGGTGAGGGATATTAAAGCTGGAGGATCAACAGTGATAGGACTCTTCTATCAGCTTGGCAGGATTTCATTTTTTACCCCAGATAAAGTATGTTCTAAACTCATGATAGCATCTCTTAAATTCTGTGAGCCTCACTAACTCATTCTTCAGAAGTATTTACCCAAACTATGGGAAATGAATCATGACATTGAGGTCCTGGGTTTACTATATTGTGTCCTCTGGAAATACAAGGAGACAGTCCACAGGCTAGGGTCTCAGAACCACTGTTCCTGTGTCTGGGTTTGAAAATCTAGGTTCTGCTTGGTAGGTACGACACAGACTCTCGAAATGAAGTGGCTCTTAATTCATTAGTCTGAGTTCTCTTAATCAAAATGCCTGTCCCAGAAGCCTCCACTACATCTGCCTTCTTTAACAACTAATGACTATTTTGCAAAACCAGCCACGGTGGTCAATATGGATGTAGCCAGATGTACACCTTTTTCTTTTTTCTTTTTTCTTTTTTTCTTTTTTTGAAGCTTTCAAGAGCGCCCTGGGCCCTGCTAACAAGCCTTTCCTGAAACACTCCTCTGGGTATTCCTTCCCCCGTGCCCCCCTCCTGGAGTTCATCCCTTCTGTGTACCCTCCATCTACCTCCCGCTTTATGAGTTGTTTAGCCTCTCCACAAGTCATTCTTAAACTTGCTCTGGAGCTCTTCTAAATTTCTTTGTGTTCCTCTCTACTCAGTTCCTTTTACTTTCCTTAAAGACCCAAGATCTCACTTTTTGTTATTCCAGCCCCGTGCAATTGTATGTTTCTCCTTCAAACACCGTGCCTCCCTCTGGGAACCTCCCTTTCTTCCTCAGCACCTTTCCAAGCAGTCACCCCTTCTAAACACCTCACCATCTGTACTTCCTCTCCCTCCCCCAGACCATACCAGATAACTCCCATTCAATTTTTAAGATCTGATTATTATAATAATGGTACTTTATTCACAGGTTAAATTGACAGCTGTTCCTTCATATCCCATACACCAAACATACTCATCTCTTACAGAAGACAATGTTTTTACATTTAACAGGTCACGTCCACAGACTGGTAGTTTCCAGAACAAAAACAACAGCAATGCTGGCAAAGATTCTGGGTTATCAGAAACTCTCAGGCTTTTAATACATTGAAAAATTAATATTTCTTGCACATCTACAATGTACACATTTGCTTCCCCACACTATGCAAATTTGACCCTAAGAGTTCTTTTTCACCAAGTCATAGACATAGATATGGAAATCATCGTCAAACTTGATGAAGTACACAGAGGGCTTGGCTTTAACTTGGTGAATGACCTTGCCTGTCCTCTTGGAGCCATCTTCTTTGGTGTATTCCACATGTTTACCTATCAGGCCATCTACAACTCCTTCTGGCTCCCTGTCTGCTGGAGGAGATGCACTGGACTCTGGCATGATACGGAGGTCGCCCTCTTTATAATCATCCAGAAGCTGATACATGTACAATACAGGATCTTTCTCATAAGTAATGTAAAACCAGGCGTTCATGATAGGTGCTTGGGCTAGGACCATCCCCCTCCATTCATCCTTAGAGCCATGCTCACCCTCAAACATGTGTTCCACTGCTTTGCCAATTATAGTATTAGCAAGGCGCACATCGCTGACTCGAGAAAACGACACCTTATCAGGAAGGATTTTAAGCTTTAAAATCCTTTCATCTCTGTGAAGTTCCAGTCCATAGACACAGTCAATCCCATCATATTTCACCAGGTAGAGAGAGGGGTTGATAGGCACTTGATCCAGCACAGTTCCTTTCCACTGTGTGATCGGCTCATCTCCTTCCTTCCAGCCGTGAGAAATTCTGCAGCCCACGATATTCCTTCGGGGCCGGGATGAAGATCTGCTCCTCTGCCTCTTTTGAGAAGCTTTTTTCTTCTTGATGGTTGTAGAGCCAACGTGGTGACCTACTGCTTCTCCCTTTTGCTCTTTTGCAACAGCTTTTTTGTGAGGGGTCTTCATAACTGTAAGAGGAGGAGAGAATCTAGGGAGAAACATTCTATGCAAATATTAAGGTTAATTTTCTGTGAATTAGGAAGTCCCTGTGCACGACATACATGTGTCCAGTAGCAGTTTTCTATATCAAAACGTGTTTAAAGCCCTGCCTGCATTACCCTCTTTCCAGGCTTGTTTGGTTACACAACAGAGTTAGAGAAGAGATCGCTGTGGAAGTTGTGGCGCTTGAGAGCCAAGCAAGAAGCAGCCGGTTCTCTGTTAGCTCTGTACTCATCCCAGCTGCCCCGCGCCACCATCCCTATCTGTAACCCCAAGACCGTATCTCTATATCCCTCTGTGCAATTCCTGTCTCTTATCCTCTGTCCCCCCTCCTTTTCATCCCGCCTTTACTTTCCATACCCATGCTTGCTCTGTGCTCACTTCTTCATACGTCTTCCAAATCATCCCGGTTTCCCTTTGAGCTCGGCACCACGAATCTGTCTCTTGCGCTGGCCACCTTTGTATAAGATTCCCGGTGTTTCTTGCTCCGTGCCCCGCCCCCCAAATCTCGGTTCCGAGTTTCCCTCAGCTCAAATTTTAGCACTCCCTCCAATTTTCCTGACAAGCAAGAACCCATTCCTATTTTCCAGCACCTAGTCCGATGCTCACCTGCTCACTGTCTGGGTTTGCAGCACTCACGTGCCCAAATCGGACAGAAGACTGTTGCCTCCGCTGCGAGACTGGAGCGAAGGATGATCAGCCGGCGAGCAGCCAAATGAGCGCCTGTGAGAGCAGAGCCAGGAGAAGTCTAAGGCCAGGCGCCTGTCTAGGAAAGCCGCGGGGCAAAAGAAGGGAGCATCCAGGAAGTCCCCGCTCTGGGCTTTCTCTCACCTTATTCCCGAGTGTCAGAGGCAGCAGTACCTGGGCCACTTAAGAGCTTCCAGCAGTCGCTGCTGCCACTGCAGTCTCCTCCCCCTTTTCCTAGCGTAGCTTCCTGCCCCGCAAGAGGCCGCCCCTTCCTGCCAAACACGGTTCAACAGCCTCCTCTCCCACTCCACACGTTGGTTCTAAGCTGGGGAATGTGCTCTTGTCCTCGTCCTTTCTGCCAAATCAGGAGCCAGGAATTCACACACATCCCAACCCCTCCCCCATACAACCCCTCTCCCTCCCAGCTCCTAAGGATTCCCTCCTTCAGTTCAGGTTCCCAACCCCCACCTGCAACTCTACACTTTAATGCCCCCAACCGCATCTGCTTTCCATCCTTCAGGAATTTGCTTTTACTTTACCCTGTGCCCTCGTGGAGTTTTCTTTATGCAAAAACTGCCTTTCCGGTTGTTTTAGGCTAGTGGAGCTAGGATGAGAAAGAAAAAAAAAGCCCCGATGCTCACTTCTCTCTTCTGTTGTGACCCGATTCCTAAGTAAGTTTTCTTGATTGCTCATCTTCTTGAGGAAACGAACCTTCCAGCTGCAGAATTTTATACACCATGTGTAAGACTCTTAAACGTACATTAGATCACCTTCACCACTTCCCCATTCCCTTTGCCTCATCACAAAATAGTAGTCTTCGTATTTCCCTTTCTTCTATGCTCCTCAAAGAGCTTGCATTATTTATGCCAATGTGATTGTTAAAAATGATCTATAAAACAATTTTAGATACTTCTGAATGCAGAGCATATATGACAATATGGAAAGTAGACAATAACCTCACTTCAGAATTAACATTCATTTTTAGTCACTCTTTTAAAAGTAGAAACAAAGACCACCAATAAGGTGTAATTTTTAATCCCGTAGCACAGACCTTACTCGTAAAGCCTTCAATGTATGTGCATATACATGTGGATATTATGTTTTATGACAAAGAGTTTCAATCATACTTTATGAAGTAAAGTTCTTCACACTGTATGAAAAAGTAATAATAGTTCCCTTCAGTAGCCTAAACAGGACATTTCCAGGAGGTAGTTCTTGGGTTTTT
>NC_045030.1:146893338-146894645 GCF_008632895.1 Mastomys coucha | reverse complement strand
AGTCTGGCAAGTTGATGTGGATTCTGGAGGCTCAGATGATGGTGGAAGGAGAGAACTGATCCCCTCAAGCTGTCCTCTGACCTCCACATACATGTCCCATATAAATAAATAAATAAATAAATAAATCCTACAGTTCTTAAAAATAATACTCAGCTTAGTACCATCTAACTAGCACAGCTTTCTCTTACTACATGAATCTACTCTCATGAATATTAAAGAAAAAAATTTATTTATTTATCAATGATCACACTGCTAGCAAGCCTAAAGGAGAATCACAGGATTCTTAAATTTTACTTTATTTTATTATTTTTTTTTGTTTGTTTGGTTGGTTTGTGTTGTTTTGTTTTGTGGTTGTTGTTTTCAAGACAGTCTCTCTATATAGCCCTGCTACCCTGAAACTCACTGTGTAGACCAGGCTGACCTAGAACTCACAGAGATCGATCTGTCCCTGCCTTATGAGTGCTGGGATTAAAGGCATGCACCACTACACCTGGCCAACTTCTTAAATTCTAAATGCTTGTTTTATATCATACATATCTTTTGAAGCCTGCTTTATTTGTATAAAATTTTTTCTTTTACAATTTTCATTCCCAGTCTACAGTATAGCACACATATCCAACTGATTTTTGGTGCTTTGGTTTTGTTTTCTGAGCTGTGAAAGAACACATTCAAACATCTAAAAAGATATTGATCATTTCAGCTAACTTCCATATTTTATTCTAACCCTCCGAGAATACTATACTTAATACAGCTGACTACTCTTACCTGTGTTTTTATAGAGTAAACCCTAAAAGAATAAATAGTGACTATGCACACTTCAGATTTTCTAGACTTACTCTTAAAGGTACTCAAGACAAATGTTCCCAACTTGCTGCATGATGAATCATACCATGTTACACATTCAGTATCAAATATCTATCCTGTTCCCCAGATCCTAGAAAAATTTTGACAGTTTTGACAATTTTAGTGTGGACTAACATGGTGAGTATGAAATGGTATTTAGGTCATCACACATTTTAAAGGAAAAAAACCTTAGCACTGGAAGTTCCAACAGGCTAGCCTTGGATACCTGGCCCCAACATACAAATTTAAGAAAGAAGTTAAGAGTAAAAAATAAAACAAAACAAAAAAGGCTTATTCATGGTAGCTACATCGGGAAAAACAGAAAATATATGGTTCGGTGACCTCACAACAATTTTGGCCTTAAATAGAGGAAGAATGGACATAGGACAAAGAGACATAATTATACACTCCTGGTCTGGTTGATCTTTGTCTTGGTTCTAGTTCAACAAGTTACTCTTCCTTTT
>NC_045030.1:146890645-146892949 GCF_008632895.1 Mastomys coucha | reverse complement strand
CACCAAATGCCCCTAGGAAGTTCTACTCCCAGGCAATCTAACACACCCAGGATCACAGGTGAGGAGGACACATCTGTCCCCAAACTGGGAGAGGCTGGAACCTGTAGGACCCAGGCACACAGGAACTCCTCCAGCCCAGTGGCTCAGGTTCCTTCCTGTCTGTCTGGGCCAGTGACCTGAGCAGACCTGGGGTGCAAACTCCTCAGCCAGTCCCACAAAACCCAGAGGAAGCTCCACTCCCAAGCACTCTAACAAGCCCAGGATCACAGGATCAAAGAGACAGCTTGACTCTGAGGAGTTCTGACACAACCAGGATCACAGGAAGGGCTGACTCCAGTCAGATTTAGCAAGGGCAGGTAGCACTAGAGCTAACCAGATTAGGAAGGGGCAAGGGTGAGAAAATAAGCAACACAAACCAAGGTTACTTGGCATCATTAGAACCCAATTCTCCCACCATAGCAAGTCCTAGACACACCATCACACCGGAAAAGCAAGATTCAGATCTAAAAATTACTTCTCACGATGATGATGCAGGACTTTAAAAAAACATAAATAACTCCCTCAAAGAAATACAGGAGAACATAAGTAAACAGCTAGAAGCCCTTGAAAAGGAAACACAAAAATCCCTTAAAGAACTACAGGAAAACACAATCAAACAGGTGAAGGAAATGAACAAAATCAACCAGAATCTAAAAATGGAACTAGAAACAATAAAGAAATCAGAAAGAGAGACAACCCTGGAGATAGAAAACCTAGGAAAGAAATCAGGAGTAATAAAAATAGAAATCACAATAGTAATAGTAATAGTAATAGTAATAGTAATAGTAATAGTAATAGTAATAGAAATCAGCAACAGGATGCAAGAGATAGAAGAATCTCAGCCAGGCAGTGGTGGCACACGCCTTTAATCCCAGCACTTGGGAGGCAGAGGCAGGTGGATTTCTGAGTTTGAGGTCAGTCTAGTCTACAGAGTGAGTTCCAGGACAGCCAGAGCTATACAGAGAAACCATGTCTCAAAAAAACAGAAAAAAAAAAATAAGAGAGAATTTCAGAGGCAGAAGATACCATAGAAAACATTGACATAACAGTCAAAGAAAATGCAAAAAAGCAAAAACCTCCTAACCCAAAACATCCAGGAAATCCAGGACACACTGAGAAGACCAAACCTAAGGATAATAGGTATAAAAGACTGGAGACTCCCAATGCAATGGGCCAGTAAATATCTTCAACAAAATTATAAAAGAAAACTTCCCTAAGCCAAAGAAAGAGAAGCCCATGAACATACAAGAAGCCTACAGAACTCCAAATAGACTGGACCAGAAAAGAAATTCCTCCTGTCACATAATAGTCAAAACACCAAATGTACTATACAAAGAAAGAATTTTTAAAGCAGTAAGGGAAAAAGGTCAAGTAACATATAAAGGCAGGCCTATCAGAATTACACCAGACTTCTCACTAGAGACTATAAAAGCTAGAAGATCCTGGGCAGATGTCATACAGAGAACACAAATGACAGCCCAGGCTACTATACCCAACAAAACTCTCAATTGCCACAGATGGAGAAAACAAGATATTCTATGACAAAATGAAATTTACACAATATCTTTCCACAAATCCAGCCCTACAAATGATAATAGATGGAAAACACCAACATAAGGAGCAAAACTACACCCTCGAAGAAGCAATAAAGTAATCTTTCAACAAACCTACACAAACCTAATTCCACCTCTTACACCAAAGACAAAAGGAAGTAACAATTATTTTTTCTTAATATCTTGATATGAAATTATTACGAACATATCCTAATCGATTGAAATCAAAGAATATGAGGAATTAGAAATTTGTTGACTGTCATCCAGTGGTCTCTCTAATTTGGTAATTGGAGAAATAAGTCCAATATTGCACAATCCACATACACTTTCTGCTTGTTTGTATGTGACAGTGCCTTGCTGAGTACCACATAATGGTCTTGAAATCATGTTTCTCCTATCTCAGCCTCTCTATTAGTAGTATTGTTTATTTCATGTTTTTATACTATATGATGGTTTTCAGAACAGCTTACATATTTCAAAAGTATTTATACAGACAAAAGAAAGTAGACAATTAACTTGGGAGGTGGCTGGTAAGAGAACAATAAAGAGTGAGACTGAATGATTTGCTTGATGTTTGTAACTATTGTATCAAGTTTGAAAAAGAGAACTTAATAAATTACTCTTTCTCTGAGATGAATGATTTTCAAATTATCATGGCCAATGAACCAGATTCTTACCCTCACCTAATGTCTGTGCCACCCTCCAAGCAGAA
>NC_045030.1:146882750-146885493 GCF_008632895.1 Mastomys coucha | reverse complement strand
ATATGATTTTAGATCCAATTCTTGCTTTTCTGGTGTTTTGGGATATCCAGGACTTGCTGCAGTGGGAGGTTCTAATGATGCCAAGTAGTCTTGGTTTCTGTTGG
Source organism: Mastomys coucha (assembly GCF_008632895.1). Taxonomy (NCBI): domain Eukaryota; kingdom Metazoa; phylum Chordata; class Mammalia; order Rodentia; family Muridae; genus Mastomys; species Mastomys coucha. The sequence goes on along the minus strand of NC_045030.1, from coordinate 146,885,389 downwards.
TAGGATTCTTGCGTTTGCCTTTCGCTATCTCTTGATTTTTGGTGTTAGTTGTTCTCAGTGTTTCTGACTAGAGCTTGTCCTGTCCCTGCCACCCTGCAAGTCCCCTGCGACTCATGGGTCCTGTGCCTCCCGGCTGGCTGCTCTGGTCTTAGAAACTCACCAGTGAGAAAATGGCGGCTCTCATCCAAGTCTCTGGCTTAATGCGTTCCCTGGAGGTAGGCCCTCCACTTGCAGGGAAGGGGCAGAGAAGGACCCTGATCCACCTCTGTCACTCTGAAGCTGAGAGGATCCTGTCCCTGCTGCCCTGCAGCTCCCCTGGGACTCATGGGGCCTGTGCCTCCTGGCTGGCTGCTCAGGTCTTAAAAACTCACTGGAGAGAAAATGGCTGCTCTTGCCTGCGTCTCTGGCTTAAGGCGCTCCCTGGAGGTAGGCCTTCCACTTGCAGGGAAGGGGCAGAGAAGGACGCTGATCCTCTTCTGTCACTCGGCAGCTGAGAGGATCCTCAAGAGCCAAGATTTTAAGCTCTAGTAAATACAAAACAAACAAACAAAAAGACTTTATTTATATTCTTTTAAGAAAATACTAGCAGTGATGTATTATTTTAAAATATACAGTTAGTATGTTTGGAGTTATTTAAAATTTATATTGAGGAAAACATATTCTCAGTATTACTATAGACAAGCATCAACATAAGACTGTTAAATTGATTGTTGTTTTATGTCAAACAACTTTTATAATGCTCATTTTTATTGTTATAATATTTTATAAATTTTAAAGAATATGACAAAAAAGGTATTGTAGATATTGAAGGGGGGTCTCTGGGAGGAGTTAGGGTACAGAAGGAAAACAAGAATGTGATTTAATTCTATTTATTTAAAATATTTTAAAATGTTAACTAATTCAGATAAATTGAAATCATGTATCTTTTCTCCTCATAATGCAATAAAACTTAAATAAAAAACGAAGTGTTATTGGCATTATTTGTGATCAGTCTGGTTCCTATACAACCCTTCTTTCTGCTTCAGGGATGCAGACCTCTGCATCATGGATAATTAACCTCACTTGCCTGGGAGGACTCCTGTCTTATGAGTTTTGGGGGGGTTTTCCCTCCAGGGAGAGTCTAGGGAAAATAAAATGTTAAGGATATGTAACTTGTTTCTGTGCCTTAAACCAAAGGGGCAAGACACCAAATGAACCCATGAATGCCAAGTTTTCACTAGTGCTTCTAGATACTCTGGGAGCCCAAGGGGAAAGTCAACACCTTTTATTCAAACAGCTTTTTTAAAAAATTTATTTATTTTATGTATATGAGTACACTGTAGCTGTCTTTAGACACACCAGAATAGGGCATCGGATTCCATTACAGATGGTTGTGAGCCACCATGTGGTTGCTGGGATTTGAACTGAGGACCTCTGGAAGAGCAGTCAGTGCTCTTAACCACCAAGCCATCTCTCCAGTCCAGCCACCAAACAGCTTTTAATTACCTGTTTCATTCATTAATTTCCATTTTCAAGGTGTTAATGGGTCTACATTTATTTCCCCAGTTTGTTTGGACATAAGTTTTCCAATTGTATGTGATAGTTTCATATTTTTGCTTTGCTTCTGTTTTCATTCACTTATATATTTTCATAGCATTATCCCTAAGCTCGTCAGCTTTCATATGTTGATCTACCTAGAAATCATATTTTAAATTACATCTCAAATGTTGACCTGCATTATAAACTTAGCTTCTTTAATATTACCACAAAATATAAATATTGTCAATTACCATTGTTAATGCCCATAGTGGTTATCATTAAATTTTGAGTTTGCTATTTAGCTTTCTCTACTTGAATACTGGTAGAAATATATAATGCATATATGACTGAGTGTGGCATGCTATTAAATTTGAACTTTTACTTTTTATCTTCTGTGCGAGCAAGAAAGAAAAAGGTCAACTCATTAAACTATTATAAGCTATAAATTATAAGATGTGTATATTTTCAAAGGTGTTAAAAAAACGAATCTTCAGAAAAGTCAAAAGCAAAACAAAAGAAATGTGAATACTAGGTTGCTCTTGAATAATGCTTGTTGCATGTGGTATCTGGGTATTGAAGAATTAGTTGTTCATTCCAATTTTTATAATTTAGTTTTATGCATTTTCTAGAAACTCAAAAGTGTTTTCCCCTTTGAGACTATTAGTTCCACTGTGTGTGTGTGTGTGTGTGTGTGTGTGTGTGTGTGTGTGCATGTGTGTGTGTGTATATGGGAGCACACGTGTGCCCACACGTGCATATATGTTCTGCTTGGTATCAAAAACTGGCACTTATACATGCTAGGCAAGCACTTTATCACTGAACTACATTTCCAGTCCCATTTCTTCTATTTCACATTAATCTATACCCTAATTCCAGTTTGGTATGCGCTTACTGTTTGTTTGTTCTCACTTTTCCAGTACATAAATATAATCTAAGCTCAAGGTATATCCCAAATCTGCAGATGGTGAGTTATACATTGTAAAGTAGGATTATAAATTGTGATGTTCTTCCCAAGACCCAAAGTCATCAGGCAGGAACCTGGTACTGAATTTTAAGTCAAAGGCCTGGACTTGACTCTGTCTCTGACCCCCAAAGCAGGAGACATATCTCTGTATATACTT
>NC_045030.1:146875646-146882521 GCF_008632895.1 Mastomys coucha | reverse complement strand
AGGTTTTGTGCATGTGGCTTAGTATGCGTCTATCTGTTCAAACTGGTATAGCTAGGGGATGTATTTGCTGGAGGATCTTACCTGCTATCTGGCTCCATCTTGTAACTTTGATGTTATATGGGACTCTAAGAAATTAAGGAATATTACTGACTTCAAAGATATGTGATAGAAGCAGTTCCTATGGCATATAGCAAGAGTGTTTGGAAGGCTAAATATATATCCTATTCCCTTTTATCACCTACAATGGCCAAATACATCTCAAACATGCACATAGAAGTGAGCGTAAGGCAGATGATTATATATTTTTTCACACTGTACATGTTAAACATGGGTTGATACTGAATGTATGCTGTAATGTATCCTTTTCATTATTTTCTGTAGATTCGGAAGTATGTATCTTCACACTCCATCCAGGGAAGCAGGGAGGCTAACTGCAGATGTTTACCTATCCCTCCTCGCTTTCAAATCCAAACCCCCAGTCTCATTCCAATTTCTACAGCAAAACACCTGCTGCAATCTTGTCCCCCAATCTCCAGTGGATCCCACAAATCTTCCACCTCTAAACTTCCTCCCCACACCCATTGCTTTATCTCAGCCCTCAACTCTAGCAGGCTCTCCCTGGGGATCCACTGGCCACTCCTACCAGGGAAACAAGTAGGCTTCAGACCTTTCCTGTAGATCTTCACCTCTTCCTCCATTCCTTTAAATCCAATCCCCTAGTTTTATCCCCAGCTCTAGACAGACTTCTTGCTGTGGCCTCTCCTTGCTCTCTGCCCCCATTCTCAGGGGACTAAGTAGGTCCTGGTCGAATATCCTGCCCTCCCTCTTGTGAAACTATCCACTGCTCCCAGCCCATCCCCATTCCTAAGTGTCAGGTACCAATACCCAGAAACACATTTTACATAGAAATTCTCAGTGCCCACACCTATCAGGACCCCAGAAGATTTTCTACAGTCAACACAGACAGTATACTTTCTTAAGAACCAGAGAGGAAACAGAAATGAAGGAATAAAATATCCACTCAACAAAGACAAGACCAGATATCAGCACCTAGAATTACAATCTTTCTAATCTCAGATGCCTAGACTTCAACAATAAAACACACTAACAGTCAGGACAATGTCCCCATTAAGTCCAGCTACACAGCACAGCAGGTCCTGAATATTCCAACCATAAAAAAGTGACCTTAAAATAGTCTTTATGCATATTATAGAGGCCCTTAAAGAGAAAACAACTAAATCCTTTAAAGAAATCCAGGAAAACACACACACACACACACACACACACACACACAGTGGAAAGAAATGAAGAAAACCGTTCAAGATGTAAAAGTGGAAAATTGAAAAAAAAAAGAACCCAAACTGAGTAAAATTTAGGAACTCAAGTAGGAACCACAGAGACAAAGCATCACCAACAGAATACAAGAGATGGAAGAGAGAATCTCAGGTTTTGAAGACCCGAAGAAATAGATTCCTTGGTCAAAAAAAAAAAAATGTTAAATCTCAAAACCTGCTGGCACAAAACATTCAGGAAACCTGAGACACTGTGAAAAGACCAATATAATAATAGGAATACAGGGAGGAGAAGAAACCCAGGTCAAAGGCACAGAAAATATTTTTTAAGAATCATGGAGGAAAATTTCCCTAACATAAAAGTCCCCTCAGCACATAACAATCAAAACATACGGAACAAAGAATATTAAAAGACCAAGGATGACTTTTCAGATGCTACCTCTGTATTTATTTGTTTGTCTGTCTGTTCATTTATTTATTTTTCTCTCATTCATTATATATCCACCACAGTGTCCCCTCCAATTATTCTTCCCATCCCCCCTCTTCTATTTCCCCAGATCCACTCCTCCTCCATTTACCTTCAGAAAAAAGTAGGCCTCCCAGGGATATCAACCAAACATGGCATAACAAGTTACAAGGCACATACTCCTATTAAGGCTGGACCAAGCAACCAAATAGGAGGAAAGGAGTCCCAAAATTCAGGAAAAGTAGTCATAGACAACACCAACTATTGGGCTAGGCTCCAGTCTATGAGTATAGTAGCATGTCATTAGGAATCATTTCATTGATTTATTTTTATTTTTATTTTACTGTTTAATTTTTTTGCCACTTGTATTTGAGTCTATTCTAGATCTCTGAGATATCCAGCTGTTTGTTCTTGCCCATCCACAGTGTCAGATGTGGACTCCTTCTTGTGTCAGCCTAAAATTTGACCCAGTCAATGGTTGGACACTCCCACAAGTTCTGTGCTACCTTTACCCCAGCACAATTTGTTTTGCAGGCCTAACAAATTGTAAGTCAAAGGTTTGGGGGCTGGGTTGGTGTCCCATTCCCACCACTGAAAGCCTTGTCTGGTTACAGAAGATGGCCAAATTCAGTCTCTATATCCTCCATTACTAGGATGGTCACCTTCTGTATTAGTCAGGGTTCCCTAGAGTCACAGAACTTATGGAATGCCTCTATATTTTAAGAGAAATTATTGGAATGACCTACAGTTTGCAGTCCAACTAACCCAACAATGAGCAGCTGTGAATGGGGAGTCCAAGAATCTAGTAGTTGCTCAGCCCCACAAGGCTAGGTATTTCAGCTGGTCTTCTGTATAAACTGGAATCTTGAAGAAGTAGGTTCCAACAGATGTGCTGGCAAGTAAGTGAAAGCAGGCAGAGAAGAAGGAAGCCTTCTTTTTTCCATTGTCATTATGTAGGCCTCTAGCAGAAGGTATGGCCTAGATTAAAGGTGTGTACCACCATGCCTGGACCTAAGCTGTTCTTCACTTGGAACTTGTTTTGTCCCAGGCTGCCCTTGAATTCAGAGATCTGCCTGCCTTTGACTCCTGGGATTAAAGGTTTGTACCACTTTGCCTGGGCCTAAGTTTTTCATGGCCACTATGCCTTAAGATCTGGATCCCAGGTGTACCCTCCATTTCTGGATTGTAGTTCATTCCAGATAAAGTTAAATTGGCCACTGGGAACAGCCATCACACCCTCTTAGATTTCAGGGAGTTTCCACTGCAGTGGGTTTCTCAGCTGCTAAAAATATAACAGCAACAACATGAACTTTGAAAGCAAATGGATGGAACTTAAAAAAAAAAAAACATCCTGAGTAAGGTAACCCAGACCCAGAAAGACAAAAAAAGTAAGTATCATGTACTTATTTATAAGTGGATATTATCTGTAAAGTAAAGGATAACCTTGCTACAGTCCACAGACCCAGAGAGGCTAAGTGACAAGAAGAGTTCAAAATGGGAAACATGAATCTTCCTGGGAAGGGGAAAGAGAATACAAATTGTGAGCTGACAGGGAGCAGGTGGGGACAGGAAGAAGAGGGGTCAGTTGGGGGAACATGGAATGAGAGATCTCTGGTAGACACAGACAGCTAGAATTTGGGGGCATTTGAGGCACGATGTTAACTCTCCTCTTTTTCAGTAAGCAAAAGGCTCCCACCCTTCTAGTAAGAGCACTTCTGGTCTGTAAGTATCACAGAAACAGGCACTAAGAAGTTCACGCAGCTTTTATTTCCTATGAGATATCATTGAACTTTATATCTAGAGAATGATGAGTATAGAGTATAGGAAGTGCTCTTCTGGTTTTTTTCCAGGCCTATAATCTTTTTAAAACTAGAAACAGCATTGTACTAAGCCAAGGAGGGATGTGCAGGCTCTATTTATTCTCCAGTTCAAGCACTTCCTTACAAAAGGAGGCTGCTGTTAGGGTGTTATTGGCAGGAAGGGGATCCTCCTTTTCCTTTCAGGCACAAAGAGATCCCCATGCCTCCCTCTAAGAAGGGAATGTTGGAATTTATCTCAGATGGAAGCCAGCTTACGGGTTATCAGGAATGCTGAATTCTTGTTTGTGGCATCCTAGACCTTCATTTTTAACCCCTTACAGAGATTGTAGGCTGTAATTATTCCTGGAGCTAAGCATACAAAGACTCAGGAAGAATTCTGACCATCTTTGGAGAGTTCCCACCTGTCCACCATGGGCTAAAAGATTCTGGCTTTCAGAGATCTTTATCACAGGTGACTAGTAGAAACCTTCCTGAAAAAGCATGAAAGCCAAGTCCTGTCTATGGTTTCCTTTGAAGGTTGACTACAGCTGCTGTGAGCCCTCTCATGCCTGAAGACCCCCTTGCTCTTTGTGTTTTAGGGAAATTGTCCAAAAGACTGTCTTTACTAGTCTTTAAGCACAATGATTTTAAAAGGCAAGCTCTCTAACAGAGAACGTCTAAGTTGGCCCCTTTGTTTGATATAAATATTTCAGTCTTCACAAGGGAGTTGGAGTTGTAGGTTTTCTACTGAGTTTTAAAGCTTTCAGCACAGGATGGACTTAATGTGTATGCCTGTTCTGATTACCTGGATAAATGTGGGTATTTTCACTATTTCTCATTCATATGAGTCTTTCTTTTTTTTTTTTTTTTTTTTTTTTTTTTTTTTTTTTTTTCTTTTTCTGAGACAGGGTTTCTCTGTGTAGCCCTGGCTGTCCTGGAACTCACTCTGTAGACCAGGCTGGCCTCGAACTCAGAAATCCGCCTGCCTCTGCCTCCCAAGTGCTGGGATTAAAGGCATGTGCCACCCACTGCCCTGCTCTCATAGGAGTCTCATCTGCATTCTCACTTTGTCTTAGAGCAAATCAATTTCAGTGTAGGTGCTGATTCAGTCTGCATGTGTTAGGGAAGATGATTTAGGGTCTAGGTATTCTTTCTTCCTCTATGATGCAAGGGGATAAAACGTCCATAATTTTCACATGTTGGGGAGATATTCATTTTTACTTTTTCTCATATAGTGTCTCTTATGTAGGATCTGACACAGTTCCTTACCTGTTATATGAGAATTGTTATATGAGAATTTTGTTGATGGATATGGTGCTGAGGTGTGTAGAGATGGGAAGGGTTCCATAATCCTAAATTTACCAGTCTTTTGTGTTTTTCCATCCATGGGCTACAACCTTCACAGGTATTCCTTGTATTTATTTTCACCCTCTTCAGGTAATGCAAGGAATTAGAAGTGACTTTAATTAGGCACTTCTCTTCATATTTATTCAAAGCTAGAGAGACTGGAATGGGACATTTCTTTTATACCAAGTCACTCAGGATTTTATAGAACTTTGAAATAACAGTTTAGAAAATTTTAAAATGTTAAGTTTTGCTGTTGGCCCGAGACAGTGTATGTTTTTCTAAATACTCATAGTGAGACCATCGTGTGGCTTCCAGCAGTAACACTTCAGAAAGTGTGAGAGACTCTTTCAGCTTGAGACACCAGAAATTTTAGCTCTTAGGTTCACTTAGCAGTTCATCCACTGTAGTTTAAAATGTTCCTATGAGGACTGACTCCAAATGAAAGTTTCTGTTTGTGAGATTCACACATAGTAAACTGTGACAATCTGTATTCATCTGCCTCTAGCCCTGTTTGGATGCAGCAATTTCCTTGATGTCTTAGTTCTCTGACACATCTATAAATGTATTTGATTATTTTCAGTTTCGTCATAGTTTATGTGTTCTGTGGACATGGTAGTGATGAATGCAGGAGCTCTATATGTCAGATGGGATTTCCGGAAACTTTACTGTTGCTTTCTCCTTTTTTTATATGAATTCCACAAAAGTCAAATATACATTGTATGTGGTTGCTTTTAATGTAGTAAGTATGTTCTTTCCGTTCTAAAGATTGAACTTTGAGCCTTGAAGATGTTAAATATTTCCTCTACCCTGAGCTAGGTCCTAATTTGTGATGGTTTTTTTATAATCCAGAATCTTTTTAAGGAAATTTGGGTCTTGAGTATGTTAAATATTTTCCTTACCCTGAAAAAGCTCCTAATTTGTGAATGTTTATTGTAATCCAAAAATCTTTTTTAGACTTCATACATTCTTATCAGTTTTTGTCTTTGCTGTTGATTAATAAGAGAATAATATTAATATGTCCATGTATAACTTTAAATGAAACGTTTTGTTACTCTCCCATCTCTAGTATTTGTACATTATTGACACATGTGTATATATTTAAGTTAAAATAGGTTCTGGGGAGATGACTCAGATATTAGGAACTCTTTCTGCTCTTGCAGAGATCTACAGTTCAATCTTAATATGCACATGCTAGCTCACAACTGTCTGTAACTCCAGTTCTAGGATTCCAGGTTTCTCCTCTGGTTTCTGTGGGCACATGTGGTACAGATATATACATGCAATCATATATTTGAGATAAATATAATATTTAAATATTTAAAGTAAATATTTAAAGTCAAACATAACTATCTTCTAATTATCATCATTCTTATGTGGTTAAAAAGTCCAAAATTCTTTTACTGGATGTTTAAACATTTTTTTTAAAAAAAAATAGTAAATAAATGCATATTTCTTTGTCCTGCAAGAGCACTATTCTACCTTGATCTCTATGCTATGGCTAAAAGCAATTTGGAAAGAAAAGAGTTTACTTGGCTTACATTTCCAAGTCAAAGTCTGTCGTTGAGAGGAGTCAGGACAGGAACTGTGGAGGAATGTTGTCCATTGGCTTACAGTCTGGCTTCTCACACTCTCTCATGCTCAAATAGCAAAGACCCACCTGCTTAGGGTTGTGACACCCACAGTAAGCTAGCTTGGTCCTTCTACCACAATTAGTAATCAAAAAAAATGTCTCCCAGACATACACACAGTCAGATTTTGATTATTTTCAGTTGAGGGTCTCTCTTTCCAGGTGGCTGTAGGTTATGTTAAGTCGACAGTAAAACCTAGCCAGGATAAATACTATCAGTTAGAAATGCTGCACGGTACTATTCTAGCCCTCCACTGAATAGAACCACATTACACCCTTGTAAGAGCATGTGAAAGTGGCCATGAATAAATAGAGGAAATGAGTAGGAAGGAAGGAAGGAAGGA
>NC_045030.1:146872147-146875566 GCF_008632895.1 Mastomys coucha | reverse complement strand
GGGAGAAGGAGAGAGAGAGGAACAAAGAAAGAAAGAGAGAGAGAGAGAGAAAGAGAGGGAGGGAGGAGAGAGAGAGGAACAAAGAGAAAAAAAGAAAGAGAGAGAGAGAGAGAGAGAGAGAGAAAGAGAGAGAGAGAGAGAGAAGAAAGGAAAAAATAAACCCAGAGAAAGGCAAGTCTAGGAAGGATTTAAAAATCAAGACAAATGAGCAGGATGTGGTGGTGCATGTGTGTAATGCCAGCACTTGAGAAATGGAGTTCAGAGAATCTGGAGTTCCAGATTGAGATGGTTTGAGTATGCTTGGGCTCGGGGAATAGCACTATTAGAGGTTATGGTCCTGTTGGATTAGATGTGTCACTGTGGGCGTGGGCTTTAAGACCCTCACCCTAGCTGCCTGGAAGCCAGTATCCTGCTAAGCAGCCTTCAGATGAAAATGTAGAACTCTCAGCTCCGCCTGCACCATGTTTGCCTCCATGCTCCCACCTTGATGATAATTGACTGAACCTTTGAACCTGTAAGCTAGCCCCAATTAAATGTTGTCCTTATAAGAGTTGCCTTCGGTCATGGTGTGTGTTCACAGCAGTAAAACCCTAACTCAGACAGAAGTTGGTACCAGGGACTGGGGTACTGCTGTGATAGGCCTGACCATGTTTTTGTTTGGAAGAATGTGGAATATTGGACTTTGGATTTGGAAAGCCATGGATTGCTTTAAATGGGGCTTCATGGGCTACCCTAGTAGGAATATTTTGTTGCTTTGAGTGAACTGAACAGTGAGGACCTGGCCCAAGATGTTTCAGTGGAGAGAATTTCAGTATGTGGCCTAGAGACTGTTTTTGTGGTATTGGTGAGGAATGTGGCTACTTTTTGCCCTTGTCTGAAGAATCTGCCTGAGGCTAAGGTGAAGAGACTCAGATTAATTGCACTGAAAAAGGAAGTCTCAGAAATGCCCATCATAGACTTTGTTCTCTCGTTAATCTTGTGAAGAACATTTTGAATGAGCACAGCAAGCTTAGAAAGGAAAAATATAAAATATATAGTTTGAGTATTAGAAAAGCATCAGGAAGTGAAATGGAGCTGAATCCTGTGTTCAAAGATAGTAAATTGGATTAAGAGATTGGTGACCTTGGGGCAAGATCCTACACAACTAAATTTAGATCTAGGCATTGTAGTACACACCTTCAATCCCAGGAGATAAAGCCAAGCAGATCTCTGAGTTCAAGGCCAGCCTGGGACAGAGAAAGTTCTAGATGAAGAAAAGCTTCAATCCATGCATGGTGGTACATGCCTTTAATCCCCGGAGACAGAGCCATGAAGATCTCTGAGTTCAGGTCAATCTACAGAACAAGTTCCAGGACAGCCAAATTTGGGCAACAAGGGAATTGGAAAAGAGAAAGCTGGTAATATAATACGAGGGGCCATTTTCTAGCCCCAGCAAGCAGCAGAACACTGCAGCTTTGGCCACATGGCTCTGGCTTTAGAGTCCAGAATAGAAGGGACTACTGAGACAATTGATGTTGGTTAGCTGGAGCTAAGAAATTAGTGTTGATTAAGAAGAGACCAGCATCACTGAGGTGAAATTTTCTGAGAGCACAAAGAAAACTGTGTTTCAGAGATAGCCAAGGTTGTACCTCATGCTTCAGCAGGACTTGGTAATGTGTAAGAGTCACTCAGGTAGTACTGGTTTTGAAGGCATGAAGGGGTCATGAAGAGCAGCTGAGGCTTGACACTGTGAGAGGCCATGGAAGGCCATTGGTGAATGTGTAGCCTCAGTTGCAGTTGATGACCCAGGACGGAAGGAGTCATGCAAAGGAGTTGAGGCGTGGCACCATGAAGAGAGCCTATGAGGGGCTATTACTGAAGCCTAGTTGCAGCAGAAGACCCCAGAGTATTGTAAGTGCCAATACCATGGGATGACCTCCAAGAACAGCAGCAGCAGTGGAGTGGATCAACCTGACCTTAGAGTGCTACAGAGGGCAGAGCTGGAGAAGTGACACCAGCCCTTTGGAAGATCGAAGAAGATCATGTGTGGATCCTAGACACTGGAACAAGAAACTATAATATTGAAGTTGCTTTGGAGACCCCAAAATGTTCAAGATACAAGAGCCATGAAATATTTCCTGAGGAAAGCTGCTAATAAGGAATGGAAACAGCTCAGGAGAAAAAACTTTGTTGTAGTCAACAAAGATGAAAAAGGAATTGGAGATCTGAAGACTACTTTGACATCAGCCATGGAGATGCAGAGTTTGGAGTTTGTCCAGCTGGCTTCCTGTCTTGCTTTGGGAATTATAGTTAAGTGATTGGATGAATCTCAGAAGAGACTTTGAACTTTGGACTTTTAACATTGTTGAGACTGCTATAGACTATGGGATCTTTGGAATTGTGTTTTGCGTTGTGCTTTGTTTAGGTATGGCCCCCATAGGCTCATATATTTGAAGAAGCCTATGGGGACCAGGGTGTGGAATGTGATGGTTTATATATGCTAGTCCCAGGGAGTGGCACTATTAGAAGGTTTGGCCCTATTGGAGTAGGTGTGGCCTTGTTGGAGTAGGTGTGTCACTGTGGGTGAAGGCTTTAAAACCCTCATTCTAGCTGCATGGAAGTGTATATTCTGCTACCAGCCTTCAGATGAAGATGTAGAACTCTCAGCTTCTCATGTACCATGCCTGACTGGATGCTGCCATGTTACTGCCTTGATGTTAATGGACTGAAAGTCTGAGCCTGTAAGCCAGCCCCAATTAAATGTTGTTCTTAAAAGAGTTGCATTGGTCATGGTGTCTGTTCACAGCAGTAAAACCCTAACTAAAACACAGACCATCCTCAGCTACATAGCTGGGCTCACCTGACATCTAACATTTCAAGAAGGGTGTCATCATGTTTTCTTGGTGTCCTCCGCCCCCTCTAGCTCCTATATTCTTTTCATCTCTTTCTGCAGTATTCCCTTAGCCTGGTTACTTATAGCATCCAGGACCTCCAGTTTAGGCCTGGAATTGTCTACAGTGAGCTGGGTCCTCCTGAATCAATCATGAAGAAAATGCACCACAGGTTTGTTCACAAGCCAACCTTGTGAGGGCATTTTCTCAGTTGAAATTCTCCCCTCCCCACATGACTCTAGCATGGGTTAAGTTGACATAAAACTATCAGCACAGTAAATGGAATAGTAAGTATACTTGACACAGAGCTGCAGAGGGCTTGGTGTCCTGGGACTGCTGACTGCCATGAAAGGAAAATGCTTTCCAGACAGTGGATCATCAAACCCACCCTCTCCTCTAACTTGGTTTTATAGCAATCACTTGTAGGTTTGCATGCAGAAGCCAGGTCTGAAGGTTCCAGGTATAAAGCAGCAGATTATTAGGTTTCTATAAGGTTTCTTCCCTCCAAGGATAGAATGTGGTTTGTTTGTCCCCTCCATCCCCCATGTG
>NC_045030.1:146867474-146871742 GCF_008632895.1 Mastomys coucha | reverse complement strand
AAAAAAAAAAAAAAACCCACAAAAAACAAAAAACAAAAAACAAAAAACAAAAAGTAAAAAACAAAACAAAAACAAAGGAGTGCACCCTTGAGCAACTCCCCATACCTGGTAGAGTTCAACCTTAGAACCCCAGGAGACTAAACACACTACAGCAGGATCTACTTAACCTGGAATGGTTTAATGAGGAAGAAGGCTTAACTGCTCACCACTTCTTGTTTTAGCTTTTGTTTTTTAATATACCTTTTTTTCCTGTGAAAATCTAATTTTGTTCTTTCTTCATTTTTTTTTGTTAAAATTTATCTACTACTTCTTCTCATTTGATTTTATTTAATTTTGTCTAGTACTGAGGTTTGAACTCAAGGTCTCTTGTGCTGTATCTGTTCAATACCAACCTTCCAGTTTAGCTCAGAAAAGTAAAACTTAACTCTGGTCAAAACCCATTCCTACTTGAACCCAGGCACATATTTATACCTAAAGAAATGGGAGAACATAGACTAGACTTCCTGATGTGTTCCCGTTCCCAGTGAGGCTCAATTAGCAGTTCTACTCCGGAACAAATATTCTCACAGTAGATACAGGAAGGGGGAAAAAGCTGATACCACATCTAGGTGGACTTTTACCTTGTCTGCAGTCTTACCTAATCAGGTCTCAAGAACTGATATGACTGTAGCTGAGTCCTACCAATTCCAACCCCTACCTTTAGCTGTAAAGCACCCAGATCTGAGCCAGTCTTCAATTACAGGGCAAGCACATCAGGCCCTCAATGTGCATGAAGTAACCACCACCAGTATCACTTTTAATAGCCAGAGCTACTGTTGCAGTGACAGTGGAAATCTCCCAGACACAGAGGATTCATTCTATATGTTCTGTTGCCTATACCACATGCCCCTAAGGTACCAGAGAAAGCTATTATTATTTTAATTTACTTCTCTGTGTATGTGTGGTGTGCCCACAGAAGACAGAAGACAGTGTTGGATTCCCTGGAACTGAAGTTATAGGAAGCTACGAGCTGGCTGACATAGGTACTGAGGATTAAACTTGTGTCCTCTGGAAGATCAGGAAGTACTCTTAACCATTGAGCCATCTCTCCAGCCTCTCAGTAATCCAGTCTTAAAAAACTTGTAAGAATAGTAGGGCTCTTTGATGTTGAGATGGTATATTCTATGCACAAACACACAAATCACACCAAGGATCCTACAGGGAAATGATTACGTAGAGTCCAGTTGGAAGTAATGTAAGCATTGCACAAGTTGATCTGTGAAGATATGTTGATAGAATACCTCACCTCACCAGAAAACTGCCACAAAAAACTGGATGAGATATCCACGATAATGGAGGTGGAAATCACCTGGATAAAGGCCAGTAATGGAGCACTGGCCTAGCATGCATAAGACATATGATAAAATATGCAGTACTGCAAAGGACCGCTTTACCAAAAAGGATTGTGCAGCTCACAACACAGAAATAAAATAAATACGAAAAAGATAATATGTTCTCTCATGATTCGTAATTACCTAATAACAGATATCACAAATATTGGCATTAATAAAACTCCACCAAATGATTTGAAAAGTAATGGTTTCATAAATAGATCCAAGAAATAACAAACAAACAAACAAACAAACAAACAATTGAGTGAATTCAAGAAGAAAATTCATGACTGAAATGAGGAATTCAGTAAAGACACAGAAAGTTTAACAAACTGGAAATCTTGAAAATAAAGAAATCAATAAGTCAGACTTAAACAACAGTTAAATGCCTCAACAATAGTCTTGATCAAGCAAAAAAAAGAATTTCAGAGTTTGAAGAAAATTTTCCAAAATATTACATTTAGACTGTAATAAGAAAAAAAAAACACAGTTACTTGGCCATAAAAAAAGGAATTTATTCTTTTTCAGGAAACTGAATAGAATTGAAAGGCAAGTTGAATGAAATAAAGCCATAAAAATAAACTTTGGCGTCAGGGGCTTTCTGTCATAATTGTTACAATTGTTAAACTGATGATCTGGTAGTAGAAAAGGGGCTCTTAGAGCCTGGGGAGGAAACCAGGAGGAGGTGGAACAGCCTGGGACAAGGTAGGAGAAGACAGAGCAGACACAAAGCAAGATAGATGCATATATTGAAATGCCACAGAGAACTGATTCATTTGTACAGCTAAAAAAATAATAAATACAGAGAACTATAATAAAAAGAAAACATATCCCTATATGTAATAGCTTGCTATGAAATCCACTTCTATGATATTAACAACCATTTCATCTTTCATTTGTCTACTGATTACATAGCATCTAAATGTAAACGTATAGTGTCTTCAGAAATGCAGGCTGAAATGTTTAAATTTGCAGAGGCAACAGCAATATCCTATCATTGGGGGAGGAGATAGTTTCTTGACTTTTCTAATCAACAATACAAAACGGAGAGGGGTTTCCCATGCCTGGCACTGGAAATCTTTTTAGATAGTCTATGTTTCTTGTGGGAGTATGATCACCCCAAGTAGTGTAACACCATTAATTGCCATTAAATAGAAGCTTAAAATTCATACTCTATTTTAGATATTTCATGGCCGACTTAGATGAGCATGTATTTACTATCTAGAATATTCTGGATCAGTTAAGCCCATTAGTTCTGTATTGTACTTTAACTTTCCAACTTTAAGGCTTAACTGATTTCTCATTCTATATCATTTTGCACTATAAAATCATTTGGATGTTGTCTTAGTCAGGGTTTGTATTCCTGCACAAACATCATAAGCAAGAAGCAAGTTGGAAAGGAAAGGGTTTATTCAGCTTACACTTCCATGTTGCTGTTCATCACCGAAGGAAGTCAGGACTAGAACTCAGGCAGGTCAGGAAGGAAGAGCTGATGCAGAGGCCATGGAGAGATGTTCCTTACTGGTTTGCTTCCCCTGGCTTACTCAGCTTGCTTTCTTATAGAGCCCAGGACTACCAGCCCAGGGATAGTACCAGTCACGAGGGACCAGCTGGATCTCATGGGGGAACTTCTTCAAGGGAGATGCCTTTCTATGTGGTAACTCCAGCTTGTGTCAAGTTGACACACAAAACCAGCCAGTACAAATATGAATTTTCCTTTTATCAATATATAGGAGCTGTTTATCTCATTTGGTGAATTTTGGTTTATAGCCTAGTTTATTAGATAGAAGAATAGTTATGCAAACTTGTTTTTTGCATTACTATTTAATCAATTTACTTCCATCTTTTGACTCCCAGTCTGTGGGTATTTTGGCTAATAAAATGAATTTCTTGGAGAGAATAGATAGGATCTTTTTAAAAAAAATCTAGTATTCAGGTCTGAATCTTAAAGTTATAGAGTTAAGACCACTTTAGGTAGGTTTTGAGGGCAGTTTCTGTAATTGTGTTAATTGTTTTTATGAGGTTGATTTGATTATTTGTTCTTTTCTTTCTCCTTATTAACACTAAGAATTTTCTGGTTCACTGAATTGGATGTTATCGATTTGCCCCTGTTAATGATTCCCTTTAATTAGATTTCTTTCTTGTGTTGTTGTGATTGTTACCACTCTCGGCATGGCTTTAATATCATCTTCAGAATCACCCATCTCTGTGCTTGTTTTAAAACATTCTCATTTATTCTAGTTCTATTTTTAACTAAATAAAATAGAATATAAATAAATATGAAAGCAAGCATAGTGAAGTTGGACAAGTCATGCCAAAGAAAAATAAAAGAATTCCAAAAGAAGACACAAGAATCAGGGACCCACTCATTTCCACATCCATGAGTTCCATAAAAGTACTAGCAGAAAGCTATAGTGTAAGAATAGAGGACCTGGATATGCTAGTCTTAAAAGAGAGTATTGTTGGATATAGCAATTTTGGTTAATAGATATTTGCTTTTAGAGCCTGTTAAGTATTTTTCCATGGCTGTTGCTGAGATACCCAGTGTTACTTGTGTTATTTTAAGCATGAGGCTTCCATTAAAGTTTAATATTATGTCTTTACTTTGTACTTGTGACATCTTGACTATGATGTGTTGTGGAGAGATTCTTTTCTATTCTTGTCTAGTTGGGTTTCAAAATGTTTCCTGTGATTGCATATCCAACTCTTTCTCTAGATTCTGGAAATTCCAGTGTTATTTTTTTCATGGTATTTCCAATAGCACACCCAGTTCAGGACTAAAAGTTTAAAGAAATGAATCTTTAGGGAATAGTTCACATTCAAACCACAATACTACCTCAGTAGTAGTTGCCAAAGAAAGAATGAATCTCCCTGGACACTGGAACTATAGAAATAGCC
>NC_045030.1:146865642-146866720 GCF_008632895.1 Mastomys coucha | reverse complement strand
TATGCACATGGCAAGTGCAGAGCTTTATCACTGAGCTTGAAACACAATCTTGATAGCATCATCCAATTTCATTAGCTAGCTTGCTCATTAAGTAGCTTGCTCCTTTGCTTCCTGCCAAGAGCTGGGATCACAGGGAGTATTGTAATTCAGCTTCCTCTTCCTGCACTTGTTCTATACTATTTCCTGTTTTGTTTTTCATACCCTTACCCCACATGCTTCCACTCCCACTCATTCTTTCCTCCATCCTTTCAACTTTCCCTATTCTCTCTTCATTTTACTTCTTCAATATTTGTATCATCAGTTCTCAAACAAGAAAGACTACATCTCCTCCAAGTACATTAGTGTCCCTGTCTGTGAGCGTTACTGATGAAATAAGTGTCATCCACAGGGATCATTTTCTGCACATTATTGTCAAGGTTGCTGTCAAACTGATGATTCTGTTTATGGAGTCAAGTTCCCCCCTAAATAGGAGTGAGGACTATAAGTCCAAACAATGATAACATAATAGGAAAACACATAAAGTAAAACAAATAAAAAGAATGGGGAAGTGGGGGTAATAAGAAGCAGAAGACATATCCATCCCAGCAGCTGTGAGAGACATAAAAAAGAAACCCACACAGCAAATGGGAAAAGAAGCCACTCTGAGGACCCCCACAAGCTCACAATTCCTCAGTGCCAGAAACTAAAGATGAGATAGTTAAATACACAAAGAAGCTTCAGGATCTTACTTTCGTTCCTTATAAAAGTCATTTGTTTTATATTATATGTATGATTGTTTTTGTCTGCATATGTATATGTGTACCAAATGCATGCCTGCAGTCCATCAAGATCAGAAGATAGAAGCAGACACCCTCTAACTGAAAGTACAGATGCTTGTTTGCCACCATGTGGGTACTCAGGTCCCCTGTAAAAGCAACAAGTGCTCTTATCTGCTGAGGCATCTTTTCAGTACCCTGTGATCTTGTTTTTTAAAAGGAGCAATGAATCCATAGGAGACTAACAAATACATGTCAATGATATAAATAAATTAATTTAGCATCTAAAATGTAAGCAACATGTAAGATGAAAGTTGGTAGTG
>NC_045030.1:146858794-146865632 GCF_008632895.1 Mastomys coucha | reverse complement strand
AAAAAGAAACAACGCTGGTGGACTGGATAAGGAAGGGTGATAAGGAAGGGTGATAGATAAGGGAGAGTAGGTATGCTACAGCCCAGGCCCAGAACCAGGACCCTGAGGTGGTCCACCCCTAAATCTATATCATCTCTAAACAGTTGAGATATTTGAAAGGGCCAGTCCTACTGAGCAACAAGATAACCAGAAGGAGGCCTGGTGAGGTTCCAGTATTGGTGGTCTTACGAAGCCAGGGATCTCAAACCAGACCAATGACTCATTCAAATGAATATTTCCAAGTTCAGTTGTGTGGACATAGAGGTATATTGTAGGACACAAGGTGAAATACTACTACTCTATGATGAGATATTTTCTATGCTTTGCTTTATTTCATCTGTGTGTGTGTGTGTTGTCTGTGTGTGTCTGTGTGTTTTGAGGGGAAGATTGCAATTTCAAAGGGTGATCATGATGATGAGGAGATAAGCTGGACTGAGGTGCATGATGTGAAATTCACAAAGAATCAATAAAAAGTTAAATAACAAAACAAAACAAAACAAACACATTTGCAAAACAACCAAAGAAAACGCTGTGGAAAGCACCATCAACAGATAAGACCAAGCAGAGGAATGTTGGAGATAGAGGATCTAGCAATACTTTGTGCCTTATATAAAGAAACAAAATAATAAAGTTGCTTGTCTAAAACCTATAAGAACTCTGATATGCATTAGAATTGCTAGCTGAAGGATACAGGGGGTAGAAGGGGCTCTGATAAAAATCAAAAGGCACAAGTGATCTACTTAAAATCATTTTTTATACTTAAAAAGCACAATTTAACTCTTATTTAAAAGGCAGCTTTATTTAAACACCTGGTTTTATTTTGTTTTGCTTTGTTTGAAGCATAGTTTTTTTTTTTTTTTACTTATTCACTTTATATCCTTCTCACTGTCCCCTCCCAATCACCTCTCCCTCAGTCCTTCCCCCATCCCTTTCTGAAAGCTGCTGGGGCTCCCCTGGGTAGCACCACACAACACACCCTGGCACTTCAAGTCTCTGCAAGTCTAGGTGCTCCTCTCCCACTGAGGCCAGACAAGACAGCCCAGCTACTAGAACATGTCCCAAGAACACACAACAGCTTTTGCAATAGCCACTACTCTAGTTGTTCAGGACCCACATGAAAGCCAAGCTCACATCTGCTACCTGTGAGCGAGGAGGCCTAGGTCCAGCCTGTGTATGTTCTTTGGTTGGTGGTTCAGACTCTGAGAGCCCCAAGGGTCATGTTACTTGACTCTGTTGGTCTTCCTGTGGAGTTTATCCCCTTCAGGGCCCCCCACAATCCTTCCTCCTATTCTTTCATAAGAGTCCCCAAGCTCCATCCACTGTTTGGTTGTGGGTGTCTGTATATGTCCGAGTCAGCTGCTAGGCGAAGCCTCTCAGAGGACAGTTATGCTATGTCCTGTCTGCAAGCATAACAGAGTATCATTAATAGTGTTATGGACTGGTGTTTGCCCATGGGATGGGTCTCCAGTGGGCTGGTTATTGTTTGGCCATTCCCTCAGTCTCTGGTCTGTCCTCCATGCCTACATTACTTGTTGACAGGATAAATTTTAGGTTGAAAGTTTTGTGGGTGTGTTGGTATCTCTGTCAATACACTGGGGTTCCTGCCTGGCTACAGGAGGTGGCCTCTACAGGTTCTATATCCCTTACTGCTGTGCGTCCCACCTAAGATCATACCTGTTGATTCTTGGGCACCTCCCTAATACCAGGCATCTGTCTCATCCTGGAGATGCCCCCAACCTTCTCACCCCCAGCAGTTGCAGATTTCCATTCATTTTCATGGCCATCTAGACATCTCTCCTGTCCCTCCCCACATGTGATCCCAACCCCCCCCCATCCCACTACCCTTTTTCTCTCCTTCCCAGTTTCTTCCCTCCCTCTGCCTCCTATAACTATTTTATCCCCACCCCCCATTGAGATTCAAACTTCCTCACTTGGGCCTATCTTCTTGTTTACCTTCTTTGGGTTTGTGGAGTGTAACATTGTCTTAGGGTTTTACTGCTGTGAACAGACACCATGACCAAGGCAACTCTTATAAGGACAACATTGAATTGGGGTTGGTTTACAGATTCAGAGAGATTCAGTCCATAATCATCAAGGTGGAAGCATGGCAGTGTCCAGGAGGAGCTGAGAGTTCTACATCTTCATCTGAAGACAGCTAGAATACTGACTTCCAGGCAGCTAGGATGAGGGTCTTAAAGCCCACACCCAGTGCCACACCTACTCCAACAAAGCCACACCTATTCCAAGAGGGCCAAGCATATTCAAGCTACCACAAACATGGTACTTGTATTTTATGGGTAAAGTCATTTTTATCAGAAAATTCCCCAAATCCACAAAAATAAATGGTGACCCAGAAAAAAGTGACACTTAAACCTCCACAGAAGTGCAACCAGAGAAGCACCCCTTGTGATGGTGTGTGTATGTTTGGCTCAGTGAATGGCACTACTAGGAGGTGTGAACCTGGTCTACAGAGTGAGTTCCAGGACAGCCAGGACTGAGTAGGTGTGTTACTGTAGGTTTGGGCTTAAGACCCTCACCCTAGCTGCCTGGAAGTCAGTCTTTCACTAGCAGCCTTCAGATGAAGATGTAGAACTCTCAGCTTCTCCTGTACCATGCCTGCCTGGATGCTGCCATGTTTCTGATTTGATGATAATGGACTGAAATTCTGAACCTGTAAGCCAGCCTCAATTAAATGTTGTCCTTTATAAGACTTACAGTGGTCATGGTGTCTGATTACAGCAGTAAAACCCAAACTAAGAAGAAGTTGATACCAGGAACTGGAGTATTGATGTGAGAGGCCTGACCATGTTTTGGTTTGGAAGAATATGGATTTTGGGAATTTGGATTTGGAAAGCATTGAAATGCTTTAAGGAAGTTTAATGGGCCATCCTAGAAGGAATATGGAAGACTTTGTTGCTGAGGGTGATTTGAACTGTGCAGACCTAGCCCAAGAGGTTTCAGTGGAGAAGAACTTCAGTATGTGGCCTGAAGACTGTTTTTGTAGTATCTTGAGGAAGAATGTGGCTTCTTTTGCCATTTTCCAAAGAGTCTGCCTGAGGCTAAGGTGAAGAGATCTCAATTAATGGCTTTGAAAAAGGAAGTCTCAAAACAGCCTGGTGTAAATTATGTTGTGTGGTTACTAAAGTCCATTCTTATGAAGAGCATTTTAATGAAAAGGAGCAAGTGGAGAAAATAAAAATATAAAATATATGGTTCAAGTATTAAAGGGGCAGCAAGAAGTGAAATGGGGCCTAATCCTGTGTTTCAGGAGATAGCAGATTAAGAGAGAGTGGGACTTTGGGTCAAATTCTTACCCAGATAAATTTAGATCCAGGCCTGGTGGTACACACCTTTAATCCCATGAGACAGGCATGCAGATCTCTGAATTCAAAGTGAGTCTACAGAGCAAGTTCCAAGACAGCTAAGCTTAGGCAGTGAAGGAGTTGGAAAACAGAAAGCTGCTGATAATGTAATAGAACAAGGAGGCCAAGTTCCAGCCCCAGGAAGCAGCAGAACTCAGCAACTTTATCTTTTGGCTCTGGCTTTATAGTCAAGAGGAGACTACTGGGACAATTGGTGCTGGCTAGCTGGAGCTAAGAAATTAGTGGGGATTAAGAAGAGACCAGCATTATTGACATCAAATCTTCTGGAACGTGTTTTCTCAGAGCACAAAGAAGCTGTGTTTCAGAGATAACCCAGGTTGTACCTCATGCTGCAGCTGTACATGGTAATGTGTAAGAGTCACCCAGGTGGTACTGGTTTTGACAGCATGAAGGGGTCATGAAGAGCAGCTAAGGCTTGACACTGTGAGAGGCCATGGAAGGCCATTGGTGAATGTGCAGCCTCAGTTGCAGTTGATGGCCCAGGAAGGAAGGGGTCATGCAAAGGAGTTGAGGCGTGGCACCATGAAGAGAGCTTTTGGGGGCTATTGATGAAGCCTAGTTGCAGCAGAAGACCCCAGAGTATTGTAAATGCCAGTACCATGGGATGACCTCCAAGAACAGCAGCAGCAGTGGAGTGGATCAACCTGACCTACAGAAGGCAGAGCTGGAGAAGTGACACCAGCCCTGTAGAGGAGCCCAGAAGATCATGTGTGGATACCAGATATTGAAACAAGAAACTGTAGCATTGAAGTTGCCTTGGAGACCCCAAGATGTTTGAGATGCCAGAGCCATGGGATATCTGCTGAGGAAAGCTGCTAACAGAGAGTGGAAATAGCCCAGGAGAAAGAACATTGTTGTGATCAACAAAAATGAAAAGGGAGTTGGAGATCTGAAGACCACTTTGACATCAGCCATGGAGATGCAGAGTCTGGAGTTTGCCCAGCTGGTTTTCTGTCTTGCCTTGGCGATTACAGTAAAGTGATTGGAAAAATCTCATAAAAGAGTTTGAACTTTGGACTTTTAACATTGTTGAGACTGCTATATACTGTGGGGACTTTGGAAGTTGGACTAAATGTACTTTGCATTATGGTATATTTAAGTATGGCCCCATAGACTCATGTGTTTGAATAAGCATATGGGGACCAGGGAATAGAATGTGATGATTTGTATATGCTTGGCTCAGGGAGTGGCACTATTAGGAGGTGTGGCCCTGTTGGAGTAGGTGTGTCACTGTGGGTGTGGGTTTTAAGACACTCACCCTAGCTGCCTGGAAGTCAGTCTTCCACTACCAGCCTTCAGATGAAGTTGTAGAACTCTCATCTCTGCCTGTACCATGCCTACCTAAATGCTGCCATGCTCCTGCCTTGGTGATAATGTACTGAATCTCTAAACCTGTAAGTCAGCCTTAACTAAATGCTGTTTTTATAAGAGTCGCCTTGGTCATGGTGTCTGTTCACAGCAGTAAAACCCTACCTAAAATATGGTTCTATGACAATACCAAAATACAAATGAAGGCAGTTCATGACAATGAATCCAATACTACAAAACTAAAATACTCAAAGATGTATTATAGGAAAGACGAATAAAGGACAGCCTCCATCATGAGAGCACTGGGAAAATATTCTTCATGAGAGTTATGGATGAATGAAGGAGAAATGAGAAGAAATCGATACTGCTCAACATGATAAGCTACACAAACTGTTAATAATGGAGGAAAACTGCAAGCTATCAGATAAATGACCATTAAGACCATAGAGATAGGCAAACTCCTCTTTAAAAAAATACTGAAATATAAAATGATATCATTTCCTCTTTATCTTTTCTCCCTCCAACCCCTCCCACATACACCCCTCCACACTCCCTCTTCAAATCATGGCGCCCTCTGAAAAATAACCTTAGCCTCAATTCACCAATTAAAAGATGAAACATATTAGATTAAATCCTAGAACCAGGGCCAACAAGATGAATCCGAGTATAAAATTGCTAGCTATGCAAGCCTGGCTTTTGAGTTCAATTGTCAGTATCCACATGAAAAAGTCAGATGTAAAGCCATACCTTTATAATTACATCACTTCTATGACAAGATAGAAGGTCAAGACAGAGAATCACCAAGAAGCTCATAGACCAGGGGTGATGGAATATGTTGTGTAGCAGAAAGAACTAGAGAAGGCCTGCCCCCCCCCCAAATATGAAAGGAAATAACCAACTACTATTTTTATAATTGTTCTTTACATTGAAAATTACATATATGTATACAATGAAATATATTTATACTCCTCAACTTTCAATATACCTATAACAAATATCCTTCACAACTTGATATTCTCTCTCTCTCTCTCTCTCTCTCTCTCTCTCTCTCTCTCTCTCTCTCTCTCTCTCTTCCTTCCCCCCTCCCTCTCTCTTGCTCTCCCTTTCTTGTTTGTGTTTGAAAACCCATTAAATCCACTATGTGCTTCCTATACAGGCATGGGTGTGGGGTCATTCACTGAATCATGGGAGGCATACCACTGGCAACTTTCTTTTTTATAATTTATTTTTATTAGATATTTTCTTTATTTACATTTCAAATGATATCCCCTTTTCCAGTTTCCCATCCCCCAAAACCCCCTATTCCTTCCCCCCTCCCCCTGCTCAGCAACCCACCTTCTCCTGTTTCCTGGCTCTGGTATTCCTTCTACACTGGGGCATAGAACATTCTCAGGACCAAAGGCCTCTCCTCCCACTGATGACTGACTAGGCCATCCTCTGCTACATATGCATTTGGGGCCATGAGTCCGACCATGTGTATCCTTTGGTTGATGGTTTAGTCCCTGGGAGCTCTGAGGGTACTAGTTAGTTCATATTGTTGCTCATCCTAAGGGGCTGCAAAACCCTTCAGCAATTTGGGTCCTTTCTCTAGCTCCTTCATTGGGGACCCTGTACTCAGTCCAATGGATGACTATGAGCCTCTACTTTTGTATTAGTCAGGCACTGTCAGAGCCTCTCAGGAGTCAGCTGTATCAGGCTCCTGTCAACCAGCACTTGTTGTCATCCACAATAGTGTCTGAGTAGCCGGGCAGTGGTGGCACACGCCTTTAATCCCAGCAATTGGGAGGCAGAGGCAGTTGGATTTCTGAGTTTGAGGCCAACCTGGTTTACAGAGTGAGTTCCAGGACAGCCAGGGCTACACAGAGAAACCTTGTCTCAAACCTCCCCCCCCCAAAAAAGGTGTCTGGGTTTGGTGATTGAATATGGGAAAGACTTCCAAGTGGGGCAGTCTCAGGATTGTCATTCCTTCAGTCTCTGTTCCATACTTTGGCTCTGCAACTCCTTCCATGGGTATTTTGTTCCTCCTTCTAAGAAAGATCGAAGTATCCAAACTTTGGTCTTCCTTCTTCTTGAGTTTCTTGTAGTTTGTGGATTGTATCTTGGGTATT
>NC_045030.1:146858269-146858763 GCF_008632895.1 Mastomys coucha | reverse complement strand
ATTGTATCTTGGGTATTCTGAGCTTCTGGGCTAATATCCACTTATCAGTGAGTACATACCATGTGTGTACTTTTGTGATTGGGTTACCTCACTCAGGATGATATTCTCCAGATATCTATATATTCTATATATATTATATAAATATTCATATATGTATATATGATATTCTATATCCAATAGAGTGCTAATATCCAATATATTACAAAGAACTCAAGAAGTTAGACTCCAGCGAACCAAATTACCCCATTAAAAATGGGGTCCAGAGCCGGGTGGCACACACCTTTAATCCCAGCAATTGGGAGGCAGGGGCAGGTGGATTTCTGAGATCAAGGTCAGCCTTGTCTACAGAGTGAGGTCCAGGATAGCTAGGGCTACGCAGAGAAACCCTGTCTCAAAAAAATGGGGTCCAGAGCTAAACAAAGAATCCTTAACTGAGGAATACCGAATGGCTGAGAAGCACCTAAAGAAATGTTCAACATCCTTAGTCATCAGGG
>NC_045030.1:146842433-146858219 GCF_008632895.1 Mastomys coucha | reverse complement strand
CCACTCCTGGGCATATACCCAGAAGATGCTCCAACATGTAATAAGGACACATGCTCCACTATGTTCACTGGCAACTTTCTAAAAATAAATAAATAAATAAGCGATTCTCCATCTCCCAACAACTGTCAACTGATAATAGCTCCTCACTAAAGTGTAAAGCCTGGCGTGCATCTTCCCTCCCTGTACTAGGATTTTGGCTGACTTGATCTTGGGCAAATTTTGAACTGGTAGCCACAGCTGCTACAAGTTACTGAGTATGATAGCCATGTGAACTGGTTACATTTTTGTCAACTTGACACAAATCAGGATCATCTTGGAAGAGAGAACTGCAATGGGGAAAAGGCCTCCATCAAACTGGTCTGTTAGGCAGCAGGTCTGAGGAATTCTCTTAATTAATGACTGATATGGAAGGAAGTAGCCTGCTGTAGGTAATGCCATCAATGGCTAGGTAGGCTTGAGTTGTATAAGTAAACAGTCTGAGCAAGCCAGTAAGAAGCATTCTTCTATGCCCTCTGCTTTAGTTCCTGACTCTGGGTTCCAACCTCAAGTTCCTGCCCTGACTTCTCATTATGATGGAGTCTAAAAGTATAACCTATGAGGTGGAATAAACATGTTCCTCTTCAAGTTGCTTTTGCTTATGGTGTTTTATCATAGTAATGGAAATCTCAGGAATACATCATGTTTCATCCCAAAGACAGCACTTCATAGCACACACTGTTCTATATCTTCTGGCTCTTATATTCGTCCAGCCTCTTCATCCATGATGTACTCAGAGCCGTGGTTGGGGGAGAGGTTGATAAAGATGTCCGTTGTAAGGCTTATCCTCTTATACTTGGCATTTGGACCAATAATGTTTTTTTTTTCTCATTGACTGCTGCCCACTGCATAAGGAAGCTGAGAGAACCAACTCCTGACAGTTTTTCTCTGACCTCCACATCTGACTTCCACATATACATCATGGCACACACAATGTTTCTCTTTCTGCTCTCTCTTTCTTCTCTCTCTCTCTCTCTCTCTCTCTCTCTCTCTCTCTCTCTTTCTCTCTCTCTCTCTCTCTCTCATGTATGTACACACACATATACACACACCAACAGTAAATAAAAAAGTTTTAAAACCAAAAACCAATTACCATTTGTCACCAATAAATCACATCAATGGCCAAGACTCTCACAGACTAAGAGATAATGGAAAATAAGTTGGCACAGCTATTCTGATGCCTAATAGAGTAGACTTCAAACCAAAATAAGCAAAAATACATAAAGAAGACCTCTGCATATTAATACAGGAAGCACTCTATCAAGAAAATAATTGTAACGTTAAGTCTCCTGATATAATACAAACAATTACTAGCATGAGGTCAGCTAGGTCCTCATATAATTAATTATAGTACATAACTTCAATATCCTACTCTCACCTTTACAGAGGCTATCCAAAATACAAACCAACAAAGAAACCTCAGGGCTAAACTGCACATAGGTAAATGAACTGTAAACACACACACACATACACATATATGCCATCCAATGTGGGAAAAATGTCATCTGAGTGGCTTATACAACATTATATAAAGTAGTTTACAAAAGAAGTCTTGACAGATACAGAAGAATCAAGAAATTCCTTGCATCCGATCAAGACCTAGGGGAGTAAAATGAGAAACCAACAACAAAAGCAACCACAGATACTTGGCTACAAACAATATTCTTTTGAATAGTGGGCCACTGACAAAATCAGACTAGAAATTAAAAAGTTCCAAGATTCAAATAAGAATGAACGAACATTATCAAGTCCACTGGGATTCATCTTAAGGCATTCCTAGATAGAAAGTTTATAGCTATGAATACTTACAAAACCAGAGAAAGCTGGTGGTGGGGACAAATGCCTTTAATCCCAGCAGTCAGGAGGCAAAGGAAGGCAGATATCTGTGAGTTTGAGGCCAGCCAGGTCTACAGAGTGAATTCTAGGACAGCAAGGACCATACAAAGAAACACTGTTTCAGAAAAAAACCAAAACAACCAAACAAAAAACTAGAGAAGTTTCAAAAAATGACCTAATTGTATACCTCAAGGTCTTAGATAAACTAAACCCCAAGGCAGCAGGCAGCAGGGAATATTAAAAACAAGGGCAGAAATTAACAAAATATGGGGGGAACCCAATACTGAATTAATCAAACAAGCGTTGTTTCTCTGCAAAACTTACAAGATTGATAAGTCCCTATGAAAATTAATTGGGAATAGGGCTCAATGCAAAAAAACGGGAGATGAAAAACCTAGATGTTAGAGACATTCCAATGAAACCATCAGTCTTGTTAATGAACATTTAAAAATTACTTTAAAACTGGAACAATATACAGGAAATAGATTGCTAGGTGTATGTGATATACCAAAATAAAGAAGATATAAGGAATTTAAACAGAACTGTTAAAAGCAATGAGATATAAGTATTAATAATATTTCCCTATAAACAAAAACCAAGTTGGAGAGATTCATTGCTGAATTCTACCAAAACTTTAAGGGATCTCTATCACGAATAATTCTCAAGTTGCTCCACAAAATATAAAAGGAAGGAAAATTACTGAACTCATCTAATAAAATTAGTATAATCCAGA
Organism: Mastomys coucha; assembly: GCF_008632895.1. Taxonomy (NCBI): domain Eukaryota; kingdom Metazoa; phylum Chordata; class Mammalia; order Rodentia; family Muridae; genus Mastomys; species Mastomys coucha. Next base: position 146,855,614 of record NC_045030.1, on the reverse strand, counting down.
CACCAAAATTAAAGAAATGTAAGAAAGGGAAAACCCCAGACCATATTCCCTGACACATACAGACATAAAAATTTTCAGTACAATACTTACAGACTGAATGTATGAACATATTAAGAAGATTATACACAATGACTAATTTAGACTTATCAAAGGGATAAAAGGGTGGTTCCATTTGTGCAAATCAATAATTGCATGCAACACAATAAGTGTACATAAGGACAGAAATCATATTTTACTCCAAGTAGCATAAAAAGGCTTTCAGTTATGTTCAATATTCTTCTAGGATATGAGTCCTAAAGAAAATAGGATAATAATGAATATATCCCAAAATAACAAGCTGTATGTGAGAAACCTATAAAAAGTATTATACCAAATGAAGAAAAATGGAAAGCAATTTCTCCTACAATTAGAAAAAAGACAAGGATGGCATTCATCCTGGTTATTTTTCAATATAGGGTACAGTCTTAACTAGAGCAACATTACAAGAAAAAGACATGAATGGGAAAGAAATAGAAAAAGATGGATGAGAAGTATTTCTATTTGCAGGTGTCATGATCCTATAGATTAAAAGACCTTAGGGACTTCACCAGGAAGCTTTTAGGTGTAACAAATGATTTCAGAAAAGTAGCAGAATATGAATATCTATGTAGGCTTTTTAAATTCCAAAAACAAACTTTCTGAAAAGGGGATCAGGAGGAAATGCCATTCACCATACAGTAAAATAACACTTAAGAATGAGCCTAACCAAGGACGTGAAAGACCTTTGCAGCAAAATTTCAAGATAGTGAAGAAACAAAGAGTACATTAATTAATGGATACCTCATAGATTACTGTAAAAAATGTCTGTATTGCCAAAAGCTATGTGCAGATTCAATGAGAGCCCCATTAAAATTCAAATGACATTATTTAAAGCTACAGGGAAAAACTAATTATAAATTTATATAAAAATACAAATGACCCTGAATAGCTAAAGCAGTCTTAATCAGTAGAAGAAATACTAGCAGTGTTATAATACCCATTAATAAATCTACATAAAACGGAGTCAGGAATGGGGGGTGGGTAATAGAGAGGACAGGGCAAGACATGGTACTGGCACAGAAAGGGTAATGTATAGGAACACTAGAATAGTGTACCCAGAAATAAACTCACACAGCTATAGCCACCTAAGTTTTGACAAAGATGCCTATGATGGTTAATGTTGATTATCAACTTGATAGAATTTAGGATCACCTGAGAGACCAATCTCGGGGCACTGTTGATGCAATTATAACTATCTGCTTCATGCTCCTGACATAATGACTCTTAGCCATGATGGGATTTAACTATGAGCCAAAATGAACTCTTTTCTGATTAAGTTTCTTTTGTCACAGTATTTTATCACAGCATTGGGAAAAGAAACTAAGAAAATGTCAGTATTCTATATTATAAAATATTTCTTCTTCAACAAATGGTGTTGAGAAAAGTGGACACCCATCCCAGAACCTTCGATCTGTGCTCTTTGTTGTTTGTTATGTTTTGTTTGGGTCAGGGTTTTGTGTTACCTAGGCTGGCCTCAAATTTGATATGTAACCATGGATGACCTTGAACTCCCCCATGATTCCCCCAAGAACTTCCCAAGTACTGGGATTACAGGCTTGTGCCTCTATACCTAAATAGTCCCTGACACTATTTCTACTTCTTCATTGTTTCATTAGCATATATTAAATATCCACAATAGTGGGTTTTGTTGTTTTCCGTGATGTACATAATGCACTTCTATCATGTTTGCCCATGTTTTCTTCTCTTGTCTATCTCTCATTCCCATTAATTCCTTTCTTAGTACCAACTAGCCTCACTTCTTTTTAAAGTTTTGTTTTCTGCCAGTCCTTTAAGAATTTTGTGCCAAAACACTCTGGAAATCAGTCTGGCCATTCTTCAGAAAATTGGACATAGTACAGCCTCAGGACCTAGCTATACCACTCCTGGGCATATACCCAGAAGATGCTCCAACACATAACAAATAATACACATCCTCCACTGTGTTCATAGCAGCCTTATTTATAACAGTCAGAAACTAGAAAGAACCCAGATGTCTTTCAACAAAGGAATGGATACAGAAAATATGATCCATTTACACAATGGAGTACTACTCAGCTATTAAAAACAATGACTTCATGAAATTCTTAGGCAAATGGAAGGAACTAGAAAATATCATCCTGAGTGAGATAACCCAGTCACAAAATGACATACATGGTATGCACTCACTGATAAGTGGATATTAGCCCCAAAACTGGAAATACCCAAGATACAATTCAATGACCATATGAATCTCTAGAGGAAGGAGATCAAAATGTGGATATTTCAGTCCTTCTTAGAAGGGGGAACAAAATACTCAAGGGAGGTAGAGGGTGGGAGGGACTTGGGAGGAAGAAAGGAGGGGAGGGAGAAAGTTGGGGCAGAATCAGGTATGGGAGAAGATGAGGATGATATACAGAGGGTCAGGAATTTGAACAGAGGTGTGTAGCAATGGGGGATGGGCAACTGGGGGTAGCCAACAGAAAGTCTCAGATGCCAGGAAAGCAAGAGCCTCCCAGGAAGGGCCAAGATTAGTTGAAATCCCCAGCAAAGGGGAGGGAGAACCTGTAGAGACCATATCCAGAGATTAGGCAAGGTCCCCAGTTGGGGGATGGGGCCACCCACTCATTTCCAAATTTTTAACCCAGAATGGCTCCTGCCTAAAGGAAATATGGGGGAAAAGTGTGAAGCAGAGACCGAAGTAAAGGCCATCCAGAGACTGCCCAACCTGGGTATCCATCCCATATACAGACACCAAACCATCCCATATACAGAAACCAAACTATTGTGGATGCCAAGAAGTGCTTGCTGACAGGAGCCTGTTATAGCTGCCTCCTGAGATGCTCTGCTAGAGCCTGACAAATACAGAGGCAGATGATTACAGCCAACCATTGGACTGAGCACGTAAACCCCAATGGAAGAGTTGGAGAAAGGACTGAAGGAGCTGAAGGGGTTTGCAATCCCATAGGAAGAACAACAATATCAACCAACCAGACTCACCCCGCCCCGGAGGTCCCAGGGACTAATTCACCAAGCAAAGAGTACACATGGAGGGACCTATGGCTCCAGCAGCATATGTAGCAGAGGATGGCCTTGTCTAGCATCAATGGGAGGAGAGACTCGATTCCCCAGTGTAGGGGAATGCCAAGGAGGTGAAATGGGAGTGGGTGGGTAGAAGGGGGAGCATCCTCATAAAAGCAGGGGAAGGGAGATGGGATAGGTGGGTTCCAGAGCGTAACTGGGAAAGGGGATAACATTTGAAATGTAAATACATAAAATATCCAATAAAAAAAAGAAACTAAAAAAAAAAAAAGCCATGTGTTTTGACCATATATTTACCTTTCTCCAACTCCCCCTTCTCTCCTCATCCAAGTTTGTGTACTGTCTTTCTCACACAATGCCCTTTGTGCTTCTCAAATGCTCTTGCATGTTGCCTTCCCCTGGAGCATGGTCAACTCAGCAGGGAATCGACTTGTAGAAAAAACTTCACCTTTCCTCTCCAAGCAGCTATGCATTGCTAATACCCCATGACTACAGATGGAACTTTGTGCCTAACTGCCCTATCCATACATGGATTTGGTCAGACTTGGGTTTGCACGGGTCTTGTGCATGGTATCACAACCACTGTGGTTCATGCATGTAGCTTCCTTGCTATAGAGAACATTCTGTTTGCTTGTCTTATCAACCATCTCTGGCTCTTACACTCTTTCTGCTACCTCCTCCACTGTGATCCCTGAGACTCTGGAGGTGTGGTTCAATACACATACACATTTGGGGCTAAATATTCTGTAGTCTCTTATTTTCTGCATCTTGGCCACAACTGGCTTTGTTTATGCTAGTATGTCTTTTTTTAACCCAATAAATTGCATTATGTTTGTTTATAGGAGTATATATAAGAGTTTGTTTAAGAGGGCTATGTGTATTGTAATAATACCTACACCACTACAGAAGTTCTCTCTCTCTTCACTAGTGTCTGAAAATTCTGAAATACTGAAGAAACACTGGAAGTGAATCCACCAAGAAGCCATTTCATGTTGGTGAATAATGTGGTGGTGAGTGGATAGAGTACGGCTGGAGCACTAGCCTCGTGTACCATGATGGATATCCTAGTGTGATTAAGCCTAAGTACTTTTTTAAAAATTTTCTTGTTAAATGCAATATTTTCAAATATGAAATTATTTGGTGCAAAAAAACTACAATCAACATTTAAGTGAATAGAACAAATTAAATATACTGTTTTCACAGAAAATTGTAAGGCATTTGTCTACACTGCTAATTTATAGATTACACAAACAATTATGTCCAATATGCTTACTATGAAGGGGCATGCTTGTAATTTCTTTTTATTCAGTCGAATATGGTGCTGATAAAATTCAACAAAACTAATGTCTACTCCTCTATATTTTAATCTATGATATACCGGATGTTTTTCATATATTCATATAAAAATCATATATTCTATGATTTTTTCATTGTAATAAGGCTGTACTCCAACGACCCTCATATCACCAAAGGATTTTACCTCCATTGTAGCTAAGCTGAGAGTTGATAGTTCTACTGCACCAAGAAATGTATTGTAGGCACGATTTTTGGATACAGACTTCCTGCTATGGTCAAAGCTATTTGACTTGAGTGAGTGACTTCATTCTCAGCCCACAGAGAACAGGTTACATTCATTTAAGAAATGGTGTAGGTATTAAGATGGTCTATCCATGAAGTCATTCACCAACTGTTTCAATGAACAATGGTTCTGCTTGGAGGGTGGCACAGACATTAGGTGAGGGTAAGAATCTGGTTCATTAGCTATGATAATTTGGAAAAGCATTCATCTCAGAGAAAGAGTAACTTATAAAGTCCTCTTCTTCAAACCTGATACAAGAGTTACAAACAACAAGCAAAGCATTCAGTCTCACTCTTTTCTTACATGCCACCTCCCAAGTTAATTGTCTGTGTTTCTTTTGGGTATATAAATACTTTTGAAATTTATAAGCTGTTCTAAAAACCATAGTATAGTGTAAAAATATGAAATAAACAACACTACTAATAGAAAGGCTGAGATAGGAGAAGCATGATTTCAAGACCATTATGTGGTACACAGCCAGACACTGTTACAAACAAACAACCTGAAAAATGTATATGGATTGTGCAATACTGGACCTAATTCTCCAATTACCAAATTAGAGAGACCATTGGATGACAGTCAACAAGTTTCTAATTCCTCATATTTTTGGATTTCAATCGGTTAGGATATGTTGATAATATTAATTTTCATATTAAGATATTAAGAAAAAGTAATTGTTGCCAGGCAATGGTGGCACACACCTTTACTACCAGCACTTAGGAGGCAGAGGCAGGCAGATTTCTGAGTTCGAGGCTCACCTGGTCTACAGAATGAGTTCCAGGACAGCCAGGGCTACACAGAGAAACCCTGTCTTGAAAAACCAAAAAGAAAAAGAAAAAAAAAAGAAAAAGTAATTGTTACTTCCTGTTGTTTTTGTTATAAGAGGTGGATTTATGTTTGTGTGGGTTTGTTGAAAGATTACTTTCTTGCTTCTTCTAGGGTAGAGTTTTGCTCCTTGTGTTGATGTTTTCCATCTATTATCCTTTGTAGGGCTGGATTTGTGGAAAGATATTGTGTAAATTTCATTTTGTCATAGAATATCTTGTTTTCTCTATCTATGGTAATTGAGAGTTTTGTTGGGTATAGTAGCCTGGGCTGTCATTTGTGTTCTCTGTATGACACCTAATTGAGAGTTTTGTTGGGTATAGTAGCCTGGGCTGTCATTTGTGTTCTCTGTATGACACCTGCCCAGGGTCTGTATGCCATCTGCCCAGGTTCTTCTAGCTTTAGTCTCTAGTGAGAAGTCTGGTGTAATTCTGATAGGCCTGCCTTTATATGTTACTTGACCTTTTTCCTTTACTGCTTTTAAAATTCTTTCTTTCTTTGGTGCATTTGGTGTTTTGATTAATATGTTTGTTCATTTCCTTCACCTGTTTGATTGTGTTTTCCTGTAGTACTTTAAGGGATTTTTGTGTTTCCTCTTTAAGGGCTTCTAGCTGCTTACCTGTGTTCTCCTGTATTTCTTTGAGAGAGTTATTTATGTCTTTCTTAAAGTCTTGTATCATCATTGTGAGAACTGATTTTAGACCTGAATTTTGCTTTTCTGCTGTGATGGTGTGTCCAGGACTTGCTGTGGTGGAAGAATTGGGTTCTGATGATGGCAAGTGACCTTGGTTTGTGTTATTTTCTTATGCTTGCCCCACATCATCTGGTTATCTCTAGTGCTACCTGTCCTTGTTAATCTGACTGGAGCCTGTCCTTCCTGTGATCCTGGTTGTGTCAGAACTCCTCAGAGTCAAGCTGTCTCTGTGATCCTGTGATTCCAGGATCCTGTGATCCTGGGCTTGTTAGAGCACCTGGGAGTGGAGTTTCCTCTGGATGTTGTGGGACTGGCTGCGGAGTTTTTGCCCCAGATTTGCTTAGGGCACCGGTTCAGACAGACCAGCAAGCCTAAATACTTTGACATGAGACTCTGATATGGTTATTCCTAAATAAGCATAGAAGACAAAGACGAGTCATGTCAGTGAAATTCAAATGAGATTCATCACCATTTGTGATCTAGTAGATGATATTTCATCTTAATACATTTTCTTATAATTTTGACTATTTATCTATCTCAGTCAACTTTATCCCTTTCAATATTATAAGCAAATTCCCATTAATCAGTGAAAGTAAAGGAAAACCTATGTTCAAGAAAGGAATTTGTTTTCAAATGTCTTGAACTTTAAAAAAAAATTAATGTGCTTTGGCATTTGCCTGCATGTACATCTGTGTGGGGGTGTTGGATTCCCAGAAACTGGAGTTAAAGGCGGTTGTGAAGAGACATGTGGGTATCAGGAAATAAACCCAGGTTTTCTGGAAGAGCATCTAGTGCTCTTAATCACTGAGACATATCTCTAGCCCCCTTTAAAGGTTTTTGGTTTCTTCCTCAGACAGGGTTTCTCTGTGTAGACTAGGCTGGCCTCAAACTCAGAAATCCTGCTGCCTCTGCCATCAAGTGCTGGAACCAAAGGCATGAGCCACCACCACTGCCCAATTTGAACTTTTCATTAGAAGGGTCTTTCACTTCTTTGGTTAAATTTATTCCTAGGAACTGTTTTTGTTTTGTTTGTTTTGGTTTTATTTTGGTGAGCTATTTTGAATGAGACAGCTTTCTAATTTCCTTCTGTACAAGTTTATTATTGGTATATATAAAGGCTACTTTTTATACTAACTTTGTGTCCTGTCACTTTACTGTATTTATAGGATCTTAGTTTGATAGCAGAGTCTAAATAACATTTTAAGAATGTAATTGGGCTGTAGAGATGGCTCAGTGGTTAAGAGCACTGACTGCTCTTCCGAAGGTCCCGAGTTCAAATCCCAGCAACCACATGGTGGCTTACAACCATCTGTAATGAGATATGATGCCCTCTTCTGGGGTGTCTGAAGACAGCTACAGTGTACTTACAGATAATAAATAAATAAATCTTTAAAAAAGAAAAAAATGTAATCATGTCATTTGCAAATAACCATTGTTTGACTTCTTTTGCTAGCAAAGAAGACACTATATAATGGAAACGTCTACCATGCTCCTGAATTAACAGATTTAGTATAATGAAGATGGCTATATTAACAAAAATAATCTACAGATTCATTGTAATACTCATCTTAAATTCTGATGTCATACTTGAGAGGTATACAAAAAAAAAATCTAGGGATCCATATGGAACCACAAGACACCATGAATAGACAAATAAATTCTAAGGAATGTGAACAAAGATGAAGTTATCATAATACAACAAAGATGAGGTTATCATAATACTAGACCTTGAATTGCACTACAGATGTATAGTGACAAAGACAGCTTGAAACTGGCATGAAAACAAACACTGGAACTGAGCAGAGGGTCCTCAAATGCTCTGACAAATCTGTGGCTGCCTAGTGTTTGAAAAAGGTGGCAAAAAGCATGCAGTAGAACAAATGATACTGTGAAAATGGTACACTCCCTGTAAAAGAATAAAATTAGATACACATTTTTTCATCCTGTACAAAAATCAGCTGATAGGAGACCAAAGACCTTGATTTAAAAACTGAAATCCTGAAACTGATAGAATGAACACAGATAATATTCTTCATGCTATTTGAGTAGGCAAGAACTTGAACGGGACTCCAATAGCACAGGAACTAGTCCTAAGAATCAGCAGATGGTACTTAATGAAATTACAGTTTCTGTCCAGTGAAACTATCCTCAGATCCCATGGAATGGAAGAAAATTGCAACCAGCTATACTTCAGACAGGAGACTAATATCCAGAATTTTTAAACAAAAATTAAACACCAAGGAAACAAACTGTCAGTCATCAATTTGGCTAATGAAACAGTTCTCAAAAGAAAAAAAAATACTACTTTCATTGTGTCCCATAAGGAGCTTGCTGTACACACTGAGTAAATGGAGTTCAATACTCAGATACAAGTAAGCATGAAAGGTGAGAACAGACTTGTTAAAAGTTGTTCTCTGACCTCCATAGATGTGACCCCCCCAACACACATCATGTGCACACACCATAATAATAAAATAAAGAAAAATCAAAAGAAAGAAAATGCTACTAAAAGGTATTAGATTCAAATACCTTGCCTTTGGGTGGAGTAAGAGTTTCCAGTAACCTACTCTCATTATTTTGGGACCATAAATTCTTGACCTCAAAATAAGATTCTCTGTTATTCCAGATATAGTTAATGTTAGAGGGCAAAATGTCTAGGTAATTCCAAGGACTCTATGAAATTAAAAGATTTCTATGCCTAAAGGGAAATGATCGCCAGAATGAAAAGAAAACCTTATCTTTGTTCACTATATCTTAAACAGGGGAATAACATCCAGAATAAATAAAAAATGCAAAGTTTGAATATCAAAAAGTCATTCAATAAGCTCTCTTTCTCCCTTTCCCATCTCCTCTCCCTCCCTCCTTCTCCTTCTCTCTCTTCTCTCTCTGCATGAGTGCCCTTTCTCTCTTTCTCTCCCTCCCCATTTCTCTCCCCATGGGGACTTCCTGGGCTCAGCCTTTGGACCAGTGAACTTGGCCAGGAACAGCTTCCAACAAACTGCATTTAATATTAAAATTATTCAATTAATGATTGCGCCATAGACTAAATATCTCAATAAGAAATGTAAATGCCTAATATTTTTTGTAAGAGTCTTCATCATTGAAATCAGAAGTTTTCGCTCAGGACCCCAAGACCAAGTTGTCACAAAAAGAAGGGACAGAGGGCAAGGAGTAAGAGAAAAAAAACAGGAGATAGAGGAGGAGGGAGAGGGAAGAAAAGGGGCAAGGGAGAGGGGTAAGGGGTATTTATCTCAGAGTAGAGCAAAATACTGTCTCTGAATAGAGAGGAGACAGATGTGGCACATAGGCAAATGGTGGTTTATAAAGTTAAAATGGGAAATCCTATGTTAGGATCAGGTATTTAATGTTAATTGGGCATGCTAATTAGGTGAGGCAAAAGAGGCTCTTGATTCCTGGATTTCAATTCTTTGATAGCTGGACCTTGGTAGTCAGCTTCAGGAAGAGCAAATGGCCAAATATGGGAAGACCTTAGGGCTAGCTTTAAGAATGTAATCTAAGTTTTTAGTAAGGCAGAGGGAATAAGGAGAAGGGCATGGCCTGCCAGAGTCATGTGCTCCACGCTCAAGCTGGTCCCTTCAGTTCCTTAGTATTCAGAAAAATGCAGATTAAAATATGTTAATATTCCACTTTACCCTCTTCAAAATGGCTATCATCAAGAAAACAAAAGATAACAGACAGATGTTACCAAGCATGTGGGGAAAAAGGAATCCATATACATTGCTGACAGGAATGTAAACTGGTTCATCTACTATGGGAATTCTTAAAAAACATAAACAAACAACCCAAAAACCCAAAGCAACAACAACAAACTCATGAGCATAGCTAACACATGGCACAGAAATAACACTCCTGGGTATGTATGTGAAGGAATGAAAGTCAACATGCCATGTCCATGTTTATTTCTGTACTATTCATAGTAGGTAGGAAATAGAACCAGCCTAGATGTCCATCAATAAATAAATGAATAAAAAATGCAGTACACAATAAAATTTTATTTAGCAGTTAAAAATGAAAATTTGCTACTTGCGTGAAAATAGATGGAAGTAGAAATCATTATGAAAGTGGAAGAAGTCACATGCATAAAAACAAGTGCTGTAATTTCTCTATCAAGTATAGAATTTAGATTTAAATGTGTTAATGTTTTCTGAAAGTATATTTTTGCCTTCAAAGAGAGTGTACTTTTTCCAAACTCTGAAACCAAGTTAATAACATGCCTTGGAATCCTCTGAGACTATGTGCTTATCCGCATGTCCTACTGTGTACTCACCTGATTAAATTTAACTTGCCTTTAAAAAATGTAGCAAATATTTAGTATTCTTTGAATTTTAAAACCTAAGCTAAATATAAATCATTAATCTTAAGTTCTATATTTTTCCATTCACTTGACCCAGAAGAAGGTATGTATGTGTTGTAGTAACATTTGCTTAATGCAGTCAATGAAATGAACCTTAAAAAAATGAATCAAAATGAAAGCATTCTTAAACAAGACCCATGAGTGTTGGAAGCAACATGTGGATATAGGTTGATAACATCTGTTTGAAGTTCTGAGTGCTATTCTGAGTCAGTTGGGTATGGGTCGGAAAATAACCTTTTCCATTGTAAAACGCAGTTAAAGATTTCTGTTAAATTAAAAAAAAAATCAGAAATGCTTTGTAACTTTCAGTACTGGCACTGGTTGCCTCATTGCTGGACTTACATAATGACAATTATGATGTCTTTTGAAATATTGGAACAAACCATGACTTCTTAAAAATGTGTATGCATGTGAAGACTAATAATCCTCAATCATTTTTAACATAACAAAAACGTCTCCCTTAGCCTGAATACCAGGAGGAATATGGACTACTGTTTCTAGACTTTCTTCAACTTGATAAGTAATTTTCCTATATCAATATATGGACCTCTTCTTTATCACAACAATTAATTTAACTGAATATATGTATAATATATGTACATATATTATACACATATAAGGTATGTATGTATATGTATACATGCATGTATATGTATAACATCCATGTAAGGTTTGTACATATAGGTACATACATATATATGCACTATATATATGCGTATATATATATTCCTTAATAAAACACTTGGAAATTGAATTTGACAACAGTAAAGAATATATGTGATCAAGTTTTTTTATTTAAGGACTGCCAAGATGTTTTAACATACTTAAATCAGTAAACATAATAGGAACCACATAAATGGAACCAAAGACAAATATTACAAGATCATCTAAATAGTTACAGAAAAGGGCCTTTGATAAAATTTAGCTTCCCTTCATGATAAAATCCCTGAAGATATCAGGAACAGAATAATCATACTTCAATATAGTGGATGCTATGTGTGACAAAATGTAGATTTAACAATATACTGAGTAGAGAAAAACTGAAATATTTCCTCTAATATTAGAATATATTACATGATGTTTGAAGTCTTAGCTGGAGTAATAAGGTAAGAGAAAGAAATACAATCTGGACAGTAAGAAGTTAAGTAAGATTATTGTTAGACAATTTATAGATATTCATTTTAGGGTAATTTAATGGGCTTTCTACTGGTGGTATTATTTTTTATTTCCTTTAACTTTGTATCTTGCTTTGGTAGCTGTACATTAAAAATTATGAACACTTATTCCATTTTTTATGAATATGTTTTCAGGTAGAGCTTTCTCTGGGAAAAAATGATTCCTTCCAGAATAGCACTTGGGTGGTATGGATACCATCATTTGGCTGATGCAGGGTCAACAGTAAAATCTATTACCATCTTCATATATGCCCACAGTATCCTTTGTCTATCTTCTTTGAGGCTTCCTGCACTGTCACTGCTTAGATTTCTCTGTCTCTGTCTCTGTCTCTGTCTCTCTGTCTGTCTGTCTGTCTGTCTGTCTGTCTCTCTCTCTCTCTCTCTCTCTCTCTCTCTCTCTCTCTCTCTCTCTCTCTCTCTCTGTATGTGTGTGTGTGTGTGACTAGATCTCAGACATACTTGAGATATAGATTGATCTGGACCAAGGACCCAGGGCTCTTTCATGATCTTCACTTTGATTGCAATCTGTGGACATAACTCCAAGAAAACTTACAGATGTTTCCTGCTTTTGGTTGAAAATAGTAGATTTGGGTTATGTCAAATGGTAATAAGATCTGTGAACTTCCTCTGAGGATGGGAACAGTCACTGTCTTAGTTAGGGTTTTACTGCTGTGAACAAACACCATGACCATGACAAGTCTTATAAAAGACAATATTTAATTGGGGCTTTAAAGGTTCATTTAATTGAACCTTTTAAGAGGTTCAGTCCTGCCATGCACATTTTGCTTGATGGCGGTATTTGAGGCATAAACTTCAAGGAAAGTCAGTCTCCTGCCTCTGCATTGTTGGCTGGCACCCCAAACTCAGAGGTAGCCCAGATATGTCCTCGTACTTGTGTGCTAGGGGCCCACCAAGATATCATTTCTTAACAGCTAGAAAAAGAAAATTCAGACATTGCTCTCTGACCTTCAACAATGTTCCAACGTCCTAGTCAAACCCTGGCTTGGAATGTTAAGCCATTCAAACTAATTGCCTCCAGCATTGTGGGTAGGGCATTGAAGCTCACAGAATGAGACACTTATCCCAGGGCAAGGTCAAGTAGAATCCTCTTTCTCAGTCAAGTACTGCAACTGAACCACTCCTAGGAATTAGCAAGAGACATGTCTCTACTTGTCCAGAAGATTAGCAAAGTGGGCGGTTTACCTAGGATGGGCGGGACCTTGAGCCAAGAGAGTGTGTGTGTGAAAGACCGTCTGGAGCATTCAGCATTCTAGATTCAGCATTCTAGATGCATCAGTCTGCATTCAGTATTCGGACTCCCTAGCACTCCGACTAGAATTAGAACTTAAGTAGACTAGCAGCCACCGGGCCGGGCCCAGAGCGCTTGGGCCTGGGGGTGGGGGTGGGGTGCAGCACCAGTTGAGATTTGAGAGAGTG
>NC_045030.1:146840977-146842423 GCF_008632895.1 Mastomys coucha | reverse complement strand
GCATTCGGCATTGAGCACTCGAGATTCGAGCCTCTATTCTCCCGGCTGGTGCACCCGCAGCTCCCCAGGACTCTGGCCAGAACCCATCCTCCCTCGGAACAAGGGACCCCGTAAGAAACCCCAGTCCGTGGCACAGTCCAGTATCAAGACATGAGCATGGCAGCATCCAGGCAGGCATGGCACAGGAGGAACTGAGAGTTCTACATCTTCATCTGGAGGCTGATAGAATACTCGCTTCTAGGCAGCTAGGATGAGGGTATTTAAGCCCACACCCATAGTGACACACCTACTCCAATGGGGCCCCACCTTCTAATAGTGCCACTCCCTTGGCCAAGCATACAAACTATCACAACCACATATACTGGTAGTTTCTTTGGCAGATAGGACTGTTCTCAAACAACTCTGAGAAGACTTGAAGCCAAGTTATCAGACTATTTCAGGATCTTCTGCATGTATGGGTCTACAAGTCTGCTTCTCTGAGGCAAGGACAAGCCTGGCATATGGCAGTACCTTGATTGATTAAGACGGTTAATTGAAAAACAACAACAACAACAAAAAGACTGGTTAAAAATTACAGGTGAAAAAAATTACAGGTGAGGGGATATAGAAATATGTTACATGGACATTACAGATTTCACAGCTAAAATCACATTTGGCAGCCCTATCATACAAGGCACAGGTGAGTAAAACTTCCTCAAAGTTGCAGGAGAGGTATTTCTTATAAGGCTGTGGCCAAATGACCATGATCAAGTCGACTCAGGGTTCAAGTTATTTATGTCTACAACCTAACACCATGATTGGATTCCCTGCCACCTGTGTGAAAGCTGCCTTCTCAAGCCAGCTACCTTGAGCTGTTGACTATATCATGGCTCATCAGCCTTTTACCTGGACTTACAAGTCAGAAATACACTTTGATTTTTGGATAGTTACCAAGTTCCTATTGCTGTTGGGAGACACTATTGGAAGATGTGTTCTGCCATCCTACTAAATCCACTGCTTCATATGTTACTTTCTAACATGCCTAGTGTCCCTTTCTTTTAGGAATTTTCTGTCCCTCATTCAGTATAACTTTAATAAAGTTGTCAATCAAAATAATGAGCCCCACTCATGAATATAACGATGAAAATATAACCAGAACACTCAGTGTAGCTGATAGCGACACATTCACAATGCAAGTAGAATCAGCAGTGATACTTTTAAAGCGACTAATATTAACACATTTATTTTGTAGGTAGGGGAAAATGTGCCATGATACATATATGGAGGTCAAAGGATAACTTTACAACCGCCAATTCTCTTTTCTTCTTTGTGGCTTCCAAAGAGTCAAAATTGGGTTGTGAAGTTTTGTCCCAGGTACCTTAGATTGCTGAGCCACCTTGCTGCCTTTGTCTTTCCTTCTTGATGGAGTAAATTTACTCTCTCTCTCTCTCTCTCTCTCTCTCTCTC
>NC_045030.1:146837325-146840924 GCF_008632895.1 Mastomys coucha | reverse complement strand
ATGGAGATAGGTTTCACCACTCATCAAAGAAGCTTCTTTTTGCACTATAAGACTGCAACTGGTCAAAACACAGCAGAGATCAATTGACCATGGATGGCCTTCCTTCACTTAATACATTTCAACCTCCTCCCCTAAACTCAGGCAACATTGAAGAAGAGGGGGTAGAAAGATTGCAAAATCCAGGGAGTTAAGTTGGCTGTTGCTGGAGTGTATATTTAAAAAAAAAATGAGAGAGACAGAAACAGAAAGAGGAAGAAAAGAGGGCAGGAAAGGGAGAAGATCTTGGAATAGTTGAGGAAAGGAGTAGGAATGATTATAACCAAGATACATTGCATTCTTTAAAATTAATAGAAATCTTATATAAAAGACATGAATTTGGAAGAAGGATATGTTGGGAGTAGTTAGAGTAAGGAGTGATGGGTATATATGATCAAAACATTGTATATGCATATGAAGTTTTAAAATAACAAGTTTAAATTATCATTTAAAGTACAATTATGTTCATAAAAAGATAAGTCTTGAATTGATTTCCATAATTCACTTTCTAACCTAATTAGACTTTAAATGTTAAGAATTCAATTTGTAACAGTACAAAAAGGAAAAATAATGTATTTCCTGGCCTATCAAAGGCTCTGTGACTCTGTATAAGATATGAATGTCTGAACATTTTTGGAAAACTGAAGGATATAATGACATTTGTTGATACTAATGTCATAAGAAAACATGATTTAATAAAGGATTATCTGAGGGATTCAAATTCCCTCAGCACTTAGCAGGTCATCTGTTTCTAGATGTGTCTCAAGGGAGACACCTCCTAAAGCCACAGGACTGAAATTGCAGAATTATACCCCTTCATCTCATAACTGAGTGACTTTGAAAAAAGCTGTACTTGCAGCCTAACAGGATGTTTAAGGTGGAAATGAAGACAGGGAAAAGAAATAGACCCTGTAAATATAACTATGTATGTGTGGGACGACTTTAAAGATATTGGACTCAAATTCTAGGGAGTCCTTCCTAATTAAAATGGCCTCATAACCCACAGTACTATTGGCCTTTCTCCCTCTTTCTAAGGGAATTGACCCTCCATTTTTTTAAGAAAATGGTAATAATCCCTCTTGAGTCACTTGCCAGGTAAGATAATGCTGGTTTTCCTCAGGACCTAGTCCTATCACCCATCTTTGTTTCTAGATAGTTGTTCAGAACCAAATCCTAGGAGGGCCAGAAAAATTATGTAATCAACAAAGTATGACTGGTAATGGAGTGAGATATACTACAAAATGACTACTTGACCTCTATAATTTCTACAAGCAGAACTACCTAGATAATATATGAAAGAATGCCTATTATGGGTATAAGATATAAAGGTGTAGGTGAAAAAAGTGTAAAGTTAAATAGAAAGACTGAATAGTTTAGTTGATTAGCTGAAATACATATCAACAGATGAGTTTGTAAAGAATGTCAAGAAACCCTTACAGGGATGACTAAAATTTTATCTGGTTCCTATACAAAACAAAAAACGAAGGCACAATGCTTCATGTTCTCATTTGCCTGTTGAAAGCAAAATGTTCTTTATCCAAGTGTGTAAACCTCTTCATTTAGTAAATATAATCTAAGTAGTTGCTAGATTTACATTATTTGGTCTTATGAGAAGAAAGGCTTTGAAATAGACAGACTGCTTTGCAAGTTGTTCTGCTATATGTATCATATTCTTCATAAGCAATGGTACTTTATGAAATTCTCTATGAAGGAAAAGGATGATGTTTGCAATCTCCATAGTGAAGACCCTTTGAAACAAGATAACTGTTCATCTTTTTAGATATAATGGTTACCCCCTACTAAAGCTTAATAGAAACAATGTATGAATATGGGCTACCAAATTGTGATGTGATGAGTTTCTTGTCATTAAATGAGTATAATATTCGTGTGCACATAACAAGTCTATCATCAAGTGAGAGTAATGAGGTTCATGCAGATTTAAAAGACATACACAAATAACATGAGTGGGATGGTTTGTATATGCTTGGACCAGGGAGTGGCACTATTAGAAAGTGTAGCCTTGTTGGAGTAGGTGTGGCACTGTGGGCATAGGCTTTAATACCCCAGTCCTAGCTACCTGGAAGTCAGCCATCCACTAACAGTCTTCAGATGAAGATGTAGAACCCTCATCTCTGCCTGCACCATGCCTGCCTGGATGCTGCCATACTCCTGCCTTGATGATAATGGACTGAACCTCTGAACATGTAGGCCAATGCCAATTAAATGTTGTCCTTATAAGAGTTGCCTTGGTCATAATGGCTGTTCACAGAAGTAAAACCCTAACTAAGACAACCAGGGAGTCCCTCAAATATTCATGGTTCCTAGACCTACTACACTATATTTTATCTCTCAGAATGAGTCTATTGCTTTATGGAACATGCCTGGTAGCGAACTGGCTAAAGTCAATGATGTCCAGGGACTGGATTGCTAGGCCATAATTTGGGTAGAGAAGAATTTGTATGTAATACTAGAAACAGACACTGTGATAGAGACACCAACCAATTTTATGGCTGACTATGAGGTTAAATATCATGTTCACTATCATGTACCAAATGGTTAATAGGACAATGAAATACCTTTTGGAGAGTCAGTTACAGGGCCATTTATGTGGCAGTAACATGCAGGACTTGAATGGGGTCCTCCAGAAGACCACATATGCTCAGAATCAGTGGCAATCATATAGTGTTATTTCTCTGAGTCAGGATTTGCAGGTCCAGAAACTAAGGGCTAGAAATGATAGTAGAACCATTTATTGTTACCTGTAGGGATCCATTAATAAAATTTTTATTCCTATTCCTGTGACTTTTGCATTCTACTGTCCTAGAGATTTTTGTTTCTAGCAAAAGGAATGTGATGCCTTCTACCAAGAGAAACTATAATTATTCAATCTTGGTTCCTTGTGTCCCTGAACTAGCTGGAATGAAAGGAAGTAATTATCCTAGCTAAAGTCAATGATGCCCAGGGACTGGATTGCTAGGCAAAATTTGGGTAGAGAAGAATTTGTATGTAGTACTAGAAATTCCTTAAGGAAAGTGTCTTGTAACTGAAATCAATGTAAAAGTACAAGTCAATATAAGCATGACTACTAATGCCTCAGATATTTAGAAATGACATTTTGGTCAACCTACTATTTAAGAACTATGACCAGCTATTGCGCTTGATGAAGGCAAAGAGCATAGATAGTAGAAGGTGGTTACAAACATTATCAGCAATGTTTTGAGTAGTTAAAAAGAGATATTTAAATTATGAGTATTATAACACATGACATAACAAATATACATATATGTATATAATGTAAATATCTTTCTTCTCTTATTTTTTTACTATGGAAAATAAAATGTGTTATCTTTATAAGAGTTTTTATAACAAAGTAAGATATAATAAGATAAAACAAAAACCATCACATCGAAGTTGGACAAGGCAAACCAACAGAAGGAAAAGAACCCCAAGAGAAGGCAAGAAGAATCAGAGATCCACTCATTTTCACAGTCATGAGTCCCATAAAATCACTAAACAGTAAGGTATAATATATATGCATGGGCCCTGTGCTTGCTGGATCAGTC
>NC_045030.1:146835016-146836795 GCF_008632895.1 Mastomys coucha | reverse complement strand
TTTTTTTTTTTTTTTTTAGTTTCCCCCATTTAAGTTGTTAGCTATGATGTTGCTGTAAACTGCCTTTATTACATTGAGGTACATCCCTTGTATTTCTGATCTCTCCAGGAATCTTATCATGAAGGTGTGTTGGATTTTGTCAAATGCCTTTTCTGCATCTAATGAGATGATCATGTGTTTTTTTTTTTTGTCATTCCATTTGTTTATGCCACAGATTGAATTTATTGATTGACATATGTTAAACTATTACTGCATCTCTGAGATGAAGCATACTTGATTGTGGAGTATGATCATTTCAAATGTGTTCTAGGATTCAGTTTGCAAGTATTTTATCAAGTATTTCCACATCTTTTCTTCAAATTCTTCAAATTTTGTACAGGACAAGTTTTTAAAGCATACCCAAATGATTCTCTGGGTTTCCTCAATGTCTGATGTCATAACCTCTTTTCGTTTCTGATTTTGTTAATTCAAATATTTTCTGTCTGCCTTTTTGTTAATTTGGAGAAAGGTTTGTTGATTCTCTTGATTTTCTCAAAGAACTAACTCTTTGTTGCATTGATTCTTTGTATTGTTCTCTTTGTTTCTATCTTATTGATTTATGCACTGAATTTGATTATATTTTGCCATGTACCTTTTGCATGTGGTTTCTTCTTTTTGCTCTCAAGCTTTCACATGTGCTGTTAAGTCACTCAATGTATTCTAGGATTTTCACATTTATGTTTATAAGTGAAATTGTCTGAAGTTCTCATTCTTTGTTGGGTTTTTATGTGGTTTGGGTATCAGGGTAATGGAAGTCTTGTAAAACGAGAGCATCTTTCCAGATTTTTTTTTTAAATAGGCATTCATTGCTATGAACTTGTCTCTTAAAACTGCTTCTTTGTGTCCCATAAGTTTGAGTATATTGTGTATTCATTTTCTTTCAATTCTAGAAAGTCTTCAATTTCTTTATTTCTGCCTCGACCCATATTTCCTTCCATAGAGAGTTGTTCAGTTTCCATGAGTCGGTAAGATTTCTGTTGTTTCTGTTATCTGATATCCAGCTTTCATCCTTGGTGATCAGATAGGATACAGAGTGCTTTTTCAATTTTCTTCTATCTATTAAATCTTGCTTTGTGTCTGAATATGTGGGCAATCTTGAAGAAAGTTTAACAAGATCCTGAGAAGTAAGTACGTACATTCATTTGTGTTTTGATGAAATGTTCTATAAATTTCTGCAAGTTTCATTTTATTTTCATGTTAACACTAGGACTTTTCTGTTTAGTTTTTGTCTGGGTGACCTATCTATTGGTGAGAGTGTGGTATTAAATTTCCCCACTACTAAATTAGTGTGTAGGAGTCAATATGTAATTTAAGCTGTAGTAGTGTTTCTTTTACAAACTTGGGTACCTTTGTGTTTGGAGTATAGATATGAAGAACTGAGATGTCATCTTGGTGGGTTTCTCCTTTGGTAAGTCTAGAGTGCCTTCTCTTCTGATCAGTTTTGGTTTGAAATCTGTTCGCTTATATATTAAAATTGTTATACCAGCTTGCTTCTTAGGTCCATTTTCTTGGAATATCTTTTTCCAATCCTTTACCCTGAGGTAATTTCTATCCTTGGTGTTTATGTGTGTTTCTTGGATGCAGTAGGAGAATTGGTCCTGTTTTCACATCCATTCTGTTAGTCTGTGTCTTTTTATTGGGAAATCAAGGCCATTTGATATTGAGAGCTATCAATGACCAATGATTGTTAGTTCCAGTTATTTGTTGTTGTTGTTGGTGGTGGTGGTAGTGGTGGTGGTG
>NC_045030.1:146831300-146835005 GCF_008632895.1 Mastomys coucha | reverse complement strand
GATGGTGGTAGTACAGCAGCTGCTGCTGCTGGTGTGTGTGTTTTCCCTCTTTTTATTTTATTCTGTGTTTTCTTGGATGTAGTTAACTACTTCAGGTTAGAATTTTCCTTCTAGCACCCTCTATTAGGCTGGATTTGTAAACAAATAGTGTTTAAATTTGGCTTTATCATGAAATATCTTATTTTCTCCATCTACAGTGACTGAAAAATCTTACTGGGTATAGTAGTCTGGGCTAGCATTTGTGGTTTCTTAGGGTCTGCAGTACATCTGTCCAAGCCCTTCTGGCATTTAGTATCTCCTCTGAGAAGTTAGGTGTTATTCTTTTTTAAAATTTACATCCCAAATGCTGCCCCTCTCTTGCCACCCCTCACAGAGCTCCTCCCCTCAAGTATAATTTTGACAGGTCTGTCTTTATATGGTACTTGGCCTTTCCCCCCTGCAGCTTTTAATGTTCTTTCTTTGTCCTGTATGTTTAGTGTTTTGATTCCTTGGGGCCAAGGTAACATCCTTTGCTGGTCTAGTCTAATTGATATTTGGTAAGCTTTTTGTACCTTGATAGGCATCTCCTTCTTTAAGTTAGGGAAATCTTTTTCCTGTGATTTTGTTGAAAATATTTTGTGGGCCTTTGATCTGGACTTCTTCTCCTTCATTTATTCCTATTATTCTTAGATTTGGTCTTTTCATAGTGTCCCAGGCTTCCTGGGTGTTTATACCAAGAGTCTTTAGATTTAATGTTTTCTTTGACACATCTATCCATTTCTTCTATTGTACCTTCAATTCCTGACATTCTCTTTTTCCTTCTCTTCCATTTTTTTAGTAGAATCTGCCTCTGTAGCTCCTGTTTGAATTCCTAAATTTTTAATTTTCAAAATTCTCTCAGTTTGGGTTTTCGTTATTGATTCTCTTTCTGCTTTCAAGTCTTGAACAGATTTAATTTCTTTCAATTGTTTGTTTATGTTTTTCTGGATTTCTTTAAGGGATTTATTCATTTCCTCTTTAAGGACCTCTCCCATCTTCTTATATTTGGTTTTCACATCTTTTTCTTGGCTTTCAGTTATGTTTAGATATTGACGGCCTGCTGTGGTAGGGTTGTTGAGCTTCAGTGAAGACATATTGTCCTAGCTGTTATTGATTGCTTTTTTATGTTAGCTTGTAGGCATCTGGGATTGTAATAATTATAGATCTAGTTGCTGATATCTGTTTTTGTCTTCATTGAATGGGTGTTTTGTTCCTTGGTTTCTGTTTCCTCTCTGGATTTTAGTACTGTGTTGGCTATGTGTTGCCTGGTAGGAAATCAGGTCTGTGGACCTAATGGGTGCAGACACTGTAGGTTCAGGTAAAATGTGTTTCTGAGTATTGGGAGTTGACACTTAGATAGGGAGATACAGCAGAGCTCCAAGGGAGTTTACAGGAGGGAGAAAGCAGAGGACTCTACCAGAATCTGCTTATTTATTCTCCTTGGAATAGAGGTAAACATTGCAGAGAGATCACCCCAGAAAGTCTCCTATATTGCTGGAGAAGAGACAAGGGTACTGGATCTGCAGACAGCCTACATGCTTCTCTGGAAGCTGTTGCTTTGGGGTTAGCAGGGGATACTAGGTAGGGTTAGGGTCTGGGAAAAAGCATGGAGTGGGATCAGGGAGGTTACCAGTGAAAGATCTGTATGATCTGTCGGTGGTGTGATCAGTGGGTAAAGGGGAGACTGTACCAGTTGTTCTGTTGCAGAGCTGGGGATGAGACTGGGAGATAAGAGCTGAAGAAACAAAAGGAGAGGGGAAGATGAATGGTCAGCCTATCTGCTTCTCTGACAGAAGTGGCCTGTTAGTTAGCAGGGGATGCCTGCTGGTGTTGGGGGCTGTGGTAAAGCAAAGAGTGGAGGGAGAGGGGTAAGGAGGGGAAGGTCTGCGGGACCCACAGGAGATGTGGGCAGGGAGTGGAAGGAAGGCTTCTTCTGTTTCAGAGCCAGGGTTGAAACCAGGGATTGCATTTGGAGAGGAGAGCCTGGTGTTGGTCTTCAGTTAGCACACCTGATTCCCTGGCCTGCTCAGCTGGTGTGTTCCCAGGGAATGCCTACTGCTGCTGTTGGAGGCTGGGATAATGGAGTGAGTTAGGGAAAACAAGGCTGGGGGAGAAAATATTTGTGATCTGTTCGTGATGATGTGGTCAGAGAGGAAATGGAGTCCACAGCAGGTGTTCTGCTACAGAGCTGGGGATGGAGGGGGTGGTGGGGAGGGTTGGGATCTGGAGGAGCAGAAGGAGAGCTGAAGATGTGCAGTCAGCCAGCCTACCTGCTTCCTTAGCAGGCGTGGCCTTTGAGTTTTTCAAAACTATCATGATGTTTAATATTTAGAAGATTAACTATTAAGGAACAAATGAAACTACTCTTGGAAAGGGATTACTGTATTTATATTTTATGTTTTTATGTTACTAATTAGCAACTTTTTACTACAACTTGAAGTGCTCCATTTATCACTTATTTTTAAATACTTTTTTAAAAAATTGAGATATAATTACATCATTTCCTCCTTCCCTTTCCTCATTCCAAACTTTCCCATGTACATTGCTCTCTTTGAAACTCATGGGCTCTTTTTCTTTAGTTGTTAAGTGTGTGTGTGTGTGTGTGTGTGTGTGTGTGTGTGTGTGTGTGCGTGTGTGTGTGTGCTCATACACACATAGGACTATGTGTTTCTAAATACATAAATACAACCTGCCCAGACTATGTAATGTAATTTTTATGTATATGCCTACAGGATTGACCATTTGGGATGTGTTCTTCCCTGTGAAAGATTATTTCTCCCTTTTCCTCTATTATTTCTAGATTTTTGTTGTTGTTGTTCTGCGGCTTTGTAAATGGGAGGGTGTCCATTCTCTCTTCCTCTGTATGTTTGTTGCTGATGTATAGAAGAGTTATTGATTGTGCATGTTGATACTGTATCCTGGCATGCTGCTGCATTTGTTTATTGCTTTTGGAAGTTTTCTAGCATAAATTTTTGGGAAATCTAATACATTGTACCATATCATCACATGTAGAGATAATTTGACTATCTCTTTTCCTATTTTCCTTTAATTTCCCCCTCTTGTCTATTGTTACAGTGTTTTGAGTACTTTAAAATAAAATTAATCAGAAGACATAAAGAACATTTCAGTCCAGGAACAGTAAATCAAAAATATATTACTGTCTTAAACATATATGTGCCAACTCTGATGCATAGAATTTCAGAAAATATGCCGTACTGGATTTAAAGTCCCAGTTTAACATCAATCCATCAACAGTTCATGATTTCACAACCCTACTTTCTCCAACAGACAAATCACCTGGACAAAAATATTAAACAGAGAAACATCAGAATTAAATGACATCATACATTATCAAATACCAAAGAACACATATTCTACTCAGCAGCACATGGAAGCTTTTCTAAAAAACAGACTACATAAAACATATCTTTACAAGCATGCATGGGCTAGACCAAGGTCCCCTGCACATATGTAGCTGATATGCAGCTTTGTCTTCTTGAGGGTCCTCTAACAACTGGAGGAGGGCTGCCTGTTGCCTGCCTGGGGATCCTGTTCCCTTAACTGGGCTGCCTTGTCTGGCCTCCTTGGACTAGGATGTGCCTGGTCCTGCAGTGACTTGATATCTCAGAGTAGGTTGGTATTGGGTGGGGTCTCCTCCTCCTGAGGGAGAAGGGAAGGGGGCGGGGG
>NC_045030.1:146813707-146829905 GCF_008632895.1 Mastomys coucha | reverse complement strand
TCAGAAAGAGGGGCTGGAGAGAAGGCTCAGCAGTTAAGAGCACAGGCTGCTCTTCCAGAGGTCCTGAGTTCAATTTCCAGAAAGCACATGGTGGCTCACAATCATCTAGAAGGGGATTTGCTGCCCTCTTCAGGCATGCAGGTGTACATGCAGCAGAGCATAAGAAATAATAAAAATCAGAGCAAACACCAACAAAATAGAAGCAAGCAAACAAACAAACAAACAAAAACAATAAAAAGAATCAATAAATGAGATGATAAACATGATTTACAGACTCTTGGTCCCACTAGCCAAAAGAAAGAGAGGATCCTAATTAAAAGAATCACAACAAATAGGAAAATATTACAGCAGACCCTCAAAAAATTCAGAATGTTATAGAAGGATATTTTTAAAACTTATTAAATTGGAAACCCTAAATGAAATAGACAAATTTCTAACTTAAGGCAAGCCACCACCAAAAGTAAAAAGTCAACAACCTAAGCAGACCTATAACATAAGAAGAGATTGAACTAGAACTAAAAAGCCTTCCAGCTATAAAAGGTTATGGGCCCTGATGGATTCACAGGAGAATTGTACCAGAAGATCTACAGTCAATTCTTAAGTTCAAAAGTTAAAAAAACAAAACAAAACAAAACAAAAAAAACAAAAAAACAGTAGGAGCAGTCTCAAACTCCTTGTTTGCTGAGAATGAATTCCCTTCTTCCTCCTAAGAGGACCATTTCTTGGTGTATGCTAGGGCTTTCAAATTCTTGGCTAATAAATTAAAAAACAACAAGGAAGGGAAGACTTATTATTGTTTATTATTTATTTTGGTTTGTGGTTTCAGAGTTTTTAGTGCACAGCTAACTAGCTCCACTGCTTTTAAGCCTGATGCATGGCAAAGCACTGAGTTTGAAAGGTTTGGAGGAGCAAGTTGTTCACCTCATAGTGGCCAGGAAGCATGAAGACAGAGGAAAAGCACCAGAAACAGGACACAAAACTTCAAAAGCACACTGAAGCTACATCTTGGTAGGCCTATCCTTCTAAAGTCTTCAGCACACTTCAAAATAGTGCCACTGACTAGGAACTGTCTCTTCAACACATACACTTCTAAGGGACATTTCACATTCAAACTATAACACTGAGTTCAATACTCTCGCTCCATAGTATTTTTCACTTCATTGATTTGATTACATCATACCTCATGCCTTCCTCCTCTCTTATTCCAATTCTTTCTTTTGCTGTAGGTTTTTTTTCCCACCCACCTCTCCCACACCATTCCCTAAGCTTTAGGAGAGAGTAGTGTATACAGATGTTCCATTAAGAGACAGCACCCCACAGTTCTGTGTTTCATTTTCTGAGCAGTCAGATATCAGGTTAATTGGGAATCCCTTACATACTACTCGTTTCTTTTTCTTCTTGCTCTCGGCATACTTTGTCTTTGATTTTTGATCATTTGATTATGTATCTGAATGTACTTTAGGAGTTGAATGCGAAAATTTTTCATTTTCCTGTATCTGGATATGTATATCTTTACCCAAATTTGCAAGTTTTACTGATGTTATTTCTTTCTTCCCTTTCACACCTGAACACATTTTACTTTTTATCAAATCCACTCCATCCCTATCCCACTCCAACTTCTAGGTATCCTCTCCTTATAGCCTCACTTATCTTCAAGTCTTTCTAAAAATTACATATGTATTTATTTATAAAACCTACTGAATTCAGTGTTCCTTGTACCCCAGCTCCGACCAGAGTTTAACTCCTCTAGGAGATACTGACTGCCTGTCACTAATCAGCCAGGAGTGGAGCCTTGTGAACTCTCCCCTATCCATGGTGGAATATTGACTAGACTGATCTTCTGTGTAGCATCTATGTGTAGCAGCCACACATGTTGATAGTTCATAAGCACATGGAGCACACCCACCTTTCATGTCCAGAAAACACTGTTTTGCAGTTTTCCTCCCTGACTTCTGGCTCTTACAATCTTTCCCCCAACTCTTCTGCAAAGTCTCTTGAGCCTTGTAGGAGGTTGGTATGATAAAGTTGTCCCATTGGGGGTGGACACTCCAAAGTCATTTATTCTCTGCATGTTGATAATTTATGGTTCTCTGTGTAAACCTCTGTACACTGTAAAACGAAACTTCTCGGGGGGGCTTGGAGAGATGGCTTAGAGGTTAGAGCACTGGCTGCTTTTCCAGAGGTCCTGACTTTCAGTACTCAGTGCCTACACCTACGTGGTGTCTCACCACCATCTAGAAGGGGATCTGATGCCCTCTTCTGACATGCAGGTGTATGTGCAGCAGAACACTCCTACATTAGATAAATATAAATAAATAAATAAATAAATAAATAAATAGAATTTTTTAAAGGTTTCTCTAATGAAGACTATGAGTTGGACTAATCTATGGGTATAAGGATAACTGTAGAGATGGCAGTTAGATACTATATCAATCTAGTAAAGGATACTAGTACTTTCTCTTCTAGAGTCTATAACCTCTTGAGCCACAAGTTCTTGGCCAAGTTTTCAGTATTGGGTATGACTTCCCTCCTACTGAGCATGCCTTAAATCCAATGAGACAGCTGTTAACTACCTCTCAACATGTTAAGGCCACTTATTGCACAAATCTTCATATCTTGTCAGGTGAGTCATATTCTATTTCAAAGGGTTCAGAGCTGAGTAAGGATATTAATACCTTTTCTTTCCTGGCAGTCTGCCTCGCACCTTGCAGTACTATAAAGCTGACCACCAGGAAAGTGGCTAATTCAGTACTATCTTGATCTCTTCAAGTCCTGTAACCAAATGTTTGCTGTCTTAATAATGTCTTACCCCTTCAAGTTCTGGTGGGCAAGCAAATTAAATAGTAATAACCTTATTTTTGGGGAGAAGTCCTGAGCAGAAACTCAAAGGGAAGTTTGCTACACCTGGAACTGGGCTTTTTCTTTGGAAGCCTATGGTTTTTGAGAGAGCTTTCTATCAGTTGACCTTTTGTTTTGTTTTTTCAAATCTCATTAAAACATCCAATGCAGGGGGCTGGAGAGATGGCTCAGCAATTAAGAGCACTGACTGCTCTTTCAGAGGCCCTAAGTTCAATGCCCAACAACCACAGAGTAGCTCACAATCATCAATCACATGGTGGCTCACAACCATCAGTAATGGGATCTGATGCCCTCTTCTGATGTCTGAAGACAGCTACAGTATACCCATATAAATAAAATAAATAAATCTTTTTTAAAAACCTCCAATGCAAATATCACTTGGGATGATAGCCTTGTATATCTTGTAAGTTTAACTCATTTCTTTGCATTAGTTTTTCTCTTCCCAAAACTCAACTGGTGAGTCTTTAAACTAAGCATGGCAGCACATGCCTGTAATCCCAGCACTTGGGAGGCAAAAGCAGGAGACTAAGGATTTAAGGTCAGCCTCGGCTACACAGCAAATCTAAAGCCATTCTGGAGTACACAAGACCTTGTTTTAAATTAGGCAAAAATAATTTTAAAATATGTTCTCTAGATCATAGATCCTGTTTTTCACTTAATCAGGTCTGATACAGTTAGACATTTTTCCATCCAATTTTTCCCTTTAAATTTATTTTGTTTTTATGACTTTGATATCTGTTGTTGCTCATCTGTTGTTGCCTTACTGGTTTCATTGAATTATTTCTCTGTATTTTCCTAAAGCTCACTGAACTTCTTTGAGGTAACAATTCTGAATTCCTCAAAAGGCATTTTGTATATTAAACCTCTATTTCTTTATATTTGACTACTAGGGTATTACTCTGTTTTGGTGGCTTTGAACTTTTTCAAAGGAGTGGTAGTAAGTTGGTTTTGTGCTTTTTAAGACTTGTTTTTATTTTATGTATATGGGTGTTTTTGTCTGTCTGTATGTCTGTGCACCACATTCATGTAGTAGTGCCTGCAGCGGCTAGAAGAGGCCATCAGATCCTCTGGAACTGGGCTTACAGGGAGTTATTAGTTGACATGTAATTTCTGGGAACCACATCCCAGTCTTCTGCAAGAGCAGCAAGTGCTCTTAACCTGGGATCCATCTCTCCAGCCTCATAACTTGAGGTTTATATTTCCTATGTTTCCATGTTGCAATATGTGTTTCCGTTAACATGGATACCTCTTAAGGCTTTCTGCAAGGAGCATCTTAATGGGTAGCATTCGAGCCTCAGTGTCACTCAGTGGGAAAGAAAGCATACTACAGTAACAACACAACAAAGCAAACAAACTACTGAAAAGACTAAAGAGCAAGTTGGACAAAACAACCACACCCCTGATAAGGATAGAAAAGAAAGAGCAAGGATAATGTAGGGTAAACTAGGAAGTTGAAGTGTAATAAGAATAACAGTATTATTGGAGTTTCCTGTACCTAATAGGAGAATTTTTGTTAGTCTGTGGTTCTTGTGGAGACTCCTGTCAGTATAACTTTAGGTAAATTTTAATAACATGATCCCTTATAGATTTATCAGACAACTTTGCGGTTGTTTGTGCCTCATTCCCCCTTCTCTTTCTCTATTTTCTTCTCTCTCTCCTCCCCAGTTAGACCCCCTCCCTAGTATTCCATTTCCCACTTCCTATTATCTTGCTATTTCTATCTCAAGCAAATCCCTCCCTATCTATGTTCCCTTTATGGTTTCCTGGTTTCTGTGGTTACTCCATGTTGTATATTCACATCTGAGCATCTGAAGCATAAAGAAGATTGGAATGATGGCAACATCAAGGGAAATGTTAATGTGAAAGAGGGAAAGTTTCACAGGACCCTATCCCTAGACAAAGAACTGGAGGCAACTAAGAACTTCTGGAAGGAGGATAACTACTAGAACTACTAGCCTCTCACAGGGATAATCCCCTTATTGGTTGTCCAATACAAAGTGGTCAACCCTAAAACCATTTACAAACAGCAAAATGGACTCAACAGGTTGTATTTATATGTATATTTGTATATACTCTCGTGTGTGTGTGTGTGTGTGTGTGTGTGTGTGTGTGTGTGTGTGTGTGTGTGTAACAATTATAAAGAAAATATGGCATCAACTTGAGGGTGGGACAACGACATAGAAGGGACTTGGGGAGGGTAGTTAGGAAAAACTGGAGAGAGGAAAGGGGAAAGTGATAAAATTCTATTCCATTTTAAAAACATGAAAATATTTTTAAAGTATTAGTAACAAAGTCATAAAGGGAAAATGAAGGAAGTAAAGGAAAAAAATAGAGACAAGATGGAAAATGTATGGCAGACTCCGTTGCCTGTCTGTGGATCCTGTTCTCCTAACTGGACTGCACTGTCTGGCCTCAGTGGGAGAGGATGCACCTAGTCTTGCAGTGACTTGATATGCCAGGGTGGGTACCCAGGGAACCTCCCCCTTTCTCAGAGGAGGAGAGGAGGGAATGGGGGAAGGGCAGTGTGAGGGAGCTACTGGGAGGAGGAGGGGGGCTGTGATCAGGATGTAAAGCAAATAAATAATGAAAAACATAAATTGAGGGAAAATTAATGATAACAATTATCACATATATGTGTGTGTATTATATAATTTAAATTAATCACTAGTCCCTTCTTGCTGAGATGTAGGATGAAAAGCCTTCATTTTCCACCCTAAGCCTTTTCCTTTTTAAAATTACTAGCAGTAGGTGCAGGTCAGTGAACCATTTTCTTTCTCAGTTGCAGAGTTGAAACCAGAGAGCTGCATTTAGGTTGAGCCACACTTCACTTTGCTGGCAGGTCTGTGATCTAAGAATGACTGCAGCTAGAATGAATCGGTGTCCATGATTTCTCTAACAGAGAGTGCTAGAGACACCCTTGAGCCACTTGTGCAGGCTGAGCCTATGGAGCCTTGTAGAGAATCACTGTCAGCGTGCTCCAGGCAATGTAAATTCCCAAGTACTAGCTGTTTCCACAAAAGTCTCCCAAAGATGAGAGACTACAGATACAGAAGCCAACAAACCAAAGCAATCTGTACTGGGGCAGGGGACACAGCATATGAGGCAAGCAGTCTGAGGGATCCCTTCCCACACCACAGTTGTCTTGCACCTTAGCACCTACCCCACATCCACACAGTAGAGCTTGTTCCTCTTCCAAGAGCTTCTCTCAGATGTTCCAAAATGGAAGAAATGACAGCTTTTGCCCTTGCATATGTGAACCTGCATCTAACTCCCAAGTGACTCAGCTTAGTCTCGGCCACTGAAGAGTTGTTGGGACTTGAAGGCTCATAATTGAAAGCTCCTCTGACCCCTAGGTTTGATGGTAATACCCTTCTTTGTGATTCTCTGCCACTGGACCAGTGAGCAAGCTGTTATGTCCAGCAAACTCCTTCAGTGTTTGATTTTGTTATAGGTCCCAAGTATCCCATTTCTTTCTATTTTTGCAGAATGCCAGGACTGTGGAGTTCCCTGGGCCTCATTTGTTTACAACCCTACTGAAGGGCATTTTGCCTTCTTGCCTAGGGTGCTATCAAATGCCAATGCAGGGGGTTTTCTCCGCACACCCCCTGCCCCTTTTTTGAGACAAGGTCTCTCTTTATATATGTAGTCCTGGCTGTCCTACAAATTGCAGAAATCCACTTCTCTGCCTTCAGAGTGCAGTAATTTAAAGCATGAATGACCACATCCAGCCCTTAGGGTTGTTTTTTTTACAAACCTAGCATCCATTATTTCTAGATTTCACAAGGCCTCTACTGTTGCACCCCAGGACTTTTCCACGCCACCCACTCTCCCTGAAGACACACTCCTTGCTTTAATATAGCAGAGATGTTGGAAATACTAGAAGTCTCCAGCCCACTACTTTCCTCCCTGAGGGTGTTCTTTGAAATCACACTGTAATTTTTTTAGGGCTAAAATAACATATGGAGCTGTACTATATAAAAATTACCCACATTTTTCTATTGTCACTTGTTCTAAAATAGCTAATTCACACTCACAAGTACTTACTCCCATTTCTTTCCAAGAATTTTATATATAACCATTGAATTTATGCCTTTGATATATTTTACGTTAGGTTTTGGATGTTATGTAAAGTGGGGATTTAGCTTCATCCTTTTGCACAAGAATTCCCACTAGTCACAGCACCATTTGTTCAAAACACCATTCTTTACTCATGCTTGGCACCTTTTCAGAAGCTGTTTTTAAATATGAGTTTATTTCTAGGCTGCTGATTAATATCTCATTAATCAATATGTGTATCCCACACCATTTTGCTCATTGTACTTCTATAGTACTTTTCAAATCTGGAAAAAGAAAATATTCTGCAAATGTGTTGGCTGTTCTAGTTCCATTGTTTTCTTATGATTTTCAGATCACCGTGGAACTTCAGAAGGCAACTCATTCTCGGAGACAGGTTACACTGGATATTTTAGAGACTGACATCATCTGTAGAATATTGAGCTGTTAGACCTATAACATTTCTACCACCAGTTATCATTTGTTCTGAAGTCCATGACTTCTGTTTGTTATGTTTGTGCTGCTTCAATAGTTTCAAAGCTCCAAAGTGCTATGAAAGGCAGTGTCTTTAATGTATTTGCTCAGGATGTATTAACTGTGCTTGGCATAACTCTGGAATAGAAGTAATTATAACCATATATTTGGGATTTTGTTTTTTAGATTTCTTGTTTCTGAGGTCAGGGACTAATTTCAGTGTTCTGAATCAAGCAGTCACCTTTCACACTTTTTCAAAAATATATGTCGGCGTTAACTACTTATCTGAACAAATTATATGACTGTTTCATAGACTCTATAGGCATGTTTATATGTTGCTTTCAGATCTACTATGTATTCAGAACAATGTATTTCCTTTATTAATATTCAGAATATAGAATTCTCCTTCTTATACTTCTGACTGACAGTTGTTACAGTGCATACACAATTTTCCTGTGCATCTCTAATCACTCCTCCCAAATACTAATCCTGGCAGTTTGGAGG
Organism: Mastomys coucha; assembly: GCF_008632895.1. NCBI lineage: Eukaryota > Metazoa > Chordata > Mammalia > Rodentia > Muridae > Mastomys > Mastomys coucha. The sequence continues at coordinate 146,822,015 of NC_045030.1, read as the reverse complement.
ATTACATCTAGGGACTTGCATGTGTTAGGCAATGGATTTACCATTCAGCTACATCCTTAACACTTAAACCCCCAATTCATGAATAATTAATACACAATTTGTTCACTCTGTGAGATTTAAGAATGCTCTCAACAAAAGTTTTCCTATACTATATGTGTTTTGTCACATAATACTTATAAATGTTTATAATTAGGATATTCATTGTTTAATTCTGGCCATTCTGGAAGTAGCAATTAGAAAAACAGGCATGTAAACCATCTTGATCAAGAGAATAGTTAAGATGTGGCATACAGCATGAGGATTAATATAAGGCTATACATGGCCTAAACATGTAAGGTCCAGCTTACTGGAAACCTAACTCTTTTGAGTATTTTAACTACCCATGCCACTCTTGCCATAGTAACACTACACTGGTGATTAGATGGCCATCTGTAGGAAGGTCAGATTTGGGGACAAATTTTAGTAATATTTTATATTTAGGATTGTTATGGAAGATTCACATTTCAAACTGCAAAATGTAGTAGATAATAATCATATAGCTCTAACACTGCCATAAGACAAAATTTATTTGGACACTAATGGATTTATGCAACTTTAATGTAATACAGCAAAGACTTGGTGTCAACAAAAGAAAGCAATGACAAGCTTCTGCAGGATCATCTCAAGGGCATTACTTGCTTTGGTGAGTTTACCATGATCCACGCATGGCCTTCAGTCCTAGAAGTCTACAACCTGATCTTGCCCATGTCCTAGAGTCATCCAAATTCTGAAGGTGAAATCACAGTCATTACATCAAAATACTGAAAGATATAAAAAGAGAAGGATATTCATTTACAATGAGAAATGCAAGTATACAGTCCAAATACATGTGTTCAGAAGACAATACGTAGAAATTCCCTTCTAAGGAGGTCATGGGAGAAACAGATCATAGGACACTGATAATCTAAAAGTGCTTAGTACCTAATGCATTTGGATGCAAGTAAAAGTCTTTTGCATCAACTAGATCAGAAGTTTCTGCTACCCTAAACACAATATTCTCCCAGAAGATGGCTGGGATGCAGACTTCAGTGGCTCTTGCTTTTCTGTATATCCATCATCGATCAGCTGGGCCCAGCATTGCTTCATTGCCCTTGATTAACTCTTACATTCTTTATAAAATTTACATTGAAACAACACAGCTAACAATCTTCTTGTCACCATGCTTTTACCATTCTTTAGTCTCCCCTCCATCTCCTGATGAAAACACCAGTATCAATTATTTCTTTGCTATTGTGTAAGCCTTTAAATATACATACATATACATAGTGGTTACAATAAAAACATTTTACATTTGAAGCTTAAGCTATACATGAGATCATCCATTTATATACTTCTTTACTAATTTTTAAGTTCTAGATGTTTTTCTCTTTCTGTGATGGCATCTCACTATCACTGTACCATGCAACCACTGTATCATGGTTAGACTCAAATTCATAAGTGCCTTCCTCTCTGTTTCCCAAGTGCAGAGATTATTATGGATGTGTACTACCATGCCCAGCACCCTTAATGAGATTTCTTTATAAAAATCAGCTCACCTCACTATTTCAGTTGTCTCATAATGCTATACTATATAACAATATTATCTATTAAATTATTCCTCTGCTGAATGGCATTAAATGTATTGCAACTTTTACTTATGAAAAACAATTAAGTCAATTTATTCATATGTAGGACCACTTTCACAAACTCCACGAATGAAACACAGGTCTGAATACATACATGAAAATATGTTGTTACTGTTAAAATGCTTCAAATCCTTTTGTGTGTATTTTGGGTATATGTGTGTGCACATGTATATACATATGTATATGCACGTGCATGCGTGTAAATGTACATGCTTCATAGCATGAATGTGGGTGTCAGAAGATAATCTCTTACTGATGGTTCTCACCTTCAACCTTGTCTGACACAGGATCTTTTGTTGTTCACAGGAGAAGATGCCAGGCTAGCTGGCCCACAAGCTTCCAAAGATTCTCCTGCTTCACCTCCCATCTTGCCGAAGGACTGCTGGGACTACAGATGTATGGTTCCACACCCAGTTTTACCTGGTTTATGGGGATTTGAACTCGGGGTGTCACACTCATGAAGCAAGTACTTTACCCACTGAGCCATCTCCCAAGAATTTTTACTACTACAAACAGAATGAACTAAGAATGAATTTCCAAACTTTGGATTTCCCTCCTGTCTCTATTTCCCAAGTGCTGGGATCATGGGTGTGAACCACCATGCCCCACTCAATGAGCTTTCTTTATAAAAATGGACATACCTCAATATTTAATTGGTCTCAAAATATTACTTTACATACAATATTGTTTTAAATAATTATTCCATTGCTGAATGTTACTGAGTATGATATGGTTAGTACAGATTAGGAAAAGTTCCACAGTAGTTGATTTATGACAGAAATGAGTTGCTCCTCTTTCTATGTTTAGTTTGATCTCAACAGATTTAATCACTGTTTAACTTCCAGTAAAGAATGCACAATCATTGTTTGTGGCTGACAACATACAATCTGTCTTCTATGACCTGCTTATTCTTTGACCACTTGTTTAAGCCATGTTTTTGTACTAAAAGACAAGACTGTTGGCTATGTTATTAGAAGTAGTTAATGAATTAGCAATTATACATATTTGTATGTGTATTAGTGTAACCAGAGTGCATATAAACTCTCTCCAGGTCTGTTTATGATTTCTTTCTTTATATACAAGTTTGAAAGTCTTATAAAATTATTTTAACATAGGTATAGTAATAAAATATAAAATATAAAATATATAAAGACAATATTGGAAGCTGGGTGTGATGGTGTAATCTCATCACTTGGAAAGTAGAGAGACAGGATGACTAGGAGTTCAAAGCCAACTTGGGCTAAATGAGACCCTTTGTCTAAACAAACAAACAAACAAAAAAACCCAAAAAACAAAAGAAAGAAAGTTTAGTAATTTTTTTCCAATAAGCCCCATTCCCAGTCTCTGTAGATTGACAGATGTAGTCTAGAGTCCATGCTTCACATTTTGGTAACTATCATAAACAGACATATTGACAAATGTGTAAGCTTTTCCATTTGCTATTAAAACTGAGTTTACATATCACATTATTATGCAATATTTTCATTACTTAGTATCTCATATGTAGTACATGTAGATTTCATCTGATCTTTTGGATATGTGTATAATAGTATACCACAAGATTCTACAATGTAATCAGTAATTCTCCAAATAAAGGGTATTGAGTGTCTTTCCAATTCTTTTCAAAAATATCCAAATATATTCTCAGCCTATTGGATCATGATGAAAACCAAATTTCAAGTTATCTCCCTAAGTATCTGCCAGGAAATGGATCCCAAACTCTATTGAGACTTAATTCCCTTATATAAAATGCCATTGCATTTCCATATAAATGATGTGCATACTTACATTCTCATATATAAATATCACAGATTACTTATAATGCCTAAAACAATATGAATGATATGTAAATAGTTGTTATATTGTTTAAGTTGTCATATAAAAGAAAAGTCTACAAGCAAACTGATCACAGATTTACTAATATAGTATAGAACAACCACAGCAACAAAGGAACATTGTGGATCTGGGATTGGGGCTAACTGAATCTACTGACTCAGAGCTTTTAATAGAGGGCCAACTGTGTTCTCTTAAAACAGGTATGATAATTCATTGTCTACATGTTTTAGACAGACCTCAGACAGAACTATTAGCTTATACTTTAAATTTATAAAGCATGAAATAGACATATTCGATAATTATGTATCAGTACAATTATGAGGTTATATAAACAATTTAAAAATAATTTACCTTTAGCTCTTTAAAAATCTAGTATTTCACGTTCAAAAATGAATTATAAGCAGGGTGTGGTGACACATGACTGGAATCCTAGCACTTGGGAGTTAAATGTAGGAGGATCAGGAGTCTGAAATCAACCTGGATACTGTAGTGAGTTCCAGGTATGCCTGGGTTCCACGGCAAGATGCTATTTAAAAGAAATTAGACTTAAAATCCCATAGGAAGCCTCAGTAAGTTATACTAATCTGCTAAACAGATTTAAATTTTCTTCCCAAATAGATCATTTTGCAATATAACACACTGGGTCTTGTATTTATGTTTTAGGAGGCTTTGTGGCACTATGAAGCCAACCCAAGGATTCATACAAGCTATCCATGTTTTCCTTCAACGAGCTCTCTTCTTAACCTATGATGTGCTATTTTATGCACTAATATTTAAATATTTTATTTTGTTTTTCAAAAAGTCTATAACACTTGCAAAACAATAATGCCCAGAGAAACAACACAGAAAACAAGCAAAGTAAAAAAAAAAAAAAAAAAAAAAAAAAAAAAAAAAAAGGGTTAAGTGACATATTGTGGCCGATACACTAGTGAAAAAGTTTTGTGCATACCAAATAAATGCCAATGTACACAGGCAATATGGACAAATCAGACAAAGTAATTTATTCAAGTAGAAAAAGTATCAATGTACACAAAAAAAATCTGGAGTGAAAGAAATAGAAAAAGGTACAAGGTACACTTTAGTGTGCCTTTCAAAAGTAGGACAAAACCCACAAAAGCATGCAGAGATCACATTAAATGATTTTTCAAAAGGAACATGTGTCATTGAAAGGGGGCATTCCACTACTTGCTTGTCCAGATCCCTGTACTACTTTCTGTCCTCTTATCTCCCAGAGTTCAAGTGGTGCCCTTACAACTAGCAGAGATTAGGAGACTTTCCACAGTCAGTGACAAGCAGGGGTGACTCCTGTCTATGCTTGGTTTTGGTCTCACCAGATTGAACTGTTGCCCTTCTCCCAGTAAAAAATGTACAGAATGCTTCTTTCTCAATTCAAACAGTCCACAGTATAGTGTGCGAAAGCACCAGGAGGGCAACTTTCAAATTTGTCCTGAAGCTCTGTGCATTCCCAGTGTGGCCTAAGCTGCCAAGGAGGTACAAATGAAGACCTAGTGTTGGGAATATTGAAGAAAACATCAGCATTGTCCTTAACACACTTAGTGTTATAAAGAAACCCAACACCTCCAAAGGCACTGCCCTATAGCTCTCACCTCAGCAAGCATAATGGAGGTGCACATCCATGGTATGCATAGAGAAAGGAGTGACTGCCATTCGTCATCCAGAGGGAACAGTATCTAAAAGGCCTGGGCAGCAATGATATTTGCTTTCTGCCTAATGCCAGACATTAGGCATGATAGCGAACAAGGACAGTTAGGCTAAGCAGACTCAGGCCAAATCAGATCTATCATTGTGAGTCAGAGGCACCACCCAGAAAGAAGCCTGCATGCCAGCATAGCCCACAGGACCAGTAGACACTCTAGAAGCTCTACAGCAACATAGGTAGCAGCATGCAGGCCAAGCAATGGGACTTAGCCAAGGCCCAGTGACATAGGCATTGAGGCCATCGACACTAATATCTTTTGTGAAGATCTACAATGTAACCAATACTGAGAGCTACAGGCATGCTGGACCAGGTGGTTCCTTTCCTCACAAGAACACAGGAGAGGTTATGGTGATAAGGCATTTGTGCATGGCAGCTCCTGCCAGTGGGAGCCTACCACCGAGTCTTCCTCTTCTTTCTCACAGAGGCCCCAAGCAGTGGAACCAAGGTGCCTTCCCTTTTCTTATGATAAGCACAGGCAATGTGCCAGCCAGGAGACATATGCTGGCACTTACTCTTGGCTTTCTACTCATGGGCTTGCCCCAGCTCTTGTGCTTGCTTGGCTCCACCTACACTTTCCTCTGGGTAGACAGATTACAAATCATAGCTAAAATCTTTCCCTGGCTGCCTATTGATGTAGCCCTGGAACCTTTCCAACCTCTAGAAAAGGCCAAGAAAGCACTTACTGAGCAAGGGGCTAAGAAACTAGGAACTAGAGGGCCAGAGGCCTTATAGGAGTTCTGTTCAGGCAGCCGGCTAACTTTCCCCTCCCTCTGGCCCTCCATTTCCCTTGGCTCCTGCTCTTACAAGAACAAAAAATTTAAAATTAAAACATACACCCAATGCATACACACAGTTCACACACATAGTTCTCTCTCTCTCTTTCTCTCTCTCTCTTTCTCTCTCTTTCTCTCTCTCCCTCTCTCCCTCCCCCTCTCTTTTACACACACACACACACACACACACACACACACACACACACACACACACACACACACAGTGACCACATAGGGAAGATTCTCTACAGCATAAGCTGCTGGACCCAGGACTATATTGACTTTGCTGTAGGATTACTTTCTAATAGGCCTGTAAATTCAGCTGAAGACTATACCTTGGGCTGAGCTAACCAGCCAAGGAAGGCATTTAGATGGTAAAAGAAAGGCATTTAGATGGTAAAAGAAAGGCATTTAGATGGTAAAAGAAAGGAGTATGTCATCTATGAGTAAGCACCAGAAAAGGTCACCAAATACCTCAAAGGCCCACGATCTCTTTTAGAGCATTTCCTCGGTCCTGCACTATCCTCTGACCAGTTGAGAGTTCTGAATCATAGAAAGGAAGAGGAAGGTAAGTATGGGCCAGAAGAGAAAGGACAGGCTATGGAAGAGGGGGAACTTGGTAACTCCAGCTAAGTGGATGTTTCCTGGATCCAGTCCTTTTTAATGGACAGTAACTCACATATGTAGTGAAAAGACAATACAAACTCTCTCCTTTGTGGTAACGATCATAATACTAAAAGGCCTCTTGTTGATGTGATGCCCTTTTAATACGTACAAGGGCATTGATCCAGCCATAGACCTGAAAGACCTAAAGATGGCAAAAGATGAGACTGAATTCGGCCTTTCTTATGTCATCAGCACACTTTATGGGCTGGAGATGGCTATGTCCCCAAGTCCAACTTCAAATTTCAGTGTACTTAAACAAATGAAAAACATATTGTCAGGTTTTACCCTAGGCCCCTGAGCTATCTAGTCTCTGTTTCTTGGTCAGCTAAGCAGTACAGGGTAAGGGTTCCATCTCATAAAGTGGCTCTTCAGTCAAACCAGACATTGACTGGTTACTCCCACAAACTTTGTGCCATGATTGCACTACTGTATCTTAAAGCCAAAATAGACTGTAGATCAAAGGTTTGGGGCTGGGTTGCTGTATACATTTCTCCTTTGGTAGCCTGAAGACTACCTTCCCATACAAAAGATACTAGAACACAGAGCTGGAGGTTCTATGTAGACACCAGCTAGACCTCTCCATGTTCAATGAGTTGTGTGGGTGTTGTCTCCAGGAATGGGGCCTTGCTGCCAGTTTGTGAAGAACAACTTATTGTCTTGGCAATGGCCTGGGTTGTTTAGGAATTTCCACTGGACCCTTCTACTGGTCTTTAAAAAAGTGATAAAACGACTTCCAATGATGTTGTACTATACTCATAGATGTGTGCTTGTTCACCCATCATCAGAAGCTTCTTTCTACTATATATGGGAACAAACACAGAGACCCACAGCCAGACATTACAGAGAGTGAGAGACCTTGAAACACTCAGCTCTAAATGAGATGTCTCCATCAAATCCCACCCTCAGAGTTCAGGGAACACTGCAGAAGAGGAGGCAGAGAGAGTGTAAGAGCCAGAGGAGATGGAGGACACCAGGAGAACAGGGCCCTCTGAATCAACATGAGCAATGCTCATATGAACTCAGAGAAACTGAAGCAGCAAGCCCAGGGCCTGCAGAGGTCTGCACTAGGTCTTCTGCATATATATTATGGATTTATTTTTTTTTAATGTTTTATAGGGTTCCTGAGTGTGTAAATAAGTAGGATCTCTGATTCTTTTTGCCTTTTCTTGGGCTCTTTTCCTTCTGTTGATTTGTCCTGTCCAACCTTTTGTTTTTTCTTACTGTATTGAGGTTTTGTTATCTCTTAGAAGCCAGTTCTTTTCTAATTAGAAACAGAAAGGGACTGGATCCAGGGAGTAGGGAAGGAATGGAGAGAGGTAGATGGAGGGGAAGACTATAATCAGGATATATTGTATGAGAAAAGAATCTCTTTTCTATAAAGGGGTGGTGGTGGTAAGAACAGCAAAGTTCTTTGTTCATGCTACTGGTTTTCCTAATTAACCAGGTAGAATTTAGTGATACTGAGATTTCAGAGTGTGTCTACTATTTTGATACCTGACCTGTGCAAGCAAATACAGATACTGGGATCCAAAATAAAGATAATTACAAAGATGGGACAAATATTGGCTTCTTCAAGCAGAAGTTGGGGAGTTAGGGTATACATGTGAACATATCACTCTCCCTAAAGGTTTGCTTTTTTGTTTTTGTTG
>NC_045030.1:146804738-146813489 GCF_008632895.1 Mastomys coucha | reverse complement strand
CCTGCCTCTACTTTCCAAGTGCTGGGATTAAAGGAGTGTGCCACCAAACTTGGCTTTCCTCAAAAGTTTGTAATGACTTTCTATTTCTTGTTGATTTATCTGGAAACTATTTAGTAAAGAACACAAGTCTTCATATTCATGTTTCACATTATTCAATAGGTTCATCCCTACATCCCAGGAAGTTATCTGACTTGCAGATTTAGCTCCTATTAGCTGTACCCTCTAAAAAAACAGGCTGTCTTGAGCTCTATACTTTTGGTCACTGTAGTCTCACTACTTGAAGTATTCTCCATTTTGAGGGGGTGGTGATGATTCAAATGAGAAGTGTACCCTATATTTGAATACTTGGTCCACAGTTGGTTGGTACTGTTAGGAAATATTATGGGCATCGTGGCACATGCCTGTAATCATAGCAGTTTGGGGGGCTGGGGCAGGATTGGTGCTTGAGAGTCCAGGGCTAGCCTCCTGAAAGTCAGAAAATGTTATGGAGCCTTTATGAGGTAGAGCCTTTCTGGAGAAAGCAACTAACTAGGGATGAACATTGAGGGTTGTTAATAGCCTTGCCTCACTCCCTTCTAGCTCTCTCTGCTTCCTACATGTCTGGATAAAATATTATCAGCCAGACTCTTGCTCCAGTTGCCCGCTGACATGCCTTCCCCACCATTATGGACTCTATCCTTTTGGAGCCTTAAACCAAAATAAACCCTTCCTTCCTTATGTTGCTTTTTGGTTATGGTATTTTATCACTGAAACAGAAAACTAATACATCTTTTTGCCATTTCCCACCTTAATATTGAGACTACTTGTTAAGACCCAGCCCAGACATTGATCCACACAAAAGAATCCTGGTACTTCTAATTTAGGCCTCTTGCATTCTCTTACAGCATCATGTGCCAATCCCTACAGAACTTACCAAACCAGTTTATGGCATCTTACTTCTTGGAGTATTGGCACCTGGTACAATGTCTGTAATATAACATATGTTCATTTTAATATATGTTTTTAAAACTATTTATGATGGTTGAATGAAAGAATGGATGATCACACATTGGGTTGTAGTTAGCTGCTCTAGTGAAATGCATGGAAATGTATAAAGGAATGTACAGTATTGGGTTATAGTTAGCTGTGATAATGGAATATGTGGAAAGCAGAATAACAGCTGCATAAAGAAGTTCACATAATAATTCCCAGAACTGGTGACTGTATCAACTTATAAGGTAAAAGAACTCTGCAGACGTAATTGGGTTATAGATTTCAAGACAGAAGAGTTTCCTCTGGATTAACTGGCTGGCATACTCAGACTGGATGTATATTTAAACATAGAAGCCCTTTCCCTCTCTGAGTCAGAGAGAAGATGGATGAGAATAGGAAATGGAGAAATTTTAAGTGTGAGAGGGATTCAGTCTGCAGTTGGCTTTGAAGACAGTGAAAGAAGATCATGAATGAAGGGATTCTAAGTGCTGGGAACATCCATAGCAGATATCCACCATGAAAACGGGGATCTTACTCTTACCTTTGTAAGGAACTCAATTGTGCCAACAACTTAAGGAGCAGAAAACAACTTCTCTTCTAGAGCCCCTGGATAGGAATGCAGCTGGCCAGAACTTTGGTTAATTAGATGAAACTTACACCAGACTTCTGATCTACAGCAGTATAATATAATGAAGTTGTTTTGAGCCCTAAATCATAATAAATTAAGAAATGCAAGAAAATATAATACATAGCAAAAAGGAGTGGGCAGGGCATGGTGGCAGATGCCTTTAATCTCAAAACTCAAGAGGCAGAGGCAGGCTACGAGTTTCAGATCAGCCTTGTGTACATACGGAGTTTTGAGTCAGTTAAGGCTATGTAGCATAAAATTGGTACATCAACACACATGCAAGCCAAATACTCATACACACAAAATAAAATAAAAAGAAATGTTTACCCAAAAAAGTGAAAAAACGACCAACCTCCTTGAAAAGTGTGTTAAAGAGACTGTGAATGGGGCTGTTTAAAAAAACAGACAAACAAAAACAAAAAACAAGAAACAACTCCTGACAGCCAGCCCATCTAAATATACAATTTGAGGCAGGAAAACATGAAGGCAGAATAAATATGAGAACCCCTTTAAATGCTGACTGCTTCTGCAAAGAGGCAAATATGGTTTTAAATATAAGCTATAAGCCTCTGTGTGTCCGAAAGGCTAAAACTGCATATGAAAGAATAAGAAAAATGTGCCTGCCTAGCTATCCATGAAATTACCAAAAGCATCAAGATCTTTGTGATAAAACTACCATCTGGCACATCCTCATGCAATGTGATAGGAAAGACAGAGCATCAACTATATGGTCTTTTGGCTAAAACTGCCTAAATTATTCATGGCAGAATGAACCAATCAGACAAGCCCAGATTGTAGACATACACAGGACAACTATCTAGACACAAGAATGCCCATGCCATGAAAAATTAAAATCAGAATACAGACAAATGTTATTTTAGAATTTAGAGGACCAAAGACTTATGATAAGTAAATATAATGCATGATAATATAAACAAATGAAGGCAACACAGGGCATTGTGAGGAAACCTTGATGTGTAAAATATTTTACATAACAATACTGCAGTAATACCAATGCCCTTATTCCTCAGATATTTGAAGAAGTATTTAAGGGTGAAATATGGTTAGGTCTGAAAGTTCTTCTAAATGGTTTAGCAAATGTGTATATGTATGTATGAATATATGAATATATGTATGTATATATTATATATTCAGTAAATAGAGACTTTATAGGTAAACTACAAACAACAGATTGTATATGAAAGACTTTAAAAATATAAAAAGGAAAAAAGTATTTAGACAGCTTATCCTTACAGCTAAATATAAATCTTATTGGTAAATTCAGAAATAAATCACTGCATTCATATTTTTGGCAGAACATTTTCTAAAAAATACAACAAACAAAATAGAGTGTAGGTAGGATAGACAAGATGGATCAGGAGGTAAAGGCTCTAACCATCAAACTTCACAAAGAGGTGGTTTCGATTCTCAGGATCCACCAGGTAGAAAACATGTTCCTTAACACTGTACACCAGTCACTACAAATAAACAATAGCACACATGCCCACACACATGGACACAAAGAATAAACAAATATCTAAAATATCTAAAATATTGAATGGGGCCAGGCACGGTGGTGCATGCCTTTACTCTCAGCACTCTGGAGACAGAGGCAGGTGGATCTCTGTGAGTTTGAGACCAGCCTGGTCTACATAGTGAGTTTCAGGACAGCCAGGGCTATACAGAGAAACCCAGTCTCAATAAAAAGGTGACTAGATTAAAGAACTGAAAAAGAAATACCATTTCCACAAATGTGGACCTGCTCTACCTGTATTAATAGCAAATAAAATAGTTTTTTTTTTTAAAAAAAAGATTTAAGAAAGGAGTCACAAGTGATAAAAGGTATATCCTATACTTTACTGTGTATATGGAAGATTTACACAACAAGGTAATACATTTAACACATATTTATAGACCCTTATGTAGAACAGTTACAATATACAAACCCTTTACAAACACATAAGACACAGTAGTGATTATGTTAAGACATAAGGCAAATTTCAGCAAATATGAAACAATGTTTGTACTCTGAAATTAAATGTGAAATAACAAAAAAATTTTAAAAAAAAAATCCATAGTTCCACACCTCAGTTTGTAAATACGGTCTCCCAGTGGCACAGTCAAATAGAGAAATGGTCAATGGGGTAGAAAATATAAGATGAGCCTGAAAGTAAGGAAGAAAAGAAATGTTAAAACAAGTCTAAATATCTGTCAAAGAATGGTGAGCATGCTAAAGGATAGAGAAGACACACTGAATAAAATAATTATGACAGCAAAAGGCTATTAATGAAATAACACAAAACTTAGGTGTTTAAATATAAGAAATGGAGAAAAGCTTTTTCTTCAAGTAGAATATAAACTAGTGAATTCAGTAAAAAAGATGGGGCTTGAAGCATTCTTTTGTAGTCACAGTAAAAACATTTAGTCCACAATAACGAACAGATGAAAAAAATACTAGAAGATAGTGTGACAAGAAACAGAAAAGTTTCAGTCTCCAAGTATTCACGGCAAAATGATTGACTGCAAAGAGAAAACGATGGGTTAATCTAACAGAACTCCAACAACTTAGCCAAGAAATCAATGTTGACATGACATCTGTATCATGAGCAAGCTCTGAATGTGATTCCAACAGAAACATTTAATGTGACTTATGTAGTCTTCCTGCCAATGTACATTATCAAAATATCACAATGGGGAGATGATACACACACCTAAATTGAGGAGCCCCCTACAAAACATTTGTCTTTTATTTTGAAAAATTGTCAATGTCAACAAAGACAAAGAAGACTGAAGAAATTGAAGAAACTTCCTGATCAAGGACTGGAAAGACACAAACAAACAAAACCTAAGTGTAATATGTTATCCTGGATTGCAACTTCAACCAAGAAAACAGGTAATGTATGAGAAAGTATTTAGTCCAATTAAATACGATGAAGAAGTAAGCAAATTAGAAATACAGCTGCAAATTCCTCTTATGTGGCAAAATGAAAGAGAATGGTAGAACATATATGGCAAGACATGTTAACAAATGTGGATGAAGGGTAAAGGAAATGTTCTATACTATCCTCATAGTTTAATCAAGGACTTCAATTGATCAATAAACATCCCAACCATGAATTTTGCATTTAGGGAAAGAAAAAAGCTTTTGGCTTTTGTTCTGTTTGTAGACAAGCTGTTCTTATATAGCCCAGAGTGGCCTGACTCATTATGTAGACTGTCTCAAACTCAGACATCCACATGTCTCTGCCTCCTGGATACTTGAATTAAAGGTATGCAACACACTACTTGGCAAGAAAAGTTTTATATTACCAAACTCTATTGAGACGCAGAGCAACTATAAACATTTCTTGTTAGTTGTAAGAAGGATTAAAAGGCTGGGCAGTAGTGGTACACACCTTTGTCCCCAGTACTCAGGAGGCAGAGGTAGGCAATCTCTGTGAGTTCAAGGCTAGCCTGGTCTACAGAGCAAATTCTAAGACAGCCAGGGCTACACAAAGAAACACTGTCTCAAAAAACAAAAACAAAACAAAAACAAAATAAAATAATAATAAAGGACTAAAAATATTTTAAAGTAGAGAAAAATAAAATTTAATTATAATTTAGCTAATGATTTCATGTTTAAAAGAATGCATAAATAATTGTAAACTTAAAAAAACAAAGATAAAATGTCATAGGCTGGGGGCTAGAGCAATGATTTAGCAGTTAAAAGTGCTTGCTGCTTTTGCAGAGGATGGGATAAAGTACCCAGCACCCACACGGCAACTCACAACCATCTGTAATTCCAGTTCCAGGGAATCAGATGCTCTCTTCTGACATCCATAGGTACCAAGCATACACATGGTACATACATACATGCAGACAAAACACCCATACATATGAAATGCCCAAATTTAAAAAATCATTAGACACATTATAAAACAGTAATTATTGAAATATAATAACAAAATAATATATACAAACCTGTGAAATTCTTACCAACTGTAGAGAATAATTTGTAGTTTTAAGTTTTAATTTTAGAAAAAAACTATTAATCACCTAGATTAGAAAAAGAACAAACAAGAGGAAACTAGAAGAAAAACAAATATAGATAAAATGACTAAGAGAGAAAGCAAGGCTGGAGAGATGGCTCAGGAAGCAAAAAGTAAACTGCTTGCTATGCAAGCCCATGGACCTAAGGTCTATCTCTAGCACCTAAATAAAAGCTGGACATGACCTCCAGGATTCTCATCACAGTGCTGGGGAAGGTTGGTCATTTGGGCTGGCTGACCAGGCAGTCCATCCTGATCAGGTCCCAGTAACACCTTGTCTCAAAACAAAACAGCATCAACACCAAAAACCCAACCAAACAAAAGACAGAAAGTGCATGAGTCCTAAAGACCAATATTTGCTCTGTCCCCCATCCCCAAAGAATGTGGAAGCCTCATTAAAAATCAAAATAAGGAAATTTGTTTAAAATTATTGTAATTTATCATCACATTGTCATAGGAATGAAGAAAATATACTTATGCAAGTAGATACAGACAAATTATTTCAAGAAAACAAAGCAAAACAAAAAACTCCATACCCACTCACAATAAATTCCCTCAGCCAACTAGGAATACACAGTAATTTCTAGCCAGGCAGTGTCTTTAATCCCAGCACTCAAGAAGCAGAAGCAGTCGATGTGTGAGTTCAAGGCCAGCCTGGTCTACAGAGTGAGTTCCAGGACAGCCAGGGCTACATAGAGAAACCCTGTCTCGAAAAACAAAACAGAAAATAATAAATAAATAAATAATAAAAAAATAAAAAACTAAATAATTTTCTTGGAGAAACTAAAAAGTACACATTAGAAAGAAGGCAGAGCCATTACAAGATGATCAAATAAGAGCTTATTACTAGAAAAAAAGTAAAATAATTCAGAAAGGATACTTGTTATAAAATTGGCATAAAAATACTCATCATTTTCCCCTTAACTAGCAACAATTAGAAAATGGGGTTTAAAAAGTCTCACTTTCCAGTAAGAACAGAAAGTATAAGGTAATCAATCAATCAGCAGTTCATTTACTAAATCACTTTACAGATTTACATGGTTATTTTTAGTGAATATGGTTTCATATATTACAGAAAATGTTTTAATTTATCATTACTGCTAGCTTTTGGGGATTTGTCTGATTATTTTGAACATGCCATTATCAACTCCTTTTCCTTCTTTTATTTAAAAAAAAAAGATTACCTTTAGCATCACAACTTTCAGGTGCAGGACACCAGCAAAAGCAGGGTAGCATTGGAAAGAATCTTCATGGTCTTCAGTGGGTGAACTATTTTACAAACGCACCAAGGAAATGGAGCCATACTGCAATCCCTCACAAACTGGAAAACAGGAAAAGAGGGTGAAGTCCTTTCTTCAGTCACTTATAGTCTGTCTCATTCCCCCCTGGCCTTTTCAGTTCCTTATGTTCCTTTCAGCTCCCAATTCAGTGGTGCATTCCTATTAAATAACTGGGTACAATTAGGGAGTATGTTCGGCATAGCAGCTGACAGCATCAATTCTGCAACCATGCATTTTCTTTTATAATCAAATCTCAACATGGCCACTTAAGAGCCTATAACTTGTGGCATCTTATAGGCCTATACAAACATCCTTTAGTGGAGTTGCGATTAAACGCAAGCATTTGAAATCCTTTAGAAAAAGATGGCACACACACATCACACAAATTCAACAAGTATCCGCCATTACAATTATGTATGCTTTAAATCACTGGGGAGAAATTACGGTGGTCCTAAACACTTCTTGCCCTGAATAGCCCCCTTTGTTTTCTAGGTGAGCATTTCTTTCCCAATTGCCTGTTAAATTACAATTTTCCCTTTGAATAGAGGTAAAAATGAGGGAAAGGACAAACCTTTTGGAATGACAACTGCTTTTAGGTGAAATGAGACTCCATTTTTTTTTAATGCTTTAGCAACAAACCTGACATCCAGAACGTTAACAATTGCCAGTGTTATTCATTGATTAGTTCAAATATCTATTTTACTCCTGCTAAGTTTTAGTCATCTGTCCCCCACACCTCCGTGTACAAGGCCTAACCACAGCAAGGACTCCATAAAGGTTTATGGTACGACATGAAGAACTGTGAGCCTTGAGTCAAACTTCTTCATTTGTTTGTTTTTTTTTTTTTTAACATAAGCCTCATTCAAATAAGCTATTAGTTTCTCCAACATAAGAATTAGAGTCTTAAAACACAAATAGTACTTATTTGGAAAATCTCCTATGCTACTAGTTCATCAAGAATCAACTGCGTACTCTTTAGCAAAATACTCAGGGCCTATAGCCCTGTATCACACTTCTCTTACAGACTTAGAATTACAGCCTCGCTGTCCCACAACAATCTTGCCCTCCGGCTTTCATTCTGGAAACACTAGGCCTAAAGAGCATCCCAACACATATGGTAGATGTCACTCACCCTTTAAGGCCCGCCCCCAAATTCCCCCTTCCTCTTTGATGGCTCTTGATGACTAACAGGCATCCTTGCTCCATCAAGAGCCATCTCCATCCTCCATGATTACTGAATACCTTGAACAAGCACATTTTTATGGTACTTGGGTTTGACCATCATATTATAACTTGTTTTCTCTTACTAAATCCAATTTTACACAGGGAAAAAAACCTAGTTCGCCAAGCTCACTTTCCAATCTCCTCTGGGCACAGGCATTAGGCCTTGAGTACATCCTTACTCTTGGTCTTGGGCTAAGCATTTTTAAATGGAAAAAAAATTCAATATACACAAAAATAGAAGAATATAGTAAGCTCCCACCCAGTTTTAATTTATCAGCCAGTGAACATTCTGTGAGTATCTCCCTATACCTTGGCCCGTCACGAAAATCAAATCACTGCAGTTTAAAAAAATTACAATTAACTCATGTAAAATATCTTAATTACGCAATGCAATCAAATACCCATTTCATCCAAGCATACTTTAAAAAAGAAAGAAAGAAAGAAAGAAAGAAAGAAAGAAAGAAAGAAAGAAGGAATGAAAGGCTTTTCAACGCCTGTACTTGTTTCTTTTCTTTTTGAATTTGTGGAAAGAACAGAGAAACGGGGAAGAGCTGGGAAACAGCATAATTAAGTTTCAGAGAGCCTGGATGTCCCAGACGAGAAAGAAAGAATCTGACCT
>NC_045030.1:146800360-146801560 GCF_008632895.1 Mastomys coucha | reverse complement strand
TGATGGTGACCTGTCAGTACAATTGTAGGATGTTTAATAATATTCTAAGGTATTTCCTGCACCTCAGTTATAATAACTAAAAATACCACAAGATATTGCCAAATGCCTTTCTGGGTAGCTGATCCTCCTTAGTGCCTTATCTTCTACATTTGCATCTCCTTGAATGTTAGTCCTTCACTCCGATGTATACTGCAGCCATTATATTGTTCAAATTAAAGACCATATTGGTTCTCAAAATAATTAGCCTTGTCGTAATCTTTTTTATGCATGTTCCCATTAAAAATATGCAAGACCATATATATCAGAGTAAAGATTGAGGTTCAATTGTTTCATGGCTATAGTTTTAGCAAGTTTAGAAAGATAAAGCATAGCTTTGGTAAGATGACAAGTATTAAAATTTCTAGCAAAATCAGGAAGGTTTGATGTATAATAAGTTTGACCTGCGATAGTCACTCATTTATAACAAAACTGGATTTGTTTTGAGTTTTGCTTTTTTTTTTTTGAGGCAGTGATGGTTTGTATATGCTTGGCCCAGGGAGTGGCACTATTAGAAGGTTGTAGGTTTGACCCTGTTGGAGTAGGTGTGTCACTGTAGGTGTGTGTTTTAATACCCTAGTTCTAGCTGCCTGGAAGTCAGTCTTTCACTAGCAGCATTCAGATGAAGATGTAGAACTCTCAGCTCCTCCTGCACCATGCCTGCCTGGATGCTACCATGTTCCCACCTTGATTATAATGGACTGAACCTCTGAACCTGTAAGCCAGCCACAATTAAATGTTGTCCTTTATAAGACTTACAGTGGTCATGGTGTCTGTTCACAGCAGTAAAATCCTAACTAAGATAGACAGGTCTCAGTAAGACTTGGAAGATTATCTTGAACTCTTAGCCTCTTCCCACCACCTCTCAAGTGCTGGTATTGCAGGCATTTGTCACTACTCCTAGTTTGCTTGAGATGGAACCCTGGACCAATTAAACTATACTCCCAGGCCATTTGTTTCTGATTGTGGTAAAATACACACTCCATGTTTTTCATTATCTTAGTCTTTTCTAAATATGCAGGCCAGTAGTGTTAAGTTTGTTCACCTATTTCTACAGCCAGTCTCGTAACATTTTCTTCTCATTAAACAAAAAGCCCATCTTCATTTTTCCGTAGCAAACACTATCACATTTAGAACCATGTTTCTTTCTTTTTTTTTTTTTCT
>NC_045030.1:146798422-146799292 GCF_008632895.1 Mastomys coucha | reverse complement strand
AAAAAGAAAAGAAAAGAAAAAAAGAAAAAAGAAAAGAAAAGAATAAAACTAAAACAAACCCCTTTCCCCTGCTCACCAACCTGCCCTCTCCTGCTTACTGGCCCTGGCATTCCCCTACACTGGGGCATAGAACCTTCACAGGACCAAGGGCCTCTCCTCCCATTGATGACTGACTAGGCCATCCTCTGCTATACATATGCTGGTGGAGCCATGAGTCTCACCATGTCTACTTTTTGGTTGGTGGTTTAGTCCCTGGGAGCTCTGAGGGTACTAGGTAGTTCATATTGTTGTTCCTCCTAAGGGGCTGCAAACCCTTCAGCTCCTTGGGTCCTTTCTCTAACTCCTTCACTGGGGACCCTGTAATAGCAAGTGTTTTTATCAACGAATTACCTTAGCACTTTTTCATATGACATATTCTGTCTCTTCAATGTTCTTTAGTGGCTACATATGTAAAACTAACATAATGTTTCATTTAACTAACTTTTACGAAAGGGTATTTATGGACAAGTAAATTGTTTCTAGGCTTTTAAATTGAAGATTAATCTAACAATTCATTTATATAGTACACATTGAGATTTTTAAAGTATATTCAGCTAGCTATATGTCCACACATTATTTAATCTAAGAATATTTTTATGATTTCAAAATACATTATGTACTTGAAAACAATCACTTATAATATTCCATGATGCCTAGACTCTGGTAAAACCAGTGTTTTCCATCTGCATGGATTTAACCATTGTGTCCATTTCACATAATATCTTACACTATATGGTCTGATTATTTTTATCATTTTACACAAAATACAGTCAAACTTCATGATATTATATATATATGTATATATATATATATATATATATATATATATAT
>NC_045030.1:146792882-146798406 GCF_008632895.1 Mastomys coucha | reverse complement strand
TATATATATATATCAACCACATCACTCTAGGAAATGCCAACACACCAGAGTCCATGGTGTGTGTGTGTGTGTGTGTGTGTGTGTGTGTGTCTAAAGTTGTATATACTAATACTTTACTTTTTATTTTAACTGTGGTAAACTACACATGAGAAATGTATCATATTAATATTTTTGCTTAAAACATTTATGAATTTTTGTAAATATATTTTGAAAATATTTTTCTCTCCCTCCACTCTTCCCTGATCTTCCCCAACTTCCCTACCTATCCAATTTCATGTTCTCTCTCTCTCTCTTTCAAAAAGAAAGAAATGAAAATCAAACAAACAAAAAAATTCAAGAAGACAAAAATTCCCCCCCAACACACACATACACACAAAAAGTAATAAAAAAACTAAAAACAGGCACTGGATAGATGTCTCAATGGTTAAGGGCACTAACTGCTTTACCAGAGGTTCTGAGTTGAATTCTCAACTCCAACTTGGTGGTTCACAACTATATGCAATGGGATCTGATTCCCTCTTCTGACATGTACCACATATGCACACAGAACACAAATACATAAATAAAAAATTTTTTAAAAAGCAATAACTGAAAGGAACATATGTACACACACACACACGCACGCACACACACACACACCATGGACTCTGGTGTGTTGGCATTTTCTAGAGTGATGTGGTTGATATATATACCCAGTGATAGTACATCAGAGAAACTAATTTTTTATTTCCCAGGAGGCATCAATTGTAAATCATTTCTTAGCTAAGAATGCTGACTAAGAGAAGGGATTTTTGTCCACCTCCCTTTCTCAGTACTGGAACTGTATCTGGTTTGAACCTGTGCAGGACCTGTGCGTGCTGTCATAGTCTCTGTGAGTTCATATGTATGTCCATCATCCCTGTTATGTCTGGAAGACTCTGTTTCCTTGAAGGTGACCCCTGCCTCTGACTCTTATAGGGGAAGGGTTTTGTGAAGACATCTCATTTAGGACTGAGTGCTCCATATTCTTTCACTGTCTGTACATTGTCCAGTTGTGGGTCTCTATGTTAATTACCATCAACTGAAAGAAGCTTCTCTGATGGGAGTAGAGAGAGACACTGCTTTATGGGTATGGCCATGTGTCTTTAGGAACTGTTTTATAACTATGTTCCTTTAACAGAATAGTAGTAGTAGGTTTTCCTCTAGTCCCATGACCTAGCTAGTCTCAGGTTCTTGGCCACTTCAGCAGTCTCAAGTATGGTTGGGTTCCATCTCATGGAGTGGAATAATACTATGGACTGGCATCTGTGGTCCCTTAACACTTATAAAAACATCTGCCAGGTCCTTCTGTTGTTCAGAGTCTCCATTGAGAAGTCAGATGTCATTCGAATGGGTTTGCCTTTATATGCAACGTGTCTTTTTCCCTTGCACCTTTTAATAGTCATTCTTTGTCATGTACATTTAGTGTTTTGACTATCTGCTAGAGTCCATTTCTTTTCTGGTCCACTCTATTTGATGTTCTGTATGCCTCTTGTACCTTAGGTAAATTTTATGATATATTTTATATAAAAATATTTCTGTGCCTTTGACATCAGTTTCTTCCTTGTCTACTCCTATTGTTTTTTAAGTTTAGTCTTTTCATAGTGTTCCAGATTTTTCAGACTTTTTTTTTAGGTTTAACATTTTCTTTGACTGTTTTACCTTGTCTTCACGACCTGAAGTTTTTTCTTCCATGTTGTCCAGTCTGTAGGTGAGCCTTACCTAACTTTTTGTTTAACTTACTGAGTTTTTGCTTTCAAATTTGATTTCAGTTTGGCTTTTCTTTCATGATTCCATTTCTTTGTTAACTTCTTTGCCTGAATACTTTTCATTATTTTGTTCAACTGCTTCTAAGTATTTTCATGATCTTCTTTGAGGCATCCTCTTTAAGGTCACTGAGCATATTTATAATTGCTATTTTGAAGTCCTTGTCTCATGATTTAGCAACTATATTGTGTTTCTCTGAGCCTATTGCAATAGAGTTGATGGCTTCTGGAGGTGGCATACTCTTCTTAGCTGTTCATGTTTGTGTTTTTTGCTCTGGAATCTGGACATCTGGAGTCACAACATTTGAAATGTTTCTTAGTATAGCTATATTGTCTCATCTTTGTTGGTTGTATGCTCTGTTCTTTGGTTAGGTTACTGTTGACTACTCTGGCTCCTTGCCAAGCATGGTGGATGTAGGGTCCTTGATAGGGTGTAGTTCTGTGGGTTGGCAGTAGTCACAGAAGAATGTGGATGGGACAGAAGGTAAGACTAAAAGGGGCAGTGGGAAAGAACTAGGGGAACTCTTGGTATGTACCCAGAAGCTGAGTCCCTAGGGGGTGGAGACAGGCTGGGAGCAGGGGCTCCTATGAACAGGCTGTAATAGCCACTAAGCCTAATTGTAGAGACCAGAATGGAGAACAGGAAGGACAATAAATGTCACTACTGCCTTGAGTGTCTGTCTAGTGTGGCTGCTGGGGCTCCCTACAAAAGAGTGATTCTGTGGGCTGGCAGGAGCAATAAAAGAATGGACACAATCTTCAAGAAAAGGGTGAAAAGGGCAAAGGGAAAGAATTTCAGGAAACTTAGGTCTGTGCCAAGAGGCTGAGTCCCTAGGAGATGGAGATAGCTGGGAGGAAGGGAGGTCCTGGGGACAAGCTGTAGCAGGACTAAGAGTAAGTCTGAAAAGATCAGAATGGATGATAAAGATCACCTATCTCATCATAACATTTTTTTCCAAAATTTTATTACTTTGATTTATTTGTGTACGTGTGTATTGCATGTGTGTATGAATAAGCACGTGTCATTGCACAGGTTGTCAGAGGGCATCTAATAAGACTCAATTTGGCTCTTTCTTTTGACTCTCTGGTTCTAGGGCTCAAGCTTAGATTTTCAGATTAGTCAGCAAGTACTTTTGCTACTGAGCCACCTTGCTTGTCTTTATCTTAGTGGAATTTGAATGTACATGGAGAGTATTTTATTTCGTACTGAAATGATAACACTCCTCATTATCTTCTCCAGTCACATTCTCTGGTAACAGGACCTGAAACCTTAGAAGACCCTCAGACCTTAGCACAACTGACTCCATGATGGAAATACCATTTATGCTGTAAAACTCAACACATAGACAATAGCACTTGCCAAAACTAAAACAAAGACCTAATCCATCAAAGTCCATAGTTCTGGGAAAGTCTCTAAATGCACTAACCTTGTCTTTTAGCTTCTGTAGTTCTGCTTCTGGCTAACATCTAAACTCCGAACATGGATTTTGTGCTTAAAAGCTCATCCTGAGAAAGACCCCAGTCTATACTGGGAACCCAAACACCAGTGTAGTCACCAGCCACCTAACAAAAACCTTCTATTGGCTTAAAACCATGTCTGATCACTCTTTTATGGTGAATGCCTCACAACATTTCTGGAGGTCCTAATGATATCCCAGAGACCAGACCTCAAGATACTTGGTCAAGGGATCTCCTAGGGTGTATACAACCTGAGATGTTCCAGATCCCCAAAGTTCCCTTTGACCAGTTTCTGCCTAACATTTCAGAGTGGTTTGACACCATCACTACAAAAGGAAACAAGAAAATTTAAAATAGATCTACCTGAAGACCCAAATATACCACTCTTGGGCATATCCCCAAAAGATGCCCCACCATGCCATAGTGGCCTTATTTGTGATAGCCAGAAGCTGGAAACAACCCAGATGTCCCACGTGGTTCATTTACACAGTGGAATACTACTCAGCTATTAAAAATGAGGACATCCTGAGTTTTGCAGGCAAATGGATGGAACTAGAAAATGTCATCCTGAGTGAGGTAACTCAGACCCAAAAGGACATGCATGGCATGTACTCACTAATAAGTGGATAGTAGCCAAAAGAAAAAAATAAAGAAAAGTATAGAATACCCAAGATACAGTCCACAGAACTCAAAAAAGGTCAACGAACTGAAGTGCCCAAGTGCTGACGCCTCAGTCTTACTTGGGAGGGAGAAGAAAGCAATCACAGGAGTGGGGAGGGAGGGAGGGACCTGAGTGGAAAAGAGAACAGCTAGGGAAAGCAGGGAACATGATCAGGTATTGTGTAGGGGAAACAGGACTTGAAGGCTTTCAGTAGAAAGAATGGAAACAGGCAACCTCGGGAAATAGGAGGTAGGAGGATCCTCCAGAATGTACCAGAGACCTGGGAGGTGAGAGACTCTCAGGACTCAAAGGATCTTAGATGAAATGCCCAACACTAGGGAGAGGGAACTTATAGAGCCCACCTCCATTAGCAAGACAGGGCATCAAGTGAGGGATGGAGTTGCCATCCCACAGTCACATCTCTGACCGGTACTTGTTCCTGTCTGAAAGAATTACAAGGATGGAAATGGAGAGGAGCCTGAGGAAAAGGAGGTCCAGTGACAGGTCCAAAGTGGGATCCAGCTCAAAGGGAGGTCCCAAGGCCTGACACTATTACTGAGGCTATGGAGTGCTCACAAAAAGGGGCCTAGCATGACTGTCCTCCAAAAGACCCAACAAGCAGCTGAAGGAGTCAGATGCAGATATTTGCACCCAACCAATGAACAGAAGCAGCTGATGGTTGAATTAAGGAAAAGTTGGAAGAAGCTGGGGAGGGGGCGACCCTGTAGTGGGACCAACAGTCTCAACTAACCTGGACCCCCAAGATCTCTCAGACACTGAGCCACCAACCAGGCAGCATACACCACTGAGACTCCCAACACATACATGCCAGAGGTCTACTGGGTCTGGACTCAGTCAGAGAAGATGCACCTAACCCTCAAGAGACTTGAGGCTCCAAGGAGTAGGGAGGTCTGGTGAGGTGGAGGAGGGCATCCTCGTGGAGATGGGGGGATGAGGGAAGGAGGTATGGGATGTGGAACAGGCAGAGGGTGGGCCAGGAGGGGGATAAAGTCTGGACTGTAAAAAAAAGATTAATTAAAAAAACTAAAAGAAGAAGGAGAAGAAGGAGAAGAAGAAGAAGAAGAAGAAGAAGAAGAAGAAGAAGAAGAAGAAGAAGAAGAAGAAGAAGAAGAAGAAGAAGAAGAAGAAGAAGGAGAAGAAGGAGAAGAAGAAGAGAAAAAGCCATGCAGTGGTGGCGCATGCCTTTGATCCCAGCACTTGGGAGGCAGAGGCAGACGGATTTTCTGAGTTTGAGGCCAGCACCTGGTCTACAGAGTGAGTTTCAGGACAGCCAGGGCTATACAAAAAAAAACCCTGCCTCGAAAAACAAACAAACAAACAACACCACAAAAGAAAGTTGCCTGGTCTGTCACTTTCGGAAGTAACCCTGCTTAAAGTGCTTTCTTTTCTTTGAACACATTGACGAGGTCAAATGCCAGTATCCATGACCTATGCCCGGGTACATGAATGTGTAGTGGCCATCTCTCTCCCTCTCTCCGTCTCTCCCTCTCTCTGTCTCTCCCTCTCTCTGTCTCTGTCTCTCTCTGTGTGTCTCTCTCTGTCTCTCTGTCTCTCTGTCTCTCTCTCTGTCTCTGTCTCTGTCTCTGTCTCTCTCTCTCTC
>NC_045030.1:146778013-146791938 GCF_008632895.1 Mastomys coucha | reverse complement strand
GTGGCTTTGAGAACCCCCTGGATTAAGATCTATGTTTCCTCCTGTTAGGGATCTGAATCCTTTCTGCTTTGCTGGGTCAGAATGGTAGGGACAGGACATGAACACAGGACCACCTTCCACCTCTTCCTCTTCAAGAGCTAGAGCACTTGCAAGTTTTCTTGCTTGGCTCCTGATCACAGTCAAAGTTGGTCCCTGTGTGGAGGTGGGGAAAGGCCAAGCCTCTCATCCAGGGTCACCTGCCATCTAAGTGGAATGCACACAAGGAGAGGGAAACACTCCACCCCCACCCCCAGCTGAGCATTACCTCTGCTCCCTGCTTGTCCCAAGTAGCCCCGGGGGAGAGAGGAAACTTTCCCTGGGCTAAGCCCAAAGGAAAAGAGACATGTCAACTCCATATTGTTCATGATTTCTGTTTCCTTATTAACCAATGTTCTGTATAATTGAAAAAAAACCCAAACCCACCATTCTCTGGGGAAAAAAAATGAAAAGTTGTGGACTGGGCACAGGGGATCACTGACAGATCACACAGACTCAAAAGAATGAATTTTCCCTTCTGTCTAGCAGGAGTGGGAGAGGGAGAGGGAGAGGGAGAGGGAGAGGGAGAGGGAGAGGGAGAGGGAGAGGGAGAGAGGGAGTCTACAGAGTAAGTTCTAGAGTTCCAGACCAAGGAGACATTAAACAACTTTTGCTAGGTTCTTTTTAAGGGACAAAAGACAGCTACTAAAACGATTTCCTTTGCCACCCAGTTGGCTCCAAGTATTAAAAGAAGTTATAAAGGTTAAAGGTATAAGTGGGTCCTAGTTCCTAGAGGTATCTCCAAAGATTTTTAACAGCAGAGAGCTAACTGGGAAAAGTTCTTTTGTTTAAATTGAAAGTCACGTCACCTTTTCTGAAACCTGTGTTTTGCACTATGAGTAAAAATACAGGGTCATAGTCCCAACCCCTACTGCCCTCAGGCCTGGACTGGAAACTGAGGAAGACAGATCCAGGAAAGGTATTAGGTAGCGTGACTACAGACCAGCAACCCATATTTCATATTGACGTTTACTTACGGATGCCCACTGTAAATCTCAGGTCATATGGAGAAAAGGAAAGATGTGGGACTTTATCTTTTGAGATAAGAGTTTACAATTCTATGCATACCCTCCAGCTGGGCCCCCTGGTTGCCAGAAACAATAGAGTTTCCATTATAAAAATTGGGGTTGTAAAACTGAGGCTTCCTGAAAAATTCCTTTAAAAAATTCTGGCCTTTGGAAAACAGGAAAAACCTGGGAAGTCAGACTCAGTGCCACAGGAAGGGACCCTGGGGATAAAGTTCATCATTCTAAGCCAGAAATCAGCCAGCATTCTTGGTTGTGCTTAGACACCCAACCCACATATCACATAGGGACTGGAACAAATCAGACTGTCAGCCCATTGACTAACCTAACTCACTGTGACTGAGGTCAACCCAAATTAACATTAGAGGACTTATAAGGGGCTAAAACTTGGCTAATATCCAAAACCTTTAACCTAGGCATTTCTCCTCATTTTGATGCTGGCTACTCTGCTTTTCAGGTTAATTTGTATGGATAGCAGCAATGAATCTGAACCCTTGAGACTACTTGGAGGGCATGTACCAATGGTTTGACTAAAAGCACCTCTTCTGATGCTTTCCAAACTAAGTTGATCAGGACCTAGAGGTATTAAAATAACAGTCAATTCCCTTGTAGAAATTACCCTACAAAATTACAGACTTAGATTTACTTCTTATGAGACTGAACAAATATTGTATGGCTTTGGGAGAAAGCTGTTGTGCTATGGTAATTGATCATGAGTCATTAGAGAAAATCTTGCCGTAGTTGAGGAAATATTTGGTACAGTCTCTGTTCTCTTGATCCCGCTGACTAACAACTCTGCTATCAGCTTTCTCTGAGCTTTTGATTCTCATTCTGATTGGATTAACAGCTAGGCTCTGTATATTAAACTAAAACAGGATGAGTCCATGATCTTGTTCATTCATTCACTAAGACCAATGGAGAATGGAACAAGGCCCCAGAACTTAGCATAACTGACTTCAGGATGTATTCAGGCTGTAAAACACAGCACATAAAGAGGACCTCCTGACAAAAATAAAATTAAAGTCCTAAACTATCAAAGTCTCAAAGTCTGGGAGTCTCTAAATGTACTAACCTTGCTTTTTGGCTTCTGTCATTTTGCTCTGGCTAATTGTTTTTGTTAACTGAAGTATGTCAACTCAGAACATGGTTTTTGTACTTAGAAGCTTACCCTGAGAAAAGCTCAGGGCTTCTTTGGGATCCAGAATACCTTGTGTAGTCATCAGACAACTAATAAAGACTTTGTATTGGCTGAAACCCATATCTGGGCAGTCTTCTATGGTGAATACTCCAGAGTTTTCTAGGCTTTAACAATCATCATTCAACTTACTGTATTTACAAATTTTGTTTGTTGTTCTTCCAGAGAATCCAAGTTCAGTTCCCAGCACCCATGTCTGGTGGCTCACAATTGCCTGTACTTCTGGCTCCAGAGGATGGAGAGCCTCTTCTGTCTTCCTCTATCACCTGTACTTATGTGCCATAAATTCACATAGGCTCTCACATATGCATTTTTCCACTAATTTATTTATTCATTTCCAATTGCATCCCTCTCCTCCCAGTCCTACCTCCCTTAGGCCTCCCCTCCCCTCCTCTGAGAGGGTGGAAGCCCCCTTGGGTATTCCTCCACCCCGGCACATCAAATCTCTATAGGACTAGGCACTTTCTATTCCCACTGAGGCCAGTCAAGGCAACCCAGTTAAGGAAAGGGCATCCACATACAGATAACAGAGTCAGGGCAAGCCCCTGCTCCAGTTTTAGGGGGACCTGTATGAATACCAAGGTGCACATCTGTTACATATCACATATATACATTTGAAAGATGAAATAAAATCTAAAGAAATTTGGCTACTGTGGGTACCGGTGGAATTGAAGCAGTATTTTTCTTTTCATGACTCATTTTTTGTCCATTTAATGTCCTCACAGCCTGTCCATTGTTGAGAATTTCCTTCCTTTAAAAAACTAGGTGGATCTGCAAGTCAAAGTATTTGCTATGACAATCTTGTGGCCTGAGTTGGAACCCAGGGACCAACAGGATGGAGGAGAGAACCTCTTCCCACAAGTTGTCCTCTTCCACATACATTCTATGGCATGTTCTCTCTCTCTCCCCCCTCTATCTCCTTCCCTCTCTCTCCCTTTCTCTCTCTCTCTCTCACAACACACAAGTAAATAAATATAATTACAAAATTTTAAAACTAAATATATTACATATGTATTATATTATACACACAGCACATTTTGTTTGGCCATTCATCCACTAAAAAACACTTGTATTGATTCTACGTTGTGAGTAATGATGCAGTGAACCTGAGGATACAAACACTTCTTGAAGACTTTGCTTTCAAATCTTTTAGATGCATACTCAAAAACAGAATTTCTGAGTTCTTTGGTAACATTTGTTTTAACTTTATTTTTTTTCCTATCCTGGCCAGAATCTCCCTTATCTGTTCTTCCTAATATTCTTTTTTTCTTATATTGGTTGATTGGTTGTGAATGCATGTGCACATGTATACTTGACAGCTTTGTAAAGTTAGTTCTCTCTTTCTACCATGTGGGTTTTAGTGATCCAAATCAGGTCTTCAGACTTGGCAGCAACCAACACCTTCCCCAGCTGAGCATCTTCACTAAGTTCTTGTCTTGTCTTTAAGCAGCCATCCCAATGGGTATACCTCATCATGGTTATCATTTGTATTTCCCTAATGATCAATGATGCTGAGTACTAGTTAGAGGAAGATCTACGGGGTTGGGTATTTGGCTCAGTGGTAGAGCGCTTGCCTAGGCACAAGGCCCTGGGTTCGGTCCTCAGTTCTGGAAAAAAGAAAAAGACAAAATAGAGGAAGATCTACTTTAAATTCCTTTGCTCAGTTTAAAAATTCTCATCCTTGCTGTCTTGTGCTGTGAAAAGTCAGATAGACAAGGAAAATTAAGGAAACATCAGGAGAGAAAAGTAGCTTCTCACAATGGAGTTTTTTTAATCCCCTTACTAGAAGAAATGAGTCCACCACAGTTAACACGTGCCAGGAAGGTAGCTGACTCGGAGACAGTATTCCTTTCCCATAGCTTTTATAGAGAGTTATTTCAAAAGAAGATGCTAAAGCAGCAGCCAACTGTGCTTAAGTTCTGAGAGGAAATAGCCTTTCCCTTTCTCCTCTGCAAACTTGTTTTCCAGGAATAAGAAAATACAATTATAATAGAGGATAGGTCTTACGCCCCTTTGTAAAACCCTTGTGGTTCATGATTTATCACATCAGATTACACTCTTACCCAAGGTACCCCCAAGCCCACCTTAGAATCTCCTTTATTAAAATATAAGGGGAATAAAGGGAAAAAAGTTTCTTACTCATTGAGTTCTAACTTGAGAGCTACCAAAATTGGATGTAAGCCTTCAGCCAAGAGAGTTAAATGTGATTGTTCCTTTAGGAAGCCACACTCATCCTTGGGTGTAGCTTTTTATTTCCCCAAGGGCCTCTACTATTCACCCCATACCTAAGGTTATGTTAATTGATCTTCTTAATAACCCCCACCACTCCTTAACTCTGACTCATCCTGACATTCTTTCCTGTGACAACAAAGTAAAAAACTCCAAGCTTTGCCCAAGAGGAGGGCTCTGAAAAGTACTGTCCTGGCTGCTGCAGCAGGTGGCAGCATGGAGCTGTGTCTCAGACTCCTGATCCGCTGCCACCGCCAGGAAGAATTCTTTGCTTCCTATATGACCCCCACCAGACGTTGGACTTCCTCATGCAGTTTGGTATTCCATAGCTTGCCTTTCCTTCTGTCATGTGATGCACTTAAGATTTTAATGCAATTCAATTCACCACTTCTTATTCACTGTCATTTTGATGTTATATCCAGAAAATTATTCCCACTTCTCCCTTCCTCCTTGGCCTCCAACAATTTCCTCTGAATATTCTGTAAGTTTTAGCTCATATATTTTTGTCTTTGATCCATTATGTGTAATTTTTTTCTATGTGATTTAAGGTAGGGGATTAAATTCTATTTTTTCTTTTCTTTCTTTTTCTTTTGCTCTTTTCCTTTTTTCTCAATACATAACTAGTTTCCCCAACACAGTTGATGGGGAATACTCTTCTCTTCCTATTGAATCCTAATAACACACTTGCCAGAATAATTTTGTTAGTAGAGTTATTAATGGTCACAGAGCCCAATAAACTAGGTTCAGCCATTCATCTTTTATAAACCAATTAAACAAACAAGTAATAGCAAAAAAAAGAGATTTATCCAAAGTAGCTACATTGAGAAAAGGAACAAAAAATCCAATGACATCCCTTACTCCAAGTCTATATATAGTAACAGAACAAAGAGAGCCATAAATCAGGGTACTTTCAAAGTCCCTTGATGAAAATGTTGTGTAGGCTGGTTATAGCAGAGTAGATAAACCTGTTATAGGCCTCACATATCAACTGATGACTTTTTTAGCCTTTAGCCTTTCACCTGATTGTTATAAAACAAAGGTGGAAAATAGCAATTATTTCAAAGTCTAAAGATGGTCATTTGGCTCCTCACTTGTTGCAGCCTTTTACAGAAGTTTTAATCGGTCAGTTGGCCTTGTGTAAACTTTAACATAGGTGTGAGGGTTTTTTTCCTAGGAACTTTCAGTTCATAGCACGTGATGAAGCAGAATTGGAGATTTTATTAATCTTTTTAAGTATAAGCATTGAGTTAAGAAAGGCTTTTAGAAATACACATCAGAAAACATAAATGTGGACTCCCCTTAAACTGTTTTAGGAAGTAAGTATACCCAAATGTGGGTACAGGCTCCCAGAGAGAGAGAAACACAGCTATTTTAGCGAGAGCCATTTTTGTGGATCTTGAGTTAAATCATACAAAGTTGCCCTGAATCATTCTCTCTTTTGATAAGGGAGATAAAGAAGATGGCTCTGAAGATGGAATTATAATCTGGTAAAAGGAAAACAGGAGCCACGAGGGTTGCACAAGGAGTTTTAGTTCATGCCCTTTAACCTGGAAATGGGGTTTCTGGGCAAGATTCCTAGAATATTGGAGGTTTACAGCTGAGAAGGAAGGAAGACTTTAAGTAGTTAGTAATTGTCTTGGAATTCATGCTATTTGTGCTTTCCTTTTTGTTTTTATTACATGTTTTCTTTATTTACATGTCATACAATATCTCCTTTCCCAGGTTCCGCTCAGAAAAAAATAAAATAAAATAAAATAAAATAAACAAAAACAAACTCCTGTTCCCTCCCCCATCCCCCTGCTCACCACCCACCCTCTCCTGCGCTTACTGGCCCTGGCATTCCCCTACACTGGGTCATAGAACATTCACAGGGCCAAGGGCTTCTCCTTCCATTGATGACCGACTAGGCCATCGTCTGCTATACATATGCTGCTGGAGCCATGAGTCTCACCATGTCAACTATTTGATTGGTGGTTTAGTCCCTGGAAGCTCTGTTAGTTCATATTGTTGTCAAAAGAACAAACATGGTATGCACTCTCTGATAAGTGGATATTAGCCCAGAAGATTGGCATACACAAAGTACAATCCACAAACCACAAGAAACTCAAGAAGAAGGAAGATCAACGTGTGGATACTTCAATCCTTCTTAGAAGGGAGAACAAGGGCTGGAGAGATGGCTCAGTGGGTAAGAGCACCGACTGCTCTTCTGAAGGTCCTGAGTTCAAATCCCAGCAACCACATGGTGGCTCACAACCACCAGTAATAAGATCTGACACCCTCTTCCAGTGCATCTGAAGACAGCTACAGTGTAGCTATTTATAATAATAAATAAATCTTTAAAAAAAAAAAGAAGGGAGAACAAAATACCCATGGAAGGACTTGTAGAGACTAACTATGGAGCAGAGACTGAAGGAAAGACAATCCAGAGACTGCTCCAGCTGGGAATCCTTTCCATATTCAGTCATCAAATCCAGACACTATTGTGGATGCCAGCAAGTGCTGGCTGACAGGAACCTGATATAGCTGTCTCCTGAGAGGCTCTGACAGTACCTGACTAATACAGAAGTAGAGGCTCACAGCCATCCATTGGACTGAGTACAGGATCCCCAATGAAGGAGCTAGAGAAAGGACCAATGGAGCTGAAGGGCTTGCAGCCCCTATTCGTGCTTTTCAACTGGCAGGAGGCCAACGTGGTTTCTCCTTTAACTTCTCATGTCCCCCAAAGTTTTCCTGCCCTTTAATCCAGCCTCAATCTTACTCCAAGTCTCTCATTTGATTTAAAGATCTTCAGAAAATTTGTATTTTTCCTTTCAATTGACTATTCCACAGTCTTAACTGGAACTCACATCCCCTAGCAGTGCACGTGCTGTCCCCATTAAATCTCACTCATCAATCATAAGACAGATTTTATTTCTGTAAGAATAAGAGAAAGAGTTCAGGCAGTTTCTAGGCAGGGGACTAGAAAATGGGCAGTACTCCTTCTTCCCATTAACAATCAGTTCTGTCTTGGCTGGAGCTGGATACATCTTTAGTTCTACAGAGGTCAGAAGTGCTTAGAGGCACTAGATCCTCTTCTGGTTTCCTACCTTTTTCTTCTTTTACATATCAATAGCTACCTGAAGCCATGGTGATTATATACTTTCATTGTCCCCTTAAGGTGTAACCAAAACTCCAGTCCAGCCATCAGAACATAAAAGGATATGAACACTTTATAGGTAAGAAAATTGGACTTACCAGTTACCCTCCATTTTTCAACCCAACAAAACCTTATTGACCTTGGTAGGACGTTCAGTGGCAACCCATTCTTGGGAACCCACTCTTGCTATACAGGACCTCTGCTTATCTCCTTTCAATCTCTCGCCTATGAGAAGAGTCCATACTGCTACTCATGTGTGTCCATTGTCCACAAAATACATTCTTTGAGTTCCAGAGACAAATGATCTGGAAACCACTGGTCTAGGTAGTTTAGCGGCCTGTTGGTTGTCCTGTACCCTAAGTTGCCCACATTATTGTTCACCTGAGTTGAGAAAGACTCTGTTACAGTCAAGCATTCTAAGCTTTCCCCCCATATTGTCATAGAAATAATGTAACTTCCCAATGAGAATTCACTCCACACACTCCAAGGTCCAGCTTTTTACTGAAAATGTGCATGGCCTGCTGTCAGTATTACCTAAGGAAGAGCTGGCCTCATATAGAAGATTTCACTAGCCTCATGCCCTTATTCCCATATGATGTTATTCTTAAATTTCTTTCAGGTCCTGGCTCCTGGTTATACTTTTGAGCAATTTAAACAGAGACAGGAGACTCAAGTCTGACTACTTGGGCAGATGGGAGATTTACACTGCTAAGATATTGCCAGAATTCTTTGTTAAATATGCCCTTCCAACAGTCGTTACCCAGGTTCATCTTCCCTACCTGGCAGAATTCTGGGCTTTTGTTGATGAGGGCATAGGGGACATAGGGCATAGGGGACATAAGGCATAGGGGACATAGGGCATAGGGGACATAGGGCATAGGGGACGGGTTGCGAGTATGCACCGCATTTGCTTTGCTCTTTGAGGATGGGCCTAATGGCTGGTCAATCCTAGTAAATAAGCATTGCATCCTCGCACTGATAATTTCACTTATCTCTAACAGTCCTGCTTCACATATTACTGATCTTTGGGGTATTTTCGAGACAGAACTCCATTAGATTAAATTCTATTTAATGCCACCTAAGCTATCTGTTAGCAAATCCTTTATAACATCAATTGTTTTACTTCAACTTTCTCTTATATTATCTGTAATTATACATTACATTATCACATTTTCTCAATCCCAACAAAATTCCATTTTCACCAGACATTGCTTGATTCATGTTTTCTTTATTAAACATTTCAGAAAACACGAGAAATATCTCATTTAGCCCTCTGTGCTCAGTCATTTAGCTTCTTTTGCTCTTTGCTTCTGGGCTTCCTCCTCCATTGCTCACCCATTGCTCAGAATTCTATCTAGGAAGCCTGGATACTACATATAGTCACTGAGAAGATTTCCCTTAAAAAGATCCATCTCCCAAAGGCATTCTTTTTCTAGTTGTTAATAAAATAACATTTTAGACACCTAAAAGTCCCCAATGAGGAGCAATGGGGGTAAATAATCCTAATTTCAATGTATTGCCTTCAATGCCTTAGAGAACTTTTTGCAACTATGTTATTCCCTATGATCCTGCAATTTGGTGCTTCATAATAATAATAATCTCAGAGACATGAAACATACATAGAAGTAGAGAGTATTCAACATAACAGTGAGAACTGACCACACACGTCTTACTTTTCTTCAGAATCCATTGAATTTTACTTAAATGACCAATGCAATATAAAAAATAGGGTTGATCAGTTGAAGTATAACAGTTAGAAAATTTAGAGCACATGTCTTTACATATAGAATGAACACAAGTCTCAAATTCATCTAAGTTACTAGTGAGGGAATTGGCAGAATAACGAATTGTTTCAATATCACCTGGGAAACTAGATAGTTTCATACATCAAATGCAAAGCATGTTTTTAAAAGTATGCAATGCTAGATACAACACTGTTTAATATCATTGTACCATACATATAAATAAATCATACTTCTTGGGGTTATGATTTCTTTCATCAGAAAGAAAAATCATTTGTATCTCTTTAAGACAAAATCATACAAGTTAACATACAACTTTAAAGTCAGGGCTCTAATTAACATCAGAAAGCAAAATCAGATATAGGCGCCTTTTCTGAGAGATCTGGATACCTACTAGGTGTGTGCCTGTTCAAATCATGTTCCATTGAAATGTAAAGTTCCCTGAAGAAGGCACAGTGGTGTTTCTGCAGACTGATAAATTAACAGAGCTGTGGGATTGTGAAGAGATAGGATGCTACACATGGGGAACGAAGCTCGTCTTAGGCTACCTTTGGTCTCCTTAACTTTGTGGTAGTTGTTGCAAGGGTCCTTGGTTTCTGTTTTCTTGAAGGAAGGAATTTAGTCAAGAAACAGACTAAATTCTTTTGTTTCAAAAGAATTTTGAAACAAAAGTTTTGTTTCTTCTCACTGGTTCTTTTCTTTCAGATGCTGGCCAGAGCCTAAGTATGCTTTTTCTGGTCATGTCTTGTCACTCTATTTTATAAAGACTCTTCTCTCCTCTGCTATGTGGCTGCTTGTCTGCCACATGGCTGACCTCCATACCAAAAGCAAAGGACATGGCTCTCTCTCTCCTCCCCTAAGAATCTCTCACCAATGAGTCTATAATAATTTTTTTTCTCTAAAACTCACCTTCTATGGTTTGTGAGTTTTATGTTTTGAATTCATGAGACAATAACCCAAAAGCCACTAGCTCAGAGCAGATTTTGTGGAGTTTTTCAGGACCCCAGTGAAGACCCTATCATTTTCTCTTTTAAAAAAAAAGTATTTATTTTATGTATGTGAGTACACTGTCGCTGTCTTCAGACGCACCAGAAGAGGGCATCAGATCCCATTACAGATGGTTGTGAGCCACCATGTGGTTGCTGGGAATTGAACTCAGGACTTCTGGAAGAGCAGTCAGTTCTCTTAACTGCTGAGCCATCTCTCTAGCCCACTCATCATTCTCAAAGACACCTAAAATTATATGTTAATTTTGACAGAGACATTTATATAGCAAAACAACAGAAACAAAGTTAAACAAAGCAAACATTCCAAGAGAAACTGGGAAGCTCTGGGAAGTCAGCGCTTGAAAGAGGGGTTAGAGTAGATGTCTTCAACATGAGGAACAGAAAAGTAGATTCTGCATTGTGGATTATAAAGACATTTTAATGACTATTTATGAGGTAATTGGCATATTTATGAGAAAAGGTGCCCCTTTTTCTATCTCAAATGATGACCGACCAGATCAAACTCTTAAGATATTCCACGATCTCCACAAAAGGTGAGGGTGTCAAAACCATAATGCAAGTGATAGTATAATGACATTGGTTCTTTTGAGGATGTTAGAATACATGTTTGGCTGGATGGCCTGGTTCCTTAGTTTCTGACACAGTGTAAATAATCCAATAACAGTGTTAGCAGTGTTTAACTGCAAAGGACAGTTGAGTCATCATGAGGCACAGCTACCAACATTCAACTAGTTATCCTTGATTATTTCATACCTAACTTGTTGTCTATGAGGAGGTCTGGGGAGGTATGCTTCATGGACTAGGTAGAGGCTTTTTGTTACGATGCTGTCTTTACTCACAGCTTGCTTGGCTATGATTAGATGCACTAGAAGAACATGTGAACTGTCAGCAGTGCCTCTCATGCGTTCCTCGGGATGGATAGGATGTGTCTGTGAATGCCACCCAGACCCTCCCAAGAAAGACCTAGGCCAACTTTTTTTTTTTCCTAGAGCCCTGTCTTCCCTCTTATCTGGTCAGCTTGGCAAGCTCTCTTATTTACTTTCCTCGGCGTTCATGACCTTGGCATTTTAGCCTTAACATTTTACCATTTATTTTAACCCTAACATTTTATTCTACCGTAACAGTACCATTCATTGCCAACCTCTCTATATTTGACATAACATCCTTATGATTATTGGGTATACTTGTGGAATGTATTACTTAGCAGACCACTAACTTTCACCAACTCTAAAGCTAAAAATGCTGTTAGAAAGCATCAGAAACATAGAAGAAAAAATCCAGTCTACTGTGATCCCTGGCTTGATGTGCCAATCAGAGCCTTTGTAACTGCATTGTCTTACAACTTTCCTTTGTTATGGAATTATAGAAATTCATATTATCTCATGCATATCATTTGTGGGGACCTGCAAGTGTACTCCTGGTCCATGGGCATTCATATTTGTTTGGTCCAGAATAAACTATTTTATATTTCCTTGTAATAAGAGCTGGCTTCTGTCTGAACGGAGCGACATGGTATGATCCTTTGACCACATATATATATATATATATATATATATATATATATATATATATATATATATATATGTGTGTGTGTGTGTATGTATATATACACATATATGTGTGTGTATGTATATAAACATAGAATATATATACATATATATTCTATCAGTTTTGTTTCTCTAGAGATCTCTGACTAATACACTAGTCTTAAAGAAAGGGGGTCTCTGCTCATGCACAAACCATATCTTTCTACTGCTACAATCTCTTTTACAGCCTTTTTAATGTACTCAATACTTCAACATTGGCATTACCAAAGTTCCACTCTTGGTTTTATGTTCTGCAAACATGCCATGTATTCTTCCATGTGTTATATCTGATGTGTGACTTAAACATTTCGGGGGCATTGTACTAGAATCTTTTAAAATAAAACTAGAAAACACTATAGATTTTTCATATTAAAGAAGCTCTAAGATTGGTATTAGAGATACATATGTACAAAATAAATGCTACTACACCACGCCAGGAGCAGTGGCAGAGATATGCACAAAAAGATGGAGGAAATTCAGGAGGAAGGACATTTAATATAATCAGAGGTAACAAGGAATTCCTCTCTGGAGGAATTAAGACAAGAGGTAAATTTGAAAAAACGTGTAGGATTTAGCCAGGTACACACAAGAAAGTATGACAACTATAAGTAATTTAGGCAAATGATGTGTATCTGTGTGCACTTATATGTGTGTGTGTGTATATATATATTTATATATTACATAATATATATATATAGTGATATATTGATTGAAATTGATGTGAAAGTGCTCATCCCATAGTGAGAAGTATTCCTGAGCAATAGACTAATACCTAGAAGTGTAAAATGTGTAAAATGAAATAATTTTTTGCCCCAAAAGTTGCATTTTGGTCATGATGTTTTATTACAACAAAAAGAACGCCCCCCTACAAAGAATGACACAGCTTTGAGAGCCATGAGTTATCTATTATGAACAAGAAATCATTTTGTCAAGTAACTTAGAGGTTAATGATTGTACTCCATTAATTTTAAATTCAGATGAGCGCTATGGGAATTTTGAAAATCCCTTTTCCCCTATAATTATTTTTCATATGACAATCTGCTCAGAACTCCCACTCCTCCAAAATCAACAGCAATTCTAAGAGATATTCTCCAGATTCGATCAAAACACAAGTCAAACTTGGAAGCAGTTAAAGCGGTGCCAGCCAAGAAAGGATTTTTGAAAGCATCTGAGATGCTGGTGCTGTTTGAGAGACTTTTCAGGGGGGAGGGGATGTGATACATATACACATATGCATGTGTACACACACACACATTCAGAGAGAGGGAGAGGGAAGGAGGAAGAGAAGGAAAGAAGGGGGAAGATTAAAGGGGGGGAAGCAATGACTTACAGTCAACACTATTGTCTACTTAGCTGCCACTTGGAAATTTGGCCCCAGATCACTTTTTCAGAGTTTACCCGTGATACTCATCAGAAGAAACCCCATCTTTCCCTAGCACAGGGAATGCATTAAAATAGATTTAGTTAATGGTATTATATGTTCCTTGTGTATATCATAATCAAGGTGAATATGATCTGTAAGAATGTCTGGGAATGCAAGCAAATTTTCTGGGGAGGATTTTACTACTTTAAAAGAAATGTCTAACTAGAAATAGGTCATTTAGTCTCAGAATTAAAGATCAGGCTGCTTTAGAATTTCTTGCATACGCATTCGCATTCAATATGTGAAGCAGCCGAAGCCATTTGGTGAGCACGAAGGGCATTGTTTACCTGTCAAAAACAGTGTCTTAGTCGGGCTTTTATTGCTGTGATAAAGACCATGATCTGGGGAACAAAACTATTTATTTCATCTTCCACTTCCAAGTAACAGTTCATCAATGAAGAAAGTTAGGGAAGGAACCTGGAGGCAGGACCCAAAGCACAGTTCATGAAAAAACATTTCTTTCTAGCTTGCTCCCCATGGCTTGCTCAGCCTTTTTTCTTTTTTTGT
>NC_045030.1:146770482-146778003 GCF_008632895.1 Mastomys coucha | reverse complement strand
AGGCTGGCCTCGAACTCAGAAATCCACCTACCTCTGACTCCCAAGTGCTGGGATTAAAGGTGTGCGCCACCACTGCCCGGCAGGGCTAACCTGCATAGGGGTAGCACCACTGACAATGGGCTGAACTCTCCCACATCACTTAATAATCAAGAAAATGTCCCCCCACCAGCTGCTGAGTTGCCTACAGGGCAATCTGAGGTAGACAAATCCTGAATTAAGATTCCAGATACTTCTA
Organism: Mastomys coucha; assembly: GCF_008632895.1. NCBI lineage: Eukaryota > Metazoa > Chordata > Mammalia > Rodentia > Muridae > Mastomys > Mastomys coucha. The sequence goes on along the minus strand of NC_045030.1, from coordinate 146,777,768 downwards.
GGTTTTTGTCAAGTTGACAACCAGGACAAACAGTTAAACATATTAATGAGAGAATATTGAATGAATTCATTTCTTTATTAGAATTATCAGTGATAAAACTGACCTGAGATTTTTTTATATGACAAAAAAAAGTCCCCATATCACTCAGTCTAGTTTCCTGCTTTCTACATGCAAATACATCCTCACTCCAAACAGAACCATTTTAGAACTCAGCTCTCAGAAATGACCATTTGACTGAGAAAGAATTTTTAAGATTTAGAGAGGCATTGCCCAATTTTGAGAAGAAATCCACATTTAAATCTAGTGATTTTAGCGATGCTTAGAGAGAGAGAAACGCAAAGACAAAGAAATAACTTAAATAAGGGGGTTCATTTTTTTAGTTGAATCTATACCACATCTGGAGAACATTAACTCGGAGTTTTTGGAGTAAGGTAGCCTAACGTCTTGACTCTAGCATTTAAAAAACAGTTGAGTATAGTGCCTAAAACATGATGTGTGTGTGTGTGTGTGTGTGTGTGTCCCCTCCCCCAACAGCCCCCCTCTTTGTTGACACTGTCCTTTCTGCCTGCAATGCTAATCCTATCTTGTGGGTAATTCCTATGCATCTGGTAAAACTCCATTTAGTTAATCCCCCAGGAAGCCTTCAGATTTCCCTAGATAGCCCTGGAATGCTTCTTTTTTCTTCTTGCAATACTGTGCTTTTTCTCATCCATAACAGTAAAACATAGTACATTTATTTCCTCTCAAGAAAGAAAAATATGTCTAGTATTTCTTTATTCTCAGCTCTTATCATACTATCAGACATTAAGGATTATGGGCTTTAAAGTAAACATACTTAATATTAAGTTCAGAATCCAACCAATTCTTCATTGAAAGATTCATTCAATGTGAGAGTGGTTGCCCATAGCTCTGATCCTGGGACTCCAGAGGCTGACACTGAAGGGTGTAAATTTCAAGGCTAGTCTGGGGTATGTAAGAAGACCCTGTTTCAGAAACAAACAAACAATTAACAAGCCCCTTTCAAATCCCTCATGTACTTGTGACTGCAAAATGTTTACTTGCTCTGCTGTAACCAAGATGAACAAAATTTCTCTCACCGTCACCACTACCTTTGTTTCTCGCCCCCTCCCCCTTCCGTGCCTTCTCTCTTTGCTCTGCTTCTTGTCGGGCTGCAGAATAGAGCGGGAGGCTGGCTGGGCTGGAGAGGAAGTCAAGTATGTCATAGCAGGGGAGGAGGCTCTACAAGACTGCTAGTTTTAAAGAGGAAAACTCAAATCAAGCACCAAAACCCACAGCAAGGAAGAGGAAGGAGTACAGAAAGGCATTCCTCTGTGGAGCTGAGCCCTCACGGCACTGGGGCAGACAGGCACTGAAGCTTGATTTGGCAGTACCTGAGTGACTCGAGACTTAAGGTAACTATTTTATTACCCTCCTTGTCTTTTCTTTCCAGCCCATTGCTTCTGGAATTTCGGAGCTTCTGAATTTGAAATGGGGATAGGCACGTCTGTTGTTTCTCTATTGAGAGAAGATCTACTGTGAAGCCTGTGACTGGAAAGCAGTTTAGAGTTCCAAAAGCAGCCGAAGCTCTTTCCGAGGGGGGAATTCAGAAAATTCAGATTGCTTCCTAGCATCCGGTGAAATGTTAAAGTATTTTGATTGGGTTTAATGCATCTAGGTGCTAAGCTTTTCTTTTATGAGCAGACAAAAAGTCACAGATACAAGCTAGTTGGAAGCACAAGGGAATATTGCTGAGGGAAAGAATTGTTTCTTAATTCTTACTTGAAGTTGTTTTCTCTCTCTGCTTGCACTTGCAGTTTAGCTGTTAACTACTTTGATTTCTTGGATCTCTGACTTGGAGCCGCATAAAAGGTGGGGATCACTTTTCTAATTTGAATGTGTGGGTTTGTTCTTACAAACAAGTAAATATTTAAAACACATTGGTTTAAAAGAGGAGAGAGACAGAAGCCAAGAGACAGAAAAGAAAGTAAAGGGCTCTAAAAGAAAATGGAGGGCGGTAGGTAGAAAAGAGGGATTAGGACATAGGGATTTCAGGCTTAATAAAATAGAAAACTGGCTGTTAATAAAGTGTCTGGTTTTCTCAGAAATATCTTCCTGCACATTTTCTGTCAGTCACATATCATTTTGACGAGCTTACAGTATGGTGTACTTTGCTACAACTGACTTTTGTCTTTGGAAAACATGGATCTTGGTTACAAGTAGAATTATTTAGAGCCAGAAAGGGAGCAATTCATTGGCTAGTTTCCTTACAGCCTTTGAAACGCTCAGATATATGACTCAGTTCTTCTGGGCTTGGTATGAAGCTGCTTTTATCGGTCTTCTCTGCAGCCTGATTTAAGCCCTTTATTAAATGTCACCTCATTTACTTCCTCCTTACAGGGACTCTTATTTCTTTGATTAACTGAGGGCACCACCACCAAACCCTTATCAGCCTTCGGTTTATTCATGAAAAAGAATAAATGAGGCATTTCAGGGTTTCTTAAAAGGTTGCCCTCTGCCCAACCCCCAGGCCCCCCACAAAGGGGGAAGAAACATTTCCAAAACTGACTGCTGGTTAGGTTAAGAGAACTCTTTGTGTTTGTTGCTTGTCTGTTTCCCCATAAGCAAAACCAGCTTGAGAGAACATTGGGCTGGAGAAAGGGAGAAAGAAGTTATACAGGAAGCTTTGTATGTAGAAAAGAATTTTTTACATTGCAAATACATACAAACAGATAAATATCATCCTGCATGTCCTTCTTGACTTCATGCAATAATGTATGCACAAGGGGTTGTTTTGAACTAGATATGTTCATTATTAAAGAAACCCCTTCCATTTTCTTTCTAACAGAAAGAAAAAAAGCAAATCAAATCAAAACAAAACAAAAAACCAACCAACCAAAAACCACTCACATATCAAGATTCCTAGCTATGTGTAGTGTCACATGTAGCTTTTCAGAACAATACTTCTATATCTATGTTTAAAAACATTTGAGAAAGGTAGCAGCTGAAGTTCCAGTGCAGTTCCGTTCTGACTTTTGTTCTGATTTCTTCTCCCAGAATAAATGCTCTGTCCTTTTGAAAGTAGCTAACTTTGTGGCAAACTGAGTGGCAAACTGGCTACTCAGCTTGATTCCCTAAAACAGTGGTTCTCAACCTTCTTGATGCTGCAACCCTTCAATGTAATTCCTAATTGTATTAAATTGTATAATTGTTTTGAACCCCAACCATCAAATTATTTTCTTTGCCTAATTCATAACTAATTTCACTACTGTTAGGAATCATAAAATAAGTATCTGACATACAGGACATCTGATATGTGACCCCCCCCCCCAAGAGGGTTGCAACCAACAGGTTGAGAACCACTGCCCTAGACTGACTGTAACTCTGATTCATAGAATTTTGGATCATTGGCTTATAACTGAAGTTTTCAGATCAGAAGTCTGGCTTCTGGTAGCTTCTGCATGCCCCCCTCCCAGCTATACTAACTTCATATGAGAGAGGAACAAGTAATTGTGAAATCAAGAGGTTTATTCAGTGCATCCACACTGAGAAGAGGAGGAGTTGGTATAAAGGGCAAGAGACATGTATAATTAAGCAGCCCTAGACAAGATGAAGTCTGCTTGACCATTTCAGCTCTAGTCCTGTAAAATGACATGAAAAAAATCCTTACTGTGTGGAAGGAATCAATGCAGTTCTTATTATTTCTACTCCAGAGTGTATTATTATGGATTATTCTCCTTTCCTGGTCTGTTCTGCTATTCCTGGAATCCAGGATGATTCCAGAGGAGAGGTTAAAGAAAAAAGATTTATCTGAGTGCCTTCAGCTAAAGTAATGGAGGCAAACAGATACAGAATAAGGCAGAGACATCAAACTTTCACCTTGGTTTCAGTTAACCTTGTGGGCTCAGTGAGCCAATGCTTTTTGAGCAAGTGTGGTTTCTAAGTGCCTATTTCAAGTCAACTTGTACAGAACTATATCTAACGCAACACCAAGAAAAAAATAGTTATTTTTTTAATTGTGCTATAAAATGATCTGTTTGTACAATGGGGAAACATCTTCAAATTTTGACAGTGGGGTTTTTTTTGGAAGAATATCACCTTTTGTATTCAGAAATATGCAAAATCAGTTACATTTCTTTTTCATATATATGTATTCAAGATGAACTTCTATAAATGGATTTCTCCTCATATCTCCTCTGACATTATAACATTCTTGGCACTATTATACCATGTGTTTTTTGGTGATTTATTCACCATTCAATACTTACTCCAACCTTACTACTGACCAGCCTCCCAGTGATGCTGATCCAAAGAAGTATAATCAAGATTACATTGTATCTGAGGATATATTATTCACAGGTAACTACATAAATAAGCAATTCCAGAATACTGTTAAGTGTCCCAATACAACAATTTCTAAACTGCACAGTAATGTGGAATATAACATGATAGGGTTGAAGGTTAGACAGGATAATTCATTTAGACAGCATCTCAATGGATTGCTGTGACCCATTGAGTACCATAAATACTCAGTGGAAAGCAGCACGCCACCACTTTTTCTAAGACAGTGCTTCTCAGTCTGTGGGTCATGGTCCCTTGGGGTTGAATGACCCTTTACAAGGGTCACCTAAGGCCATCTACATATCAAATATTTACATTAAGATTCATAACAGTAGCAAAATTACAGATATGATGTAGCAAGGAAATAATTTTACAGTTGGTGTCACCACAATTCTGTATTAAAGTGTGGCAGCATTAGGAAGGCCAAGTGAGAGCTATTGCTAAGACAAGTTCAAGAAGCTAATATAACTGATATCTGTTATTATTATTTATCAGCTGGTAAATGATGAAGCAACTGCTATATTAAGTACTTACATTACTCATACACAATTTCCTTCTTATCTTATTAATCAGGTTTTTTTTTCTCTATCCACCTTCTGGATAGACTTATTGAGGCTCAGAGAAGAGTTTGCTCAAAGTTACCCAGTATTCTAATTCAAATTTACCACTTGCTTTTATTATTTTATAAGAAGAGATGGGCAGGTATTGAATTAGCAGAACAAATAAGGACAGTCCAAACATACAGAATCATAAGTTTTAGTCATGTGGATATGAAAGGGGTGAATGTGCTTGAGGAACTGGGTATAGGTTCAGTGTGAGTAATGTATCCATTCCTTCAAAGGGAAAGAGAACTGGGATTAATCAATAAAGAGCAAGAAAAAGGCAGCTACCTCATGTAATTTTGGATCCAGTATTGTTGTCTTCACTTTATTTTCTCATAGCTTTCAGACTCATTTTTAAATTTAATTTAGTTTATATTATTAACATGTGTTCACTGTGAAAATGGAAAATTGCATTCTGTGGATTTTAATATGCCTTATTTAGTATGAATGTATTTTCTTATCTTGACTTTGAGGAAGTTTTGATAGAGATAGCCAGAGTCAGCATCTTAGTAGGATAGTTCTAATACTAGTATAAACGGAGACTGAAAAAAAAATCCTGTAAAGAAGTTAATAGACTATGTACCTGCTTCTCTCTGGGCAGTAGGAACCTCAACAGTATTTACCTCATTGGATTGCTATACATAATTAACTGAGATAACACAGAAAAAGAGATCAGATGAAGAGTCACATACAGAATGTCATAAATGTTAGGTGCACTTACCTTCCACATTACCATTACATTTGATGAAAGTGTAGGAAACCCTATGAGTGCAGAGGTAAATGAATGTTTGAACATTTATATTCTTTATTGGGAAACTCAATTGTTTTTAGCAGTAGGATGGATGTCAGAAGGATGAAACAAGGCTAGTGAAGAAGAGGAAAGAAAAGGTCTGAGTAAGGGCATATAAACAAACAGTAAATAAAAAAAAGACACATCAAAAGCAGCCAACAGTGATCTACACATTTTTTTCATACATATACATATTGGCAGATGTAATCAAAAAGATGAAGTAGTTAATAAAAAGCTCCGTGGTCTTCTGCTTGAGTTTAGATAGCACCATAGCTACTTTCTAGTTTATGTTTGGCAATGTTTTATGATCTGTTATTTAACAGTTTGTGAATGATAAAAGTAACCACTTCATCAGCCAGAAACAATGCCCAGCACAAAGGAGATACAACTAGCTTATAGTTTTGAGTTTACATGTAAGAGATTTGGATTTGATATATAGGTAAATTGGAACCATTTAATCATAGTAAACAGAGAAGATGTCACAGCAGCTGGTCTGATAGCAAAATTAAGAATTTCTTGTGTTGGGCAGTAGGAAAGATGGATGTGAATGTGTAACAACCAGAGGGGGACAAAGCAGTGGGGGAGGTGTTATGTTAGTACACAATATAAATTAATTGTCAGTGGTAATAATGTATATCTAGGAGACATCACAAATGAATATCTTCTAGTTAGTGACAAATATGGATAAGAAGGAAGGATAGGTTATTAAGATGACTTGTGATTTAGAATTTTGATGTAGATAACATAAAATTGTAGTTCTTCTAACAACAGGAAAAGTTATAAAATGTGACGTGTTTGGGCTGGAAACATAAAGACAAATAATAATGAATTCTGTTTAGGAAAAAACTTTCACATACATAAAGGTGATTTTCAACCTGCTAGAATCAAGGTGCTGCCAAAACAGTCAGCAAGGAGCTGCTAATAGGGAGCTGAAGGTTAGAAAACAGGAAGAGGCCTGTCTTGGGAATCACAGAAAACATGTACAGGAATGTGTACTAGAGAAGGCAGTTAAAACCTATTTGGGCTGCAGATGCTGGGAGTGGTTGGATGAACATATCAGGGTGTTATCAACAAAAGGTATTTGAGTAATATAGGATTGAGAGTGAAAAAAAGGAGGAAATATATAATATAATATATATTAAAACCATAAAATTCATTTTGTATGGATACACACAAATGAAAAGATGCACACTAAATGGACTGACATGGTTGTTTGTCTTGGAGTCAGAGACAGGAGAGTGAATGAGCTGAGAAAATAAAGCGGAAAAACAGAAACGTTCCAGAAAGGGGGTCTTGAATAAACTGCAGATAACCTGCTGTGAAATGAGAATTAATGTCTGATGCAGGGGCATTTAGGGCTGGTGTTTTGCTAAGTGGAAGAACTCTTGCCTAGGGTTATAGAAGCCCTTAAAGATGGGGAAAAGATTGTAAAGCCAAACAATGAAGGCATTTTTAATGCTGCCATTCTCAAGTTAACACAGTTAATGAATAAATGATTATGCTTTTGTATGAGTTTATATTTCCTTTATTCAATAAATAAATGTGGTGTGTGTGTG
>NC_045030.1:146767834-146770004 GCF_008632895.1 Mastomys coucha | reverse complement strand
GCAGTTTTCCCGAGATTATTGAACTCAATGTAGGTGGCCAGGTGTACATAACTCGCTATCCTACTTTGATCAGCATTCCTGGTTCCCGGCTCTGGGAAATGTTCAGTGTAAAGAATCCTTGCTCACTGATCCAGGACAACAAAGGGAGATTCTTCATAGATCGAGATGGTTTTCTCTTTCGCTATGTCCTAGACTACATGAGAGACATGCAAGTAGTGCTTCCAGATCACTTTCCAGAGTGTGGCCGGCTCCATAGAGAAGCAGAATACTTTAAGCTGCCAGAACTAGCCAAGATGTTGGCTCTTAAAATGAACAAGCTCAACTTGGTTAGCAATGACTCATGCCAGATTGATCTAGAAGAGCTCTCACCCAGCATTGACACTACGTTCAATTACTCTTCAACCAATATCATTCATATTAGTGGCCCTGATAATCCCATGATAGCTGCCCCTGGTTCTGAGCTCAAGAAGGCTGGTTTCATCACTATTGGCTATTGAGGCTCCTATACTCTGGGCAGGGATAGCCAAACAGATGCCAAATTCCGCCGTGTGGCCAGAATCATGGTATGTGGTAAGATCTCATTAGCCAAAGAAGTGTTTGGAGACACTCTGAATGAGAGCAGAGACCCAGACCGCCCTCCGGAGCGATATACTTCTCAATACTACCTCAAATTCACTTTCTTGGAACAAGCTTTTGACAAGCTAGCTGATGCTGGCTTCCACATGGTAGGATGCAAATCCACTGGCACCTGCACTGTCACACATGACCAAACAGATGACAGGATCTGGACCTCTTACACTGAATATGTTTTCTATCGTGAGTGACACTTAAAATCACCCAGAAAATACAACCCCACAGTTTCTCTCCTGTGTTTCCATGCCAATTGTCTCCTTTAGAAATAGACACATTAATCACTCTAGGACTGCAAGTGTTCTATATAATCTTGAACAATGTCACTTCTCTCACCATAACCACTTGAACCTTTGTTGGTTTTGTTCTTATACACCATTGCAGTCCATCTGTCTATCTTCTTTGGACTGTGGAATGGATGCCATTTGCTGAGAGGGGTGCATCAGTATAGTTAGTAGAAGTATATTTCTGGAGTGAATGCTATTAAATATAACCACTAAGTTACATGTGTTGCGAACTATTAAGCTATGGCTTCCAAGTTGTTTCTCAGTAATAACCCACACTGAACTTGATTATGTACCTTGCTATCTGTATTCACCTACATAAAGCCCTGTATTGCTGGGCTGGAGATTATAGTAGGTAGTGTGAATGTGCTTTGCAGATGTCTTACCATGCTTAGTGGAAGAACTTGACAACAGTCCTCTAGGAGGTTCACAGAAAGGAGGACCAATCCCAGAATTATTAAGGACTTTTGATAGATGCTAGACAAACAGTTGTATGACTATTATTCCCAACAATAAAAGGCTTAGCACTCAATTTGCTTTTGCATGGAAAAGAGAGTAAGGAAGTATTTCATAGCTATTTCCTTAGTCATAAGCAGCAGTGCCATTAAAAAAAACTGTCCTAAAATGCCTTTATTAGAATTAAATGCAAATATATGTAGGGAAGAGAACAATGGACAACCTTGCTTTGTGTAAGTATATCCATGTATTAATTAGTGTAGTTTTACTAGTCAAATAGTTATCTGTATTTATCCATTGTTAACTTGTTTATGTTGGTTGATAGTGTGAGTGTGTGCTTTGCTTTTCTGGAGGCGGGGATGGGAGAAGGGGAGAAGAAAGAAGAAAATAACAAAAACAAAACACAACACCTGAGATTCATCATCTGATTCCCTGCCAATGACTTTGTAATTGACCAAGTTGGAAGCAAGAATTCATTCTCAGATGACAACATCAGGGACCTAAGATAAGTGACTGAATTATAAAAGACCATGATCAAGACAAAAAAAGAGGTTTTTAGGGCTCATTTTAGAGGATCTTCCTCGTTTCTGTGAAAGCTTTTAGCAATCAAGTAGTCAGATAACCTTGTCTTTCCTTTATTCTGTCCTTAATGTGCACCATGCGCTTTTGTTGTTTGCATTTCTTTTAACTTCTTTTCTAATCAGGTCTTTTTAAGTTTCAAAGAACTAAAATCCACATAAAATGGCTTGAGAAAGAAAAAACTGTTCATATGTCAGTGATCTGGCTGTGTGAGCATTTTA
>NC_045030.1:146753131-146767823 GCF_008632895.1 Mastomys coucha | reverse complement strand
AAACTGTTCATATGTCAGTGATCTGGCTGTGTGAGCATTTTAAGCTCATATTTATTTTATTTTATTTTTCTTTCTGTTGAATCTAAAGAAATATAAATGAATTAAGTCTCAGAGGGTCTGGGGAGCTGTCAATAATTGATAGTCTATTTTCTCTTTCAAAGGCCATATGATTTTCCTCTGCTCATCTCCAAAGCTCATTGATTCCATATTTCTCCATGCCATTCACATTCTTTCTCACAATTCATAGGAGACCTAAACAGTATGGCAGCCTTTCACTGAACGTCAACTGCCAGGCATCTTCTCCATACTTAAATTCTTTTGTTGTTAATCCCATTTTCTAAATTCAAGTCATCTATGGCTTGGGACAGAAAGGCTGAGTGGTTGGTAGCTCTGTGACTTGGACAGTTATTCACATTACTACATGGATTATCACATAGTAGGCATACAATCTTACATAGTCTTTCAGTATAGCACTTCAGATACCCTCTGGTCACTAACTTCTTTAGAGGTCAGTTGAATACAGAAGTTACGATGCAGCACATTTTAGATGCTGTTAAAGAGATGTTCCCCAAACAGTTTATTTATTCTCATGGTTGTTGTCATTTCCATACTTTCCCTATGAAGTTTAGTTTTTACATTAGCTTACCCTTTTGTAGGTACATTTACTAGCCTTAGCTCCTCTGTCCTGTTACTAGTAGTACCAAAGTCTCAATTGCTCCATCTGCCCAGTAGGGAAGTAGTCACCATTTATTTAAGGTGGTGAATATATTGCATAGTACTGAAAGTGAAAGAGCCGTGCTTTGGTGACTTATTATGTGATGCAGTTGTCTACAGTTTGATCTTTCAGAAATATGGCTAACTTTTTAAAATAGAGGACTTGTAATACCATTTTTTCACTCTGTCATCAATTTACATTATTTTTGGTTTAAGATTATTTCTGAAACACTTGACATTTGCTATTCAAATTACTTTCTTTTCACTCACAAATAATTTAATGGAGGAAATAATGAGAAGAAATATAAAACCTCTGGGGTTTTTTGTGTTAAGTGCTAAAATGGCATAACACAGGAAAATTCATAGGCTAAATAAGAGGCAGGTAAGTATGTGACTGAATATTTGAGCTCAGCTGCCTTGAGTTTTTAGTGAGAGAGATACACATAAATAATCACATTTAGAGTTGTTAAGTTTTTTGTTGGCAAAAGAAGAAACTGACATTTTGTAAAAAATAACCATAATTGTTTCAAAAAATTCTGAAAGTATAGAGAACCATTATCTGATATTACACAGCCATGAGCAATATCCAGAATTATTGCACAGTAGTGATAATCTGCTATGAATCTTGAGTATTTGCTTGCTACAGCTTGTACTATCTACATTAATGGAATTGTATTCGAGCGCTGCAGCCTCTACAACCTCCTCCCTCTTTTCCTCATCCCTAAAGATGTTGTACTCAGAAGCGAATTGCTGTAGAGGATCAGAATGCCAACACTCTTTAGCTAGATTTGTAGCTCCCAAACTTTAGTTTAGCTCCTTAACCATAGGTGACTCTGTCAACCTCAATTAGTTACCATGCTCTTCAGCCCTTAGAATCTCAGCTCCCAGAGTCTCTTGCTGCCTCAATACTCTTGCTTTCCTTAATAGTCACAGATTATCACACTGTCTACCTTCACTTTCTCTATGGAACTCTTAGTCGCCTCTTGACATTACAATTCCAATCTTTGGGAACCAGGGTTCTTAGCTAAGGGTGACTCTCTAGAACATTGCTATCACCTCTTACTTATCACTGTCACAGCCAGGGCTAAAAAGTAAAATATGAATACAACCTGTCCAGCCTTGTCTATGGGTACAAAATACCACAAGCTGGTATAGAGACTAATCAGTATATGGCAAGGAAGCTATACTCATGAAAGCTCCACAACATGGACACCTGAACAAGCTCAACACAATGACAGTATCAGTTGCCATGCCTGACTGGATTGGGGAACTCTTACAAGGCTCATCACCAGATGAAGAACTACAGGCAATTAATGGCTGCTAAGAGAGGCAGAACCAGCCTTCTTCATGAAGGGACAGACCCCTAATAGGTTATTCAATCTCAAATAGTCAACACACATACATAGGAACAATATTAATTTTATTGTATTTCTTTAAATACATGTGTATGTAAATAAATATATGTATAACAATCATAATTAAAGAAGACATTGTGAATTTGAGAGGGAGTTGGAAGGATGTTGGGAGGAATTGAGAGGGGAAAGAAGAGGTGGAAATGATGTAAATACAGTACTCATGTATGAAATCTCAAAAAAATTGGAATAATAAAAAATATATAAACCAAGTCTATTTAGAAGTCATTACTGAGCCTAATGTTGTAATCCTGGAGTAGGGATGTGTAGTATACAATAAGAAATCTGTCAGACTGTCAGAGTAATCTAATATATATAGACTGAGTGCTCTACTGTAGGCTTACCAATCAAGGCAACAAGGGAAGGGTCTGACTGCTATCAATTGGAAGACCAAATCCCACCCCCAGCTTATTGAAAGAAATTAAAATAGCTTGGCATGGTGGCACATGCCTTTAGTCTATAAACTGGTGAAACAGAGGCAAGTAGATTTCTCTGAGGCCAGCCTGATATATTTAGTGAGTTCCAGGACAGCCAGAACTGCATAGTCAGAACCTGTCTCAAACAAACAAACAAGCATGCTTACAATAAAGACTCAACATAAAAATAAATTCTTCACAGTACTGAATAGTGTTTGTCTAGCTACCTACCATCCAAGTGTCCTGATAGATGGCCTTATAGATGGTATTGATTCCTGAGATCTGTCTCGCTTTCATTTTTTAAAATATTTCTTTTTCTTTTTTTAAGATTTATTTTATTTATTTTATGTGTATGAGTACACTGTAGGTGTACGGATGGCCATGAGCCATCATGTTTGTAGCTGCTGGGAATTGAACTCAGGACCTCTGCCAGCCCGCTCGCTCCAGCCCCACTCATTCCAGCCCCACTCGCTCCGGTGTAATTCACTGTAGCTGTCTTCAGATGCACCAGAAGAAGGTGGTTGTGAGCCACCATGTGGCTGCTGGGATCTGGACTCAGAAAGTCAGTGCTCTTACCCGCTGAGCCATCTTGCCAGCCCCAAACGTGTAGCCCAGGCTGGCCTTGATCCTCCTGCCTCTGCCTCCTTCAGCAAATCCTACCAGCATGAGCTGTCACAACCAGTTCTTTTTCTTTTCTTTTTGTTGATAGGACCTCACTATGTAATTCTGACTGTCCTGGAATTTACTATGTACACTAGGCTGGCTTCAAACTCACAGAGATCCACTTGCCTCTGCCTCTCAATGTAAGGGTCCAAAAATTACTGAAGGAAGACCCCAGACTCAGATAGTATGCAAAAATAAAGTGTTTATTCTGCAGAAACAACCAGCATGTGAGGGCCAACGATTCTCTAAAATGGTGACCCCAGACAAAGACATGCAGGCCTTCTTATAGGAAACCAGGGGAACTCTCTAGAAGGATTAGATAATCTGAAATTTCATTGGTGGGTGCTAGGGGGTCATAGGTGATCAGTGGTCTACATTCCTATGTCATGAGAGTTCAACCATGTGGTGAAATATGGCTGCCGAGTGCAGGTGGCCCATTCTGACATAAGGTATTTCCCCATTTTTGTGGTTATCCCCAGTCTGTTTTTTGGGAGGGGGTTTTATGATCTTGTTCTGGATTTCATGGTTGGTTCCTATAGCCTTAGTTTCTGGGACTTATGATCTATTCCTGAAGCTGTTTGCCTTACAGCCTTTTTTTGAAATCAGGCTTGGTTCTTAAAAGGGAGACAAATGGGGTTTATATTGTCCTTTCATCAAATGCTAAGATTAAACGTGTGAGCTACCACATCTGGCTACATTATTTTTAATTGGCATACAAACTATCAGGGTTCACTATGGCATTTTCTTTCTTTTTTTAAGATTTATTTATTTATTTGATATGAATGAATTAATCTGTATGTACACCTGCACGTCAGAAGAGTGCATCAGATCCCATTACAGATGGTTGTGAGCCACCATGTGGTTGCTGGGAATTGAAGTCAGGACCTCTGGAAGAACAGTCAGTGCTTTTAACCACTGAGCCACCTTTCCAGCCCCTCACTATGGCATTTTCAAACATAATTTGTTTTTCTTGGTTCTCACCTGCCTTCACCCGCCCCTGCTCTTCCTTAAACCCTTTCACCCTCGGGACCTTCTTTCTACTTCCATGTCATATGTGTTCTATCTCTCTACCCATCTCCTCCCAAAATAGGAAAATCTGTAAAAGAAGAAAGACTGTTCAAGGGCTAAATAGTTCTGAAAGTGACAAATGTCTGTGTAGCCAAATATTATCACAAAAGAGAAAGTAATACTCTCAAGAATACACGAGTTTGAGTTTCTACATCTCATTGATGTTGCATGTAATATTGTCAAGAATCTTGTGTCAGACTTCAGGGGAATCTTGGAAGTATAGTCTTGGGTAAAATGTGTATTCTTATAGAAGGACAGACTAGTTAGTTGGAGAAGACTAGAAGTCTTAGACACAGTTTGACAGAGCATGAGTTCAATGAAGTTATGATTACTCAGTTAATCATTTATTCATTCTTTCAAAAATTTCCACAAAATACCTAATATCCAATCATGCAGAACAGGTCATGATCTTCTAATCGCTTCTTATAACTTCTAAGATCTTCTTGTTACTAATAAATCAGTAATAACACAATTTGAACCTTATTTCTCTCACAAGACCACTGTAAGCTCCATGAGAGTAGTAGTTCATTACATAAGGTCTCTACAAAAGAGATATACAGAGGGGACTGCAAAAGGGATAATAAATTCACTACCTAAATACATGAACGTTATCCATCAGGACTGGGGGCTACATGATAAAAAAGGACAAAATATTAATTACGTACTATCACACTATGATATGATATTCTATGCTTAGCAACACCTGACATTAGAGCTAAGCTTCTGTAGGAGTTAATATGTTGATAACAGTATCTTTTTTTCTGGGGTGAAAACAAATTAAGGATTTACTCTTTCTAGATAGGAAGAACACAACCTTGCATGACCAAATATAGAGCTTGGAGTTACTCTACCAGCAGAGTAAGAAAAAAAAGTGCCCATAGATTAAAAACTAGCTGAAACATTAGACATAGGATAAGACTGATTATATGTATCCATATGAGTGTGAGAAGCTTTAGACATCAATTTATAATGAGATAACTAGTTAGATAAGACTATGAATTCTATACTTTTATTAAGATATAAATGGAAATATCAAATGTAAGTAGCATTCTACAGACAAATTTATATCTGATCTTATTATAATTCATCGGCCTCACTGTCAAAGAATAATTAAATTGTGACTCAAATTATTTCATGATGGTTGAAAGTTTAAAAGAAGATGTATGCCTCATTTGAAATGTTACCAGAAGAATCCTATTAGGTATTAAAAGGCCTGAAGTGACATTTAAGTGCTTAATTTATTATAGTGCAAAGATCTATGTTTGAGCCTAAAACATGATGCTATGTAGAAGATAAGCTCTCAATAGTTTGATTATACCTATCTATGTGAATGTTAAAAGCTTTAGATATTAGTTTATAATGAGATAACTAGTTAGGCAAAATTATGAATTCTATCATTTTATTTAGATCTAAATGGAAAACAAGATTATAATATAGGACTGCATGGCTATAGAATTTGAGTTCCTGATTTACTGTGGCTTAAATATTGCTGGATCTTTATGCTGACTTTGTATAGCTTAGATCTGACCATTATAAGTTAATTATTATAGTGCCTTTCAAAGAATCCTCTTATTTCCTACTATTTTTATTGTTTGCTTTTATCTTTCCATGTGATCCCCACTATTTCTGTCCTCGTTCCCCTAACATAGTCTGAATCTTGGAGTGTAAATCATTTTTAAATGATTTGATATTTTATGAATTCTTAGAGGATTTCATATACTGTAATTTGATCATACTCGTTGCAATTTGTCTTGTTAACTCCTCCCAAATATGCAACCACCACATTATTTCCCCAACTACATGTCCTCTTTTTGAAAATTCAGTAACCCACTGTCTTAGGGTTTCTATTACTGTGATGAAACACTATGACCAAAAGGCAAGTTGAAGAGGAAAAGGTTTATTTGGCTTGCACTTCCACATTGCTGTCCATCATTAATGGAAACAAGGATAGGAACTCAAACAGTGCAGGAACCTGGAGGCAAAAGCTGATGCAGAGGCCATGGAGCGATCCTATTTACTGGCTTCTTAGCTCATGGCTTACAGAATCTGATTTCTTATAGAACCCACAACCTCCAACCCAGGAATGTCCCCACCTACAATGAACTGTACTCTCTGACATCAATCTCTAATTAAGAAAATTCTGTATGGGTTTGCCTACAGCCTAATCTTAAGGAGGCATTTTCTCAGTTGTTTCCTCTCAGATGCTTATAGTTTGTGTCAAATTAACATAAAACTAGCCAGCATACTCATCAACTCTTAATGTGTACTGTCCACATACTTCTTGGTGTGGGGCCATCCTCTAGAGAATGGTGGACCTACCAGGAGCCACACCCTTAAAGAAAACTGACTCTCCTACCCCACAAACCATCAATTGTTCATAGCTCCTCAGCTAGGAGTGGGGCACATTATCTCCTTCCCAATCTGTGCTGGAATTTTGACTGCCTTGATCATATGCAGACAATCACAGCTATTGTGAGTTTTTGGTGTGTCCGGTCATGTCCAGAAGATACTGTTTCAATATGGTCATCTGAGACCTCTGGCTCTTACAGTCTATCTAGCTCCTCTTTAGGAATAGTCCCTGAGCTTTGGGGTTATAGTGACATTAATGTCCCATTTGTGGCAGAGCATTCCTCAGTCACATACTACCTGTGTTTTGACCAGTTGCGAGTTTCTGCTTCAGTCACCATCTACTGTACAATGAATCTTCTTTGATTAGGCCCAGGAACTGCATGCAGTAAATTACACAAGAAAGATTAAAATATAGACAACACTTTGACATACCACTATTAGTTTTCTAAACATGTCTGTTTAGAAATATTACTAACAGTATATGCTCGGCCTAGGGGCTCATGAACTTCCAAACATTGGGTTCATGGCCACATTTGCAATACCAGCCATGTATTCCCTCCTATAAAGTGGCCTCCAAATCCAATCATAAGGTGGTCAACTGCTCTCATAACATTTTTACCACTATTTCACTTATGGACATGTCTTGTCATGCTGGTCATTATTCTAGTTCACAGGGTTCACAGCTAAGTAAGAGTGTTCATGATTTTTCCCTGACACCCCAGCAGCATGCATAGCACCTTCCAGTCCTATGAAAGCTAGCCAGAAAGGAGGAAGCTTCCTGGTCAGTACCAATTAGTTTTCTTCTTGTGCTGTGACCAGTGTGTATGGTGTCTTCAGCAACATAGCATTAAAATCAAGTTCTGCTGGACAAAAAGAACAATGACAATAGCCTGTGTTGTTTTGGGAATCTCTGGAATAACTATGAGCAGCAACTCAAGGGGAAGTATGTATGCCACTCCTGGCCATGGGCTTTTTTCTTGGCATTATATTACCTCTGGGATGATCAGTGGCCGGTATTTCACTTTGAAAACAAAGTACAATTCTGGCTATGTAATCCTGGAGTTGTTAGCGTGGTATGAATGCTATGGCCAGGGAAAGAGTATTTCTGTAGCTTGGATTATAGGATATGAAGTGAATATAGAAATGACATATATGAACATGAGAAAAATGTCAAAGCTGGTTCACAGCACTCTCAAATAGCTATTTGGTTTGGATTTATAAGACATGATGTTAAATTTGACTGAGAAAATAAGACTGGCCCAGGTGGGTCAAAAATCTTTACCAAGGTGATTAGATTCTGTCATTCTATAGTTCAGGCTAAAAATGAGTCTGGGACATGAATGAATAAACTACAGAGAGAGTTGCAGGACAGCCAGGGTGACACAAGGAAAAAACAAAACAAAACAAAAATCTGAATACGAAGCTCAAAGACAATTTCAGCTCAATGTCTGAGGATGGAGATAATGGCAGGTTTTAACTCTTTCTCTCTCTGGGAACATTTTGATCTGAGAACTGTGTTATCTAGGGATGTGTGAGTAACTTCAAATTCTATGATTTAGAAGGAAATTTGAATTGAGACAGGACAGACTGCCTGTGCCTTCTCATAGTCAAATCTTGATGTGGACAAACCTCAAAATATTTTAATGAATTAAATTCCATTGCCAAATGCAAAACTATATTTTTCTCAGTTACTTTCAGCTAAGAAAGCTGAAGGGTATTATTATCTTGGGGAACTAAATAATTTGTTATGAAACTGTTAATGTTTCACAGAATGGCAAAACTCAAATTTAAAGTAAACTTAGACATGATCTAACTCAACTCCCTTACTTTACTTAGAAAAATATGGTTTCCCGAAAGGTAAAATTTGAAAGAGCTATTGGTAAAGCTGGGACTAGAATCCAGCCTTCTAGCTCATCTAGTGCTATCCCCCCATCCATCACCTTGCAAACATTTCATGACAGTATTAGAAAGAATGCTATCTGTAGACCAGGATCATTTAATTACTTCTAAGCTATTATTCCTTAGAAATTGCATTTATATTTTCATAAATACAACTCATTATTTCCTTCTCTTGCATAGGTTGTAGCAGAGGACTTTAATTCATTCCTAGTATCCATGTTAGGTGACCCACAACTGCCTTTAACTCCAGTTTGCCAGGGGATACAACACCTCTGGCCTCCTCATGTACTTGTAGTTACATGCACATATCCACAGAACAATATATATGCACATATACATAATTAAAAATAATAAAATTAAAAAAGAACAAGACTCTAACTCATCAGGATTAAAACAGCCCATTTTAGACCTTCCCAATTTTTGAATATACCTTTTGATTTTAAGAACACTTTCATGTTCATGGGAAAATGAAGTGCAAAGAGCATATACTTCCCACTTGTCCCTTGTGTGCACATACAGCTTTGTCTGTCACCATTGTACTGCACCAGCATGATGTCCTTGCTACAGTCAATAAACCAGCCCTGATTCATCAGTATCACTCAAAGTCCATAGACCACACTAGAGGTAAGGTGTTTTCTATAGGCTTTGACAGATGTATAATCTGTGACAATAGTATCACATACAGCAGTTCTCCTGCCATAAAAAAAAAAAAAAAAACTATCTCATGCTCCAGGTAATTCATTTCTTCCTCCTCCATAACACTCTGGAGACCATCATTAAAAAAAATACCACCATATTTATTTCTTACAGATTGCCAAATAATTGGAATCATATGACAAAAAGCCTTTTCAGATTGGCTTCTTTCCTCTGGCACTATACATTTACAGTCTCCCCACCCACCCACCCGCACCATTTCACAGCCTGACAGTTTATTTCTTTATGACGTTCTCCATGTTGCGATGAAGACGCTAAGTAATTATATGAGGCAGGCGAAAGACAATTGCAGTCCCATCCTTCTTTTAAAGATCCAGCCTCACCTTTCAAATTGTTTGAAAAATATCTTGCTCATGTACACATATTTCAAATTCAATGTTTTCACGGCTGAGCTTTTACACTTTATGCCACTAAAGGTCTCTCTTCCCCAAGCCAGAATGGTTTACTTTGAATTTCCTGTTTCTATTATTGACAAAGTTCTCCCCAAAGTTCTCTTTAGCTTTCCTTGTACCCTTATCAACTGCAGCTTTTAAGTGATTTTGGTGTTTGCTAATTGTGTCTGCAGAATGCCTCTCTTTGTTTCTTTCTTCCTGCCATCACAACAGACATTTGAACACACTCTTTATTGTGGATAGTTATAACAGCACAGCTACCGGTTTTCCTATTTCCTGTTTGGTCCTCCAATCTTTCAGCCTTTAACTCATCTTCCAGCTGTTCTAAGAATAGTGTTCCTGAAATCTCACTCTTCTGTGTCATCTTCCGGCTCAAAACTTTTTTTCAACATAGAAACTATTTTATATTGTTCCATTGGGTACACTCGTGTTTTGTTTATTCATATTCTTATTGTTATATATCCTCCATCATATTGCTATTTCTGCTTTGGTTTGTCCCCCATTTAATTTAGTAATTATATTTATTATAATAAACAATCAAGATCTTAAGAAACATTCAAATGCCTACAGCATTCTTGTGCCTTGCATAGAGCAAGCCATAAAATTCCTCAAATTCGTAATCTCTTGTTTCATAGATCAAGGAAACGATCAGGGACTGAAGAACCCTCCGCCATTTAGTAAAGCTATTTCTGTCTACCAGGGCAAGATAACCATGAAAGTCTTCATCGTTTTCACCACTCATAAGTGTACAATTCAGTGGCATCAACTGGGTTTACAGTGCTGTGCAGCCATTATTATCTGTAACAAAACATTTCCACTAGACTCAACAAAAAAGCCATGCCCCATTGAATATTAACTCCACTTCCTCCATTGTCTCTTCTCAAACTTACACACTGTCTACGTGCACTTGCCTATTTTATATGGCTCCCATATAAAATAAGTAGAATTATACAATTAAAATTTTCTGGATTACATCAATAAGCAGTCTCATGTATTGCTGATGCATATCTCAAACACATTTCAGCAGTTTACAAAAAAAGTAAAGCATGAAACTATCATATAAAGCAGAATGTTCCATGCCTGGGTTTATGTCCAAAAAGAACTGAGGTGCAGACTCAAATATCTATACAGCAACGTTTCCCCCGTATTCATGTCTTTCTGTTTATTTTTCAATGTATATTATTATTATTATTATTATTATTATCATTATCATTATTATTATTATTAACATTCTAATGATGTGAAGAAGTATCTCATTATGGTTCTCATTTGCAATTCCTAAATGACTGGTGATGTTAACCATGTCTCCGTGTGCTTCTTGTCCACATGTATATCTTATTTTTCTTTCTAAAATGCATGTTTAATTATTATTTGAGTTTATATGTGTATACAATCTATTTTCATCATACTTATCCCAATTACTCCCAGACCGTCTGCCATGCCCTACTCAATCCAATTAGTGCTTCCTATACTTGTAAGGATGTGAAGTCTTGCAGTTAAGGACGGGCATTTTCTATATATCCTTTTAAGGGAGATGTCTATTTCATTTTTAACTAAGGTTTTTGTTGATGGCTGAGGGAAGAGAACTTTTATATATTCTAGGTATTAATCTTCTAGCAAATATAACTTATAAAATATTTTCTCCCCTTTAGTGTTTTTGTTGTTGTTCTTTAAAAGCATATTTTGATGCATAAAATTTTAATGGAGTCTAACTTTACGTGTGTGTGTGTGTGTGTGTGTGTGTGTGTTTCCTGTTGTTGCTTGGGATTTTGATATTGCAGTCCTTTTTAAAACAAAACAAAACAAAGTATTTTTACTGTAATCTTCCCTTTCTTTATATACTCACAATAGATTAGTTTGGCTCCAGAGACCTAAGGAAGGATAAAGGTCAAAGCTTATTCTATGTTGAAGTGGCACTTCCTGGAGTAGAAAACACTGAAACTAAAAATAGAGAAGAAAGCCAATGAGACAGAATACTAAAAACTCACATCCAAAAGCTAGGAAGACTTAGGTCAGTTTCTCATCCTCTAACATTCGGAAAGCAGAACATCACTACACACATTTGAAGATAAAATTAACAATGCCTGGCAATGATTGCTTGAATTCAATAAACATAATTTGAATTTTGCCTCTCTTTAAGGTATCTTTCTTGATAAAGAGCTAAGTGAATCACCAAAAGGCCACATGGCTGTTATACTAGGAGATGGAAGTTGTTTGAAAGCCTTTGACAATTTTCCAGGAAAATTTTACTAATGGACTCCAATATTATCTTAGAGTATATAACATCCCGATGAAACATGGTGCAATGTTCTTCCTATTGGTTCTGTAATTTTTATTTTAGGTGCAACTACCATCTTGCATTAAAGACCTCATCCTAGTATCTCATCTAGATAATTTCTAACTGTCACTTTAAACAGTCTTAACGATCTGAGGTTAGAAATTCTTTTCATTAAGTACAAAGTCACATTTCCATCATTTCTTCAGCTGTTTGACCCAACACTTCCATTTCATCAGCCAGCATATCTATGTTCAGTTTTCCTAATTATTGCTGATTGAATGTGTATGGGTCTGAAAGATTCTTGAAAGGTAGATAGATAATAGTATTTGAAGGTAAGAAATGATGTAATCAAAGTCACCAAATGGCAAATAAACTGTTTTTAAATCTGGATCTACCTGAATCCATACCTGATAATCTCTCCACTTTATTTTAGCGTCCATTACTTGTTTCTTTATTTCTAAGCATTCCTGGAGAAACTGTGAAGCCAAATTAAGTACTATTTTTTCACAATCACTCTTGGGACTGTTTTCTGCCTGACATGTAAGTAGTTTCTGAGTGTCGTTTCCATTCTCTTTCCCTCTCTTTCCTTCTCCCTCCCTCTCCTCTCCCCCTTATATTTTTTCTTCTGAGACAAGTTTCTCTGTGTAATCCCTGGCTGTCCTGGACCTCACTCTGTAGATCATGCTGGCCTCAAACTCACAGAGATCTGCCTGCTTCCGTCTCTCGAGTGCTGGGATTAAAGGTGTGTACTACCACCACCTGGCATCTATTCTCATAACATTTTGTTACAGCTGAACAGACAGAAAATAAAAATTTAAAAATCCATCAGACAATTAAAATCACAGTGTTTTCCCTAAATTTGGAGAATAGGAAATTCAAACAAGTAACCATTACTATAATGAAAACCTCTGAGAGAAAACAAATCTGTGGGTGGGAAAAACTGAGTCGTGAGCAAGTTGAAGAAAGGCTGTAGGGAGATCCGTTTTAACTTCAGGAGGCTGACCAGGAAGTTCTCCAGGAAAGAACAGATTTGATTTTTACCAGAGTCATTTAGTACATGTCAACAGCATTAATTTTCACCCGGGCAAGGCCTTAAGAATAGCTCATCCAAATCCTAGCAAACTTGGAAGAAGAAAAATACAAATTCCTGTCTTATGCAACTGTGGATGGGGGGTGGGGGGCAGTAGGAGGAGTCACGAATGTGACAAGATTGAACCAGATCACTAAAAGATTGAGAAAGGAAATGAAGAATCCACATGTGTGTTAAAGGTCCTGAAAACTGAGTGATTGAGTTAAACTTTGGGATTGTGAAATGGTATGAATATAGCGTCAGAACTATTTGGGGGTACATTTTTACTACTTTTAAGAAACCTTTACTACTAGTATTCACATTTGTTCTATAATCTCTGTGCCTATTAGGTAAAAATTTTGGCATATGTTATTCTCTTTACAGGCCACTAGCTTCTACTAACTCTAAAACCAAGGATGTTCTAAAATAAAAATGTAAACCTATAGAACAGGTATCTTCACTCAACTATAATAAATTCAATTTAATTTATTCTGTGACTATCAAAGTTCATGTAATCTCTTCTACAGTGGAAAATGTCATTTCAGGGTAACAAATCTATATTCCATGGCCACGGCCATTTATACATATGGTCCCAAATAAACTATCTCACATTTGCTTTGGAGGAACAACTGCGGTTTACACTTACAAACCTAATAATAGGACTACAGAATGCTTCTCCTATAGATGTCTATACAGCCAATATATCAACAAGACTCCAGTATTACAAGAGAGAAATACAACTGGAACAACTGGATAACCTGGAACTTATTTAAAAAGCATGCCACATAGTCTTATATCAGATCAAAATAGAATCGTTCCAGGAAGCTCTGCCACAATAGCCCATTAAAACTGTGAAATCATTTTAAAATTACATATAGGAACAACAACTCATAGGGAGAATATTCTTTTTGCTTCCTTTTATATTAGCTTCTGTGTCGAATCACGTTATGTATGTTATCATTTTAATATCAGAAAAAATAATAAAAATATTTTAAGCCTGTTAAAATGGAATTTACATGTAACAATGGTCACAGAACATGTTCCATGTTTCCAGAATTATGTTTTACACATTTCCAATTGATTGAATTAAAAAATCTCTATTAAGTAAGCGTAATACTATTTTCTTCATAAAATAATTGAAGAGATTAAAGTACAAAGAGATTAGCCAGTCTCCTCAAATATGTATAGACAATAAATACTTCGTAAGTATTTATAGCTTTCTATATTGTCAAGTATTATATATCAAATATAAATAAATAAATATTAGCAAATGAAGATATATATTAGAGGAAGAGGACAGAAGATAGAAAAGTATTAGATTTACACATTGCATTCTATGCGGGCTACCTGGGGTAGAAAACAAGGCATAGTAGTCAGGGTTCTCTAAAGGAACAGAATTGAAAAAAAAAACACTGAAGGGACTCTAGCCAGCACTGCCATCGCCAGCACAGCTCTGTCAGGCCTTGTCCTTCTCCCCTACTCCCTCTGCCTTGCTAAAAAACCATTAGATTACGTTCCTGAAGCTAGCCCCCAAGGTCTATTCCTTTATTTGGCCACTTCCTTCTCCTGAGGCTGACTACCAAAGTCCAGCCACCAAAGGGTTGAAATCCAGCAATCAGAGACTCACCTAGCCAGGCAGTGGTAGCACATACCTTTAATCCCAGCACTTGGGAGGGAGAGGCAGGCAGATTTCTGAGTTCGAGGCCAGCCTGGTCTAC